>NC_089686.1:62091315-62464738 GCF_031753505.1 Anomalospiza imberbis
TCAGAAACATTCAGTGGGCGGTGTTTATGCTGCATCCAGCTGCAAGGCAAAAAACCCAAACCTGTGGGTTGAGATCGTGCAGACTGTAATTGCTGGTTTAATTATAGGATTACTGAGGCATGGGTCCCATCTCTTCCATTTCTCTGGAAAAGCCTCATTTGGTTTATCATTTATTACCTGAGAATTAATGTCTCACACAGACACCGAGGAAGGTGGAAGAATAAGTATGTATTTCATGAAAATGGAATAAATAATAACAAGTACTTATTTTTTGACCTAGTGGATTAGGTAAAGGAAAAGATTCTTTTCCTTTACCAACTGTATCTCATTTAAACATGCAGTTGTGTGCCTCTCAGCTTTCTTTCCCTGTTTGATTTCTGAACCTACCTAATTGCTGCCAACGTTTGTGCCTGATCAGGGACAGGTGAGGATGGAAATTCTGCTTTGCTTTAGGCACAAGTGTTTGCATATTGTCTAGGTTACCATTTGCATGGAAGGGAAAAAGATCACAACCATGGCATCCTCCATCTCGCCTCGCTGAACCCCGGCCTGTGGAAAATGTTAAATGCAGAAGAAATCATCAAGAAGTCACAGTGCCCTGCCCTGTTTGAGCAGTTCACCCTGGAGAACCTGAAACTGCAGCTCCTCCCAGAACACTTCTGCCTGCGTCCTGAGCTGGGAGGGCTCAGCACGATGTGCTGAGGGCATCCACCGGGGACCTCACAGCAAAGCAGTGGCACAGTCAGTCACCCCACAATCACCCTCTCCTCAGCAGGCTGGCCCAGCAGCTTTCCCTGGGGAGGGAAGGAGAAATCCCAGTGCCTGCCTTCCTGCACTGCAGCGAGCAAGCAGGGTTTGCAGGGTGTGGGATGGGCAGGCCCTGCTGCTGGCCCTCGGACTGGCACCCTGGCGCCCTGTCCTTTTAAAAGTTTTAAAGGTCTTTTAAAAGCTTTTTATGCCTTCTGATGGTTACATATTTCTACTGGAGTTTCTCATGCACGGCCATGTAAATAACGATTGCTTTGCATTCTTCCCTGTGGGAGGAGAGCACTGATGGACTCCTGGTTTGAAAAGTGTGGCTGCAGAGGCGGCAGTTTCACCCTCCAATCCACGGTCACTTTTGGGATTCTATCTGTTGCGAGGTCAGAAATAAAATTAGCTTCCTTTTGCTCTTTTGATCTTAGTGTGAGTGTGTGAGTTATTTCGTGTTGTAGTGCGACAGCAGCCTGCACTGGACACTGGCCCTTGGGCTGGCACCCTGCGCTGGGCGCTGGCCCTGGTGTGGCACCCGTGGAGTGTCACCCTGCGCTGGACACTGTCCCAGGTGTGGCACCCGTGGAGTGTCACCCTGCACTGGACACTGTCCCTGGTGTGGCACCCGTGGAGTGTCACCCTGCACTGGACACTGTCCCTGGTGTGGCACCCGTGGAGTGCCACCCTGCACTGGACCCTGTCCCTGGTGTGGCACCCGTGGAGTGTCACCCTGTGCTGGACACTGTCCCTGGTGTGGCACCCGTGGAGTGTCACCCTGCACTGGACCCTGTCCCTGGTGTGGCACCCGTGGAGTGTCACCCTGTGCTGGACACTGTCCCAGGTGTGGCACCCGTGGAGTGTCACCCTGCACTGGACACTGTCCCTGGTGTGGCACCCGTGGAGTGTCACCCTGCACTGGACACTGTCCCTGGTGTGGCACCCGTGGAGTGCCACCCTGCACTGGACACTGTCCCTGGTGTGGCACCCGTGGAGTGTCACCCTGTGCTGGACACTGTCCCTGGTGTGGCACCCATGGAGTGTCACCCTGCGCTGGACACTGTCCCTGGTGTGGCACCCGTGGAGTGTCACCCTGCACTGTCCCTGGTGTGGCACCCGTGGAGTGTCACCCTGCGCTGGACACTGTCCCTGGTGTGGCACCCGTGGAGTGTCACCCTGCACTGGACACTGTCCCAGGTGTGGCACCCCTGGAGTGTCACCCTGCACTGTCCCTGGTGTGGCACCCGTGGAGTGTCACCCTGCACTGGACACTGTCCCAGGTGTGGCACCCGTGGAGTGTCACCCTGCACTGTCCCTGGTGTGGCACCCGTGGAGTGTCACCCTGCGCTGGACACTGTCCCTGGTGTGGCACCCGTGGAGTGTCACCCTGCACTGTCCCTGGTGTGGCACCCGTGGAGTGTCACCCTGCACTGGGCCCTGTCCCTCGTGTGGCACCCGTGGAGTGTCACCCTGCACTGTCCCTGGTGTGGCACCCGTGGAGTGCCACCCTGCGCTGGACACTGTCCCAGGTGTGGCACCCGTGGAGTGTCACCCTGCACTGTCCCTGGTGTGGCACCCGTGGAGTGTCACCCTGCACTGTCCCTGGTGTGGCACCCGTGGAGTGCCACCCTGCGCTGGACACTGTCCCAGGTGTGGCACCCGTGGAGTGTCACCCTGCACTGGACACTGTCCCTGGTGTGGCACCCGTGGAGTGTCACCCTGCGCTGGACACTGTCCCAGGTGTGGCACCCGTGGAGTGTCACCCTGCACTGGACACTGTCCCTGGTGTGGCACCCGTGGAGTGTCACCCTGCACTGTCCCTGGTGTGGCACCCGTGGAGTGCCACCCTGCACTGGGCACTGTCCCTGGTGTGGCACCCGTGGAGTGTCACCCTGCACTGTCCCTGGTGTGGCACCCGTGGAGTGTCACCCTGCGCTGGACACTGTCCCTGGTGTGGCACCCGTGGAGTGTCACCCTGCACTGGACACTGTCCCAGGTGTGGCACCCGTGGAGTGTCACCCTGCACTGTCCCAGGTGTGGCACCCGTGGAGTGTCACCCTGCACTGGGCCCTGTCCCTGGTGTGGCACCCGTGGAGTGTCACCCTGCGCTGGACACTGTCCCTGGTGTGGCACCCGTGGAGTGTCACCCTGCACTGGACACTGTCCCAGGTGTGGCACCCGTGGAGTGTCACCCTGCACTGTCCCTGGTGTGGCACCCGTGGAGTGTCACCCTGCACTGGACACTGTCCCAGGTGTGGCACCCGTGGAGTGTCACCCTGCACTGTCCCTGGTGTGGCACCCGTGGAGTGTCACCCTGCGCTGGACACTGTCCCTGGTGTGGCACCCGTGGAGTGTCACCCTGCGCTGGACACTGTCCCTGGTGTGGCACCCGTGGAGTGTCACCCTGCACTGGGCCCTGTCCCAGGTGTGGCACCCGTGGAGTGTCACCCGTGGAGTGTCACCCTGCGCTGTCCCTGGTGTGGCACCCGTGGAGTGTCACCCTGCGCTGTCCCTGGTGTGGCACCCGTGGAGTGTCACCCTGCGCTGTCCCTGGTGTGGCACCCGTGGAGTGTCACCCTGCACTGTCCCAGGTGTGGCACCCTGCAGCTCAGCGGGAGCGGGGTGACCTCGGTTTGCTGATGTTCCTGGGGTGCCTGCAGGAGCCGTTTCCCTGTGCCTGCCCCTTTGTGCTGCCACATGGCACACCATCGTGTCACGTGTCACGTGTCAATTCACATGTCACTTGTCACTTGTCACATGTCACATGTCACTTGGCATATGTCAATTCACGTGTCACATGTCACGTGTCACATCTCACTTGTCAGGTGTCACGCGTCACGCGTCACGCGTCACGTGTCACGTGTCAATTCACATGTCACTTGTCACTTGTCACATGTCACACCATCAGCTCACATGTCACACACCAATTCCTGATTAGCATAGCACAGCACTGTGTGAATCCCAGATCCCACTGATTTGGGTGAATTTCAGAGATTTGGGTGAATTTCACAGATTTGTGTGAATTTCCCACTTCACGTCTCACAGATTTGGGTGAATTTCACAGATTTGGGTGAATTTCACAGATTTGTGTGAATTTCCCACTTCACATCTCACAGATTTGGGTGAATTTCAGAGATTTGGGTGAATTTCACAGATTTGTGTGAATTTCCCACTTCACATCTCACAGATTTGGGTGAATTTCACAGATTTGGGTGAATTTCCCACTTCACGTCTCACAGATTTGGGTGAATTTCACAGATTTGGGTGAATTTCACAGATTTGGGTGAATTTCCCACTTCACATCTCACAGATTCGGGTGAATTTCACAGATTTGGGTGAATTTCACAGATTTGTGTGAATTTCCCACTTCACGTCTCACAGATTTGGGTGAATTTCACAGATTTGGGTGAATTTCACAGATTTGGGTGAATTTCCCACTTCACGTCTCACAGATTTGGGTGAATTTCACAGATTTGGGTAAATTATCACATATTTGTGTGAATTTCCCACTTTGCGTCTCACCGATTTGCGTGAATTTCACAGATTTGTGTGGATTTCGCTTTTCACATCTCACAGATTTTCGTGAATTATCACAGAGTTGTGTGAATTATCACAGATTTGTGTGAATTTCGCTTTTCACATCTCACAGATTTTCGTGAATTATCACAGATTTGTGTGAATTATCACAGAGTTGTGTGAATTATCAGAGTTGTGTGCATTTCACATAATATATATGACAGATTTGTGCAAATTTCACAGATTTGTGTTTGTGTGGATTTTACTTTTCGCATCGCACAGATTTGGGTGCATTTCGCATTTGACGTCACAGGTTTCGTGAATTGTCTCAGATTTTGCGAATTTTCACAGATTTTGTGAATTGATTAATTTCACACGTGACAGTAATTTGTTAATTAACGCCCCCCGGTTGATTGACAGCTGCCTCAGCCAATCAGATCCCCCCTAGGGCTGCAGGAATGTCATTGGCCCGGATCCCGGAAGGGGCGTGTATCCCAGGCCAATGAGAGCGCAGGCCGGGGCGGCTCAAGCGCCCTATAAAAGGCGGGGCGGGGCAGCATGGCCGCCCTGCCCCTCACGGCTCCGCCCGCGGCGGTGCGCGCTCCTTCCTCCCGCCGGCTCCCCTCACGACGCTCCCGCCCGTGTGCGGCCTCGGCGAGGGCGGCCTGGCGGTGCGGGGGCGCCGTGAGGGGCAGCAGGTGACAGCAGAGCCGTGTGCCGGCGGTTTGCGGCGGGGCTGTGCCGCGCGGCACCCCGCGTGCCTGGGCTCGCTCGCTTCGTGAGGCGCGTTCTCACCCCTCCTCCTGACGGCGCCTGGCGTTCCTCACGCAGAATGTTCGGAAAAGGCTGTGTATCTCCTGTGCAGGGCAGCGGCGTCCTGTTCGCGAAGCTTGCCTCCGCTGGGATTGCTGCTGGCAGGATCTGGCCTTCAGGTGAGAAACGAGGGGTTTGGAGCGGGCTGGGGAGGAGCAGCGCCCGCCGGGGCCGTGGTGACGGTGGTGGCGCTCAGGGTGAGCGGGAGCCAGGGTGCGGGTCACCGCCGCCTGAACACTGCGGCTAAAGCTTGTCCGGTGCACAGATGAGGCCTGAGCACTGCGGTTAAAGCTTGTCCGGTGCACAGATGAGGCCTGAACACTGCGGCTAAAGCTTGTCCGGTGCACAGATGAGGCCTGAACACTGCGGCTAAAGCTTGTCCGGTGCACAGATGAGGCCTGAACACTGCGGCTAAAGCTTGTCCGGTGCACAGATGAGGCCTGAACACTGCGGTTAAAGCTTGTCCGGTGCACAGATGAGGCTGCTGGAGTTAATCTCGCCGTAGTAGAGCGCGATCCCTCCACAGGATCCAGCAGCACTGCTGAATGGCATTGCAGCCTGGATAGGTGATGGGAGCTGCACAAGAACACCCCCAGGTTCGGGCAGGGTCTCCAAGGCATCGTTTCCCCTCGTTCTGGGTGTAGTGCTGTGCTTTCCCACACCGTGTCTAGTGCTCACCCTTACAGATGCCCCAAGTAAAGAACTGAAGCTCTGCTACTTTTTTCTAACCGTAGATGCTGAGGTTCCTCATACTTTACTTTAGGAGCTGTTGAAATTAAGGTTTGCTCTGTAGCTCTCAGGAAACCATGATTCCTCTCTTAGAAGCTGAGACTTTCACAAAACAACATGATTTCATTAACTGGGACTTGAAGAATAAGGTCAGGTAATGTGACACTTTAAATAAAAGCTCGAGCTATGACAAAGCCATATTTCATGCACTTCCCACCTGAATGGGGAATTGCCATTATGAATTCAGTTTAAAGAACACTCACATTTATTCCAGAAGGGCTCCAATGCAACCATCTCCTATTAGCTAAATAAAAGATTAGGTTAATGCTGCCGCTAACTTTAAAATTTACTGAAATAATTACCGTGGGAGAGGAAAAAAGGCAAAGATTTTGAGATGAATTGCCATGGAAATAAGCTATGTTGGTAAAACTCTGCTTGGCATCACTTATTAATATTCACAGTAGATTTGACCAACGCTTCTTCCTTTCATTTTTTTACCTGTTCATCATTTCACAGGATTTCCTGTGTTGTTTTACTAGTGAGTATGCATGAGTCTGTCTCGTTGGGAGTAAGGGCAGGAGGAAGTTTTGGGGCCTGCGCTGCATGGAAGGCACAGGTTTGGCATGGGGGTGTCAGCAGGTGGGTGCTTCAGCACCACGGGGAGTTTCTGCTGGGACAGGGCTCCTGTGGAAATTGTGTCCTCCCTCCTTTGATGTAAAACAATTGCCTGCTGTGGGACACCCAGCATCAGCTTTCATCCTTCCAGTACTTCCAGCAGAAGCGCAGAAGGTGTCACTTCAAACAAGGAACACAGATTTGAACAAGGTACTTAGCTTTTCTCTCCAGCATGGCCCAGCTCAGATTAGATTTTTTTTCTGCTTTCTAATGAATGGCAGGCTTTGTGTCCAAAGCACAGAGTGTGCAGGGGACAGAGGGGTTAAAATATATACTACTTTATGTGTAATTATGTAAAATAGAATTATGAAAAACATTCTTCTAATTTTATTTTTGTTTTCGCTAAACTATGTCCTTTGTCCTAAGCGGTTTTCAACAAGGCCTGCAACTCCTTTAATGAAAAGGATTCCACCACACCTTTTTTTTTTATTTTGAGAAAAGCAGAGAAGTATGTAAAAATTGGTCAAGGATAAGATGTGGAAATATTCAATATTATAGGTGGGAAAACAAAAGAATTTTGTGGTCTTATTTGTTGTTTTAATCCTAAAGCTTGTTTCAGAAAGGATGCTTTATTCCATTTTCCCTTATTTCACTACCGAAACCCAAGCTTTTATTGCTTCTCCTACAGCCATGCTGCTTCCCAGCACTGCTGATGTATAATGGGATCTGCCATAGTCCTGCCACTGTTTACTAAACTGTTTTTAATGTGTTGAGCTCTGCACTGGCTTGTCACCACGGGCTTCACTGGGCAGGCATGGCCCTGCTCCTCCCTTTTTGCCTGTTAATTAAACATGTCATACCATTGATCAGCTTCTGATGGATTAAGACTGTTTTCCTGTATTCTGAAAATACACAAAGAAATGTTTCCATCAAGGTCTGTCATTTGGGGAAGGAGCAATTCCTGGTTAGCGAGCATCTAGAGCAGAGTAGCATCTACTGGAATTGGAATGAAATGACAGCTCAGAAGTGAAGAGTACAATGAAACCTTGGTGATACAGAGGGGGCAGCTGCTTCCACTCCTCAGGCACAGCATTTCCACGGCCTGTGGGACAAGGTGGTCAGGAGAATGCATCTGGGTAAGTGCACGTGGCTGGGCTGTTGGGCACGTTGCTCAGGTAGGTGTTGTCAGGGCTGTGAAATGGAGGAGCAGCGTGCAGGGGGACACCTCAGTGTCCGTCCCATCCCCTCCCACCAACGGGGGGCAGGGACCTGTGTCCCAACGGGGGGCAGGTGCAGGGCAGAGATCTCTCTCCTGCCAGCTGGTGCCCACCTTGCTCTACGACAGGCAGCTGGCACCCTCTCCCCTCCTGGGGCAAGGTTCTGCCTGAAGTTCCTACAAAGGAAAGGAGGTGGTGATTTTCAGAGTTCAGAAGAAATCCTTGGGGTTTTGGCCTAGAATTTCTGTATGAGGCTTTCCCCCTGGAGGTGACACGCAGCTGGCATCTCTGTTAGCATTGCTCTGCACAGGTAGCTCAAACCATGCATCTGGAGCAAGAGAGGGAAGGTACTTCCACTAAGTGGGCTGCCATTGATTTTCATATGGTCATGGGTATTACAGAGGAAAAAGACCTATTAAATCATCTAGTCAGTATAATCACAGCAGAACTGCTCCCCGCTGGACACTTACTGCTGGATTGTCAACTCTAGTTCAGGAAACTGAGCTGTAGTGTTCAATAGAATGCATCCTGAATTTCCATTTAATATCCGTTTTCTTTGGTTTCTGCTTTTCTATTAATGCGTTGATGGGCTTTATATTGACTGACCTTAGTGTAATGAGAACAAAATGCCACTTATCATGTAAGTCATTTAACTCAAACAAGCAAGCTATCAAGGCTAGCTCCTCCCAGGGGAAAATCCTAATGGCTAGGGCAGAGCTACATCCATACAGAGGTGTTGGTAAGAGAGATGATTCTTAACACATTTTAATTTATTTCAAAACAACAGGAGAGAGTTACGCAGCCGAATATACCAACCAAGTCTCCAAAATCCCACGGAGCAAAGCCAACAGAGCCTTATGAACCTTTTGAAGTCTTCAGTGCTGAAGGTGGATCAACTGGCTGTCTTTATCCCACGGAGCAGGGATACACCTGCAGCAGCCTTGACTGCCTGTTCCTGGAGAAGCTTCCAGGCCGTGGCAGTGCTGCTCCGTAGCTTGTTCAGCGGCTCCTCTGGAGCATCTGCTCACCACTGACACGGTAAGCATCCCTTGGTGCTTTCCCTGCCCTTTCCTTGGGTTCCTGGGTCCCGTAGGATCACTACGATAAACACTTTAAAACTGCCTTTCCACAAAACAGAGCCTTTACTGAGATGCCTGCTAAACTTTTCCCGGGGCTGTGAAGTTCCCTGATAAGATCCCACATAATATGCTGGGGAATTATGTGTGGCAGGCTCATTCCTCACCCATGAAACGAAATCAGTGGCTGTTTCACAATGTATAAAATAACAGGGAAGATATGCCAGTGGGTGGCAGGGAATGCTGCTGAGTCACTGGATGTTAAGCAATGCACAACAAAGCAAACAAGGATTACAGACTCTTTGGGGATACCATATCAAGAAACCACTTGGAAGCAAGCAGCAGCCCTTGCCTGACACATGCAGGCACAGGCATCTGTCACCACAGCCACGCTCTGGCCCAAGGCAGGGTAAGAACCTAGGAGCCAGTCTGGCTAAATTATCTCACCAGGGGCAGGCAACAGGAAAAGACTAGAAATCCTGGTCTTAAAGTAGAGCTAGAAGTGCAGCTGCTTATTACAGCAAATCCTGGTTTTTAATTTCTTTTAGCTAGACTTTTTAAAATAAAGATATTTAGCAAAATTAATATAGTCTGGTGCCAACCAATGTGGAAAATTTTATTTGTGTTTTCTAAACTTGTTAATGGTTACTTAGTTGTTGTATTTCAGCTCAAGTATTTTAAAAAAAATCTCTAGCACCTCTTCAGCTACATATTTTATTATTTAATATTCACTTCCAGAAATGCTAACATATTCCAGCATGAACAGCGTGTGGCCTCAGATGTCCTCATCAGGAAACATTAAAGGCTAAAGGTATGCAGTAATTTAGTTGTGCTAAGGGAACTTCCTGTGAAGCTGTTGCACAAATCTATTGAAAAAAGAATGAAAAGAAATGAATGAAAAGAATAAGTGTGCTATTGACCAAATTTGGAGTAGGCTTCTTAGAAATACGTCTACCACTAAGTTGCTGGGCTCCAGCAAGAGTATCTGGTTAAAATTAGAGGTATGAAAGAGATGGGAAATGCTGGAGCAGTTCCAGAATAGCCATATCCTCATGATTACTTTATTCACCTCGAAAGAGGTGGCTTAGGATACTAATTTGGAATTAGAAGTCAGTGGGGGCTCCAGATAGTTTCATGATTTCTGTGAGTGATTATGTACTTGCCTCTTTCTTTGAATGGAACTGTTTAATTTTGCATTCACATGTCCATTTACATTCATGCAAAGACTGCAGATTACTGTTTTTACTGTAACACTGAAGAAATAAACCGGTGGTTCTTGCAGCTGGTTTTGATCTGGGCTGAAACACGAGCAAGCATTTAAAGGGGTAGGGGCAAAATGCAAAAAGCCAGTGGATGATAGGAAAATGTTAGAAAATGCACTAGCCCTGTGACCTGACCTCAGACATGACATCTTTGGGTTTGACTCCCTGCTTTGTATTGCACCTCCTAAAGAGCTTCCTGGCTGCAAAAATCCTAGGTATTCTGCAGTCTTTCTCTCATTCTAGCTTATCATTCAAAATTTTAATCCTGGTTTTATCTTGATGCAAGAGAAAATAAGTACTGAAGGTTTTTTTATTTTAATTTAATATAGATATCATTTTCTCAACCAAGTTTGCTCCTTTGCATTCACTTCTAAACACATCAGGCTCTGGCTGGAGTGCCAGGTTTGGGATCTGGCTTTCCTGACTAAAATGGCACAAAGAGTTTGTCCTGTTAATACTTAATCTGTCAGCATTCATTTATGGATTGAATTTTTCTTGAGACAAATACAGCGTTCTCTAGACTCAGCAGTTCACTCTCTTCCAGTGCACCGAGACAGACTTGGAACTTCCACAGTGGCTATTTCTTGAAGTACATTTTTTTTGTTTGAAGATAAAAACCACACTGAAATACTTCTGCTATAGCAATGCCTACCTTTGGAACTTCAGACACCACGGCAAACATCAGGCAGTGCTGCAAAAATGCAGCAGTGTGCTAAAGTGTTACCTCAGAAAGGAAAAAGCAAGTGGGTATGCATGGCTTTTTTTTTTTTTTCTGTCTAACATGTAGCCCAGTTCTTCTTCCCTCCACTGTGGTCCTGCACAGGCATTCCACTTCCTCAGCTGGAATTTGAACCTTGTCTCCTGCTAACTATTGCATTATCAGTCTTCACAGATGACAGCCTAGAAACCCAAACTTTGTTCTGGCTTGGTTTTTTGGTTTGTTTTGGTGTTTTTTTCCTGCAGGTATAAATCAGTGGAAATTGCTGGAGTGATGTGGTTTAAGCTGGAGAGTGCTATCAAGTAGACAGTGGCAGCACTACTTAAAATTTGCTTTTCAGATTTTCTTACTCTTGTCATGTCTTGTCCAGGTCACTGGGTCTACAGGAAGTTTAAAGCAGCTGCTTTAACCTCTGAATCTTTAGTCTTTACTGAAGTCAGCATAATGGCACTTTAAAGGTATGTTTAAACACGTATTCTTATGTATGTCCTTTGGAAAAGTCTTGGGATTGATGAAATACTGCTGAACACTCATTTTTCTCCATAGGCTAATCTGTCCAAAGTCTGAGTAGGCTATTTAAAATTTCAACCACATCTAACACAATGGTCGTTCCTGCACCATGGATAGAAACATCTGGATTGTATTCCAGAAGCATTTTACAATTCCGGCTGCTAAAACACTTTTTCTCGCCGGAAACTAGTCTGTGAGGATTTAATTTTTTTTCACCTGCAAAATTCCATTTGTCTGACCTTTTCATTGAAATGCACATGCAGCAGCCCTCAGACAGAGAGGAACTGACATGAAAATAAATCACAGAGAGAAGCGAGTACATCACTGCCACATTGGCGGACACTTTGAGACCTGGTGAGAACTGTTCTCTTTCAAAGCAAAAAATCCAAAATGCAGACCAAATCAAAGCCAAATGGGAAGAGTTATACCCTCAGAATAAATTAAGAGCATATAAATACATGTTGTGAAGCAGTCCCCTACTCTTTTCCAGAAGAAACTCACACAGTGTGGCATGCTTGTACTTGCAGTGATTTAATACAGATGGTAAATTCAATGCTTTAGCCCCACAAAGATTAAACTGGTGCCAAACAGGAAATATAAAGCGCGTCTCGCATTTCACACAGGCAGAAGGGTATTATATGTGCATATATTTATAGATATCAAAATATACCTATTATGCATAATATGTGTACTGTTTGCTCCACGTTATTATATAATTTTGTATTTTTATATATATATAGTATTATAGATTACAATATTGTATCATGACCTATAGGGTTCACTACTTGAATGGAGCTGCAGAACTCTTCTGTCTCGTTTGTGGACAGTGGTTTTTCTGCACAGTGTCAAAAACCTTGCTGAAGTCCAGGTAGACAACATTTCTCTCTATGAGTATGTACATGTACATATATTTAACATTATTTACGCATTTAACCTAAGTGTGTATCCCATCTCCAGGCACTCCGGGCGCACAGAAAGACCTGCCCTCGCAGTGTGGTGGTGTGTAAAGAGTCCTCAGTCTCGCTGAGGGACGGGGACGAAAACGGAGAGGACATCTGCTACTGAAATTCCCAGCAGGATCTGGGCATCGCACAGTCCAGAGGAGTAATGTGCAGGTACACTGGCGGGCACTCAGGCAGCTGCCGGGCCGCGGCAGCTCGCCCTCCCGTCCCGGGGCCGGGCCGCGGCAGCTCGCCCTCCCGTCCCGGGGCCGGGCCGGGCCGCGGCAGCTCGCCCTCCCGTCCCGGGGCCGGGCCGGGCAGCTCGCCCTCCCGTCCCGGGGCCGGGCCGGGCCGCGGCAGCTCGCCCTCCCGTCCCGGGGCCGGGCCGGGCCGGGCCGCGGCAGCTCGCCCTCCCGTCCCGGGGCCGGGCCGGGCAGCTCGCCCTCCCGTCCCGGGGCCGGGCCGGGCCGCGGCAGCTCGCCCTCCCGTCCCGGGGCCGGGCCGGGCCGGGCCGCGGCAGCTCGCCCTCCCGTCCCGGGGCCGGGCCGGGCCGCGGCAGCTCGCCCTCCCGTCCCGGGGCCGGGCCGGGCCGGGCCGCGGCAGCTCGCCCTCCCGTCCCGGGGCCGGGCCGGGCCGGGCCGCGGCAGCTCGCCCTCCCGTCCCGGGGCCGGGCCGGGCCGGGCAGCTCGCCCTCCCGTCCCGGGGCCGGGCCGCCGCACGACCTCGCCCTTCCGGCGGCGCGGCGTCACTTCCGCCGGGCCGGGCAAGACGAGATGGCGGCGCTGGGCGAGCCGGTGCGGCTGGAGCGAGGTGAGCGCGGCCGCGGCCCGCACGGGCGCTCCTCCTCTCTGCTGCGGGAGGGCGGCCGCGGTGGAGCCCCTGGCCGGGCCGCGGGGCGGCGGCAGCAGTGGCCGTGCCGCCTTTGCCGGGCCGCCCTCCCGGCCTGCCGCAGGAGCCGAGCCGCTGCTGTCCGCCGGGCGCAGCCGCGGCTGCTTCGAACAGCTGATCTGACTTGAGCGGGGTTCCATCGCTTCTGGCTCTTGGAAGCGGTTCGGTGGGACCTGCCGGGTTTTGCTCTGTGCAGCCCCCGGAGGTTTTTCTCGCGTCTCGGTTTGCGGCTGAGTTTCCATGGGGGCACTCGCCTCGGGCCTCCTGTAGCTGTGCCTGCTCTGCCTTGGCTGCTGTGAGCGCTTCAGCCTGCTCTTACTCAGCCTGCCGTCTCCCGGTTTCTGTTTCTCTCGTGGGAAGACTTCATCTTGATCGGCAGAGTTCTGAGTTCAGTCGGTTAGCTGTGTTAGCAATAATAATTTACTTCTTTTATAGAAGGCGGCTGACACATGCAGGGGTCCCGCTACACTCGTTCATGATTGTCTTCTATTCCCCTCTCATATTTATGTTTTCACCCCATTTTTCTAGTATGTAGTCTTAATTTGTGTTGTTTATGCATGCAGTGTGTAACTGAAATTAACAGCAAAACAGATAAAGCATAGAACCTAGTTGGGTATTTCTGTGTAGCATGTTTGTGAGATTTATCCACGGCTTTTATGAAACAATTATAAATTTCTTTCAGTGTGACTATGTGGTACTATGCAAGGTCCACAGATGCTTTTATAACAGTATAGATGATGGGCTTGTTGGTACGGATTTAGGATAGTAGGGACTGAAAAATAAAATTAACATGGGAAATGATTACTGATAATTAGGAATCATGGTTTTGAAAAGGAAAACAGATGAAGTAGAGGTGATTCATTGCTCTGACTTTTCTCCCTACCATTCCCACCAGCATCACCTCTTTTGCCCTTGGTGCTAGATGTGTTTCTGTAGGTGTATAACACACTGCACACACCCACTTTATTTTTCTGGTACTACTGTGTTTCCTGCTGAAGAGCTCAGTTGTTCTATTTTTGCTAGCCCTGCTTCCCGTTCCACCGGGGAACCCCTTGTACCCTGGGAGTTGGCCTGTAAGTAGTGAGTTATGTAAGGGCTTTGCTTCACAGCTCATCTACTCTCTCTACTCCAAAGCTCGTTAATTAGGGCAGCGGCTTCAGCAGTGGATTAGTTGTGCTTGGGAGGTCTGCAGATTTAAGGCTCAGGTCCCATCCTTCACCTCATTACCCTGCCACTGTGCTCTGTCAGTGAAAACAAACAAATCTGCAGAGTTACTTAGGCATCAGTGAAGCAAAGGAGCTGTTGGTCTTTTTAAGGAAAGAAGAAAAGGAGAGCACCTTAAAATGGCCCTACAAAAGCAAGAGCCTTATTTACTGAAATAAGTAAGTGTTAATTGTGTGGGGTTGACTGCAGTCACCTGCTCATGCGTCCTAATTAGCCTGAACAGTGAGCTCGCTCACGTTTTTGCATATAGCATAAGAAGAGAGAGAGTAGTGTGGAGAGTGAGCCGATTTGAAATCCTTACCTTATGCTTGCCACCAGGGCAGTGGGAAATTCGTGTCTTGCGTTGCAAACACCACCACCCAAAGTCACCAGAGGGCAGGAATGAAAGCACAGTTGACATTTCAGTTCTTCTTGCAGTTTAGTGGTGGCTTGTGCTCACTCTGCACACAGCTCGGGAATCTAGACTGCTGGCACATAAGCACTGGAGGTGGTTAATCAGGAGGTTAACCCATGAGGGTGCTGTGTTTTTTCTCTTCCTGTGTTCTGGTCACACATGCCATCTTGCTGGCATGTTTTGTCTGTTAAGAGATACAGGTAGGAAGCATGTCTAATTTAATGACAAAACATAAAGGTGAAAAAAAGAAATGATCACAGGGAAATCTGGTGTCTTCTTTTCTACAGCTACTCCTTGTATCAGTACGTTGTTGTCAGCATTTGCAATTTCTTGCAGGATCCTAATCAAACTGATAACAAATTTGTACACCTTACATCTCAATGTGGTTCATGGACCGTAGGCTCAAGAACAGCTACGTGGAGCTGAAGTCTTTATGTGCATGTACTAATCATTTGTCTCAAAACATCTGCAAGTATTGAAATGATAGTGGTGTTGTAGTTCATAGATTGGCCAGATGTTTGTCATTAATTTGTGGAGTGTTGTCAGATTGGAATTGCTGCCATTGCCATTTGATCATAGATCTTGCAGTTGATCAGTGGGCTGCTTCATGAATGAAGTGCTACCTTAATCACTACTGCTGATGCTGAACGCAGGGGTTACTGAAAACACTGGTGATTTTGCATCATCTAGAATGTCTTTAATTTCACCAACTGTTTTGGATTTTGAATGAAATACAAAATATGTATTGGGAAATAAGCTGTAAATGTGGGGTTTTTTTATTTTGCAGTTATACAAATAGTAACTGTGAAAAATGCTTTCTCTGTGCAACGTGAGATTATTATTAGATAATTTAGGTTGATATTGCATTGCTCTAGATAGCTGATGCTTGTAAAACTTGGAATGCTTGCCAGAAAACACCGGGTTCTCATGGCACGTGGAAACGTGAAGTCTCATCAGAAATGATCTGAGTCTTGGGGCTGTGGTACTGGGGTGTTCTCCCATGAAGCGTTTGTTTCCAGTCCATGGGTGACCAGTCTGTGTGGCTAAGGTATACCTTGTTCTGTCAGCTGCATGAGCTGGTCTCCATCATGTGGTTTGTAGGGCGTCTCTGGTAATTGCTGGGAGGGGACAGGACATGGCCATGGGTTTGTTTCCAGTCCATGGGTGACCAGTCTGTGTGGCTAAGGTATACCTTGTTCTGCCAGCTGCATGAGCTGGTCTCCATCATGTGGTTTGTAGGGCGTCTCTGGTAATTGCTGGGAGGGGACAGGACATGGCCATGGGTTTGTTTCCAGTCCATGGGTGACCAGTCTGTGTGGCTAAGGTATACCTTGTTCTGCCAGCTGCATGAGCTGGTCTCCATCATGTGGTTTGTAGGGTGCCTCTGGTAATTGCTGGGAGGGGACAGGACATGGCCGTGGGCTGTGTCCTGCCAGTGCACTTCAGCCTGATTGCAGAGCATGCACCCCACTACCTTCTTGTCCTGTTCCATAAGTGCTCTCTTTGGACACTCGTGTTTCAGACCTTCATGGCTATTGCACACCCCGCAGCGGTATGATACCGCCAGGGAGGTGTGCATTCACATGAAAAATGAGTACCCAGAGGTTAATCACAGAAAAAAGGAAGTAATGCCTTTGGGACCAGCAGTGTTCCAGACTGCATCCTGTTCTAAAATGATCTGTGCATAATTTTATATAGCAGATTAATCACTGCTTTTTTGTCTTTGTGATAATGAAACTAATCCTTTCTATCTGCTTTTCTAAGAGGCTGTTCTAGTTCTGTTCAAGAACTTCTGTGTTTCAGAATAATCACTAATGTAACAGGTTGGAAGTACAGGTGAGGGATGTGAATGTGTTCTGCTCTCCTGGCTCTGCCAAGAGCGCCACACTGCATTTGGTGCCTGTCTTGAGTCATTCTGGTCTGGAGTCAAATCCTTCATGGAGTTCATTACACAGAGCACCATTTATGACAATATGGACAACGTGAACTCTTAGGAGCAAATTTCAAGGAACTGTAAGAGGTTTGGGGTTCAGGATTCTATACTACAGGGATGTCTCTCAGGTGAGAATATCAAAAGGAGTTCTGTTGGTTTTATAAGCACTTAAAGAGGGAAAATAAATAGGCCAGATAGTTTTCTGCCCTCTTGGGAAGTATTGAGCATACCTTATTGAACTAATTTTTGAATATAAAAGGCATGTTAGACAGCATATTTGGTCATATTATAGCTGGTATTAACAAAATGCCCGCCACAGAGTATTGTGAATTGTGCACTACCAATACTTTAACACACATAGCAGTGTTTCAGTCCTTTGAGGAAAAATTGGATTGTCTTTGCAATATGCATATGTCAGGGATTCCTCCAGGTATGTTACAGGCTTGTTGTTGTGGCTGCTTTATAACAGGCTGGAAATACAGTGGTTTATTGGAGCATTTTATAAATAAATAGTTTTGTGGGTAACAAAACTTAAAGCATAGTTTTAAAGTGTGTGCGAGTGCACACACATAGACTGCTTCATTAACTTAATTAAAAAAAAAGCAAAGATACCTTGAGATTCCTCAGGCATTCCTCATTACTAGTGCTTTTATTTTTTTTCATAGACATTTGCAGAGCAATTGAATTGCTGGAAAAATTACAGAGAAGTGGAGAAGTGCCACCACAAAAGCTACAGGCATTGCAAAGGGTTCTGCAAAGTGAATTCTGTAATGCTGTAAGAGAGGTAAGTTAACTTGAGGTAAGCAGTTACCTTCATTTAAAGACCAGTATGATTTACTTTTTGCTTTTTGTGCTCAGTGCACTGAGCTGATTTTGAACTTCATAAAGCAGTATTTAATTTACGGAGCTTAACGGAACAAGCCTTATTTTTAAGTAATTTCAAAATAAAATTATTTGGGACACCATAGGTGTATAAAATAATGGCTTAGTAGCAAATCACTTCTTAAAGGTTGCTTTGAGAGTGTGTCCTTACTGGCAGCTAAGGGGATGTTACCCAGTCGGGATGTAGGAACAAAGTACCGAATGTTATTTTTAAGCCAAATCCATGCCATCTTTAGGTGGAGTCTTGTGCCACCTCATCTCCAATCAAGTGTTTTGGAGACTTTTAGGTGATTGGATGTGCCTTGCTATTGCTGTTGCTTATGTTAATACTATGATAACAACTGAAACAGTTCTTAAAAAAATTGTTTGTAGACACAGATGTCATCTTGATGTTTTCATGGCCCTGAGGATGCTGTACTTATTGCTTAGCAAGTACCAGGGGCTGGCAGGGAGATGAGAAGATGTGGTTTAGCCTGCAGTGCAAGCAGCTCCTGAGCATTAGTATTCCTATTGTCTCTGTGTTTTCAATCCTTTTTTTCCTTAAAATACTCAGTTGCTAAAGTTGAAGGAAAACTGGAGAGCTTGTGGTGAGGGAGGGGTTGTCAGCAAAGCCTTGAAGAGCTGCCCTGAAGTGTTTTTGTGTGCATCCATGTTGAAGAGTTCCAGCTGGAATCAAGCGAGAGAAAATACCTCGAGTCAGGCGGGCCAGCCCAGCCATCAGCATTGCCAAAGTCCTGGTGAGGTCTGAGTACTGTGCAAGGAGGGGAGACTTAGGCTGAGATGAGCAATAAAAATACTGGGAGAGTTGTTTCTTCACAGAATGTTAGATGGCCTGTTCTTGTTGTGAGTCAGGGAGTCACATTAGAGGTGCGTACTTTTAATTTGCACAGGTTTGGGTTGCACCTGATATTTTGTTACATTACCTAAGCAGAATGCTATCAGTTTTACTCATACTGAAACTGTTTTGTCTCTAAAGGTATACGAACATGTCTATGAAACTGTGGATATCAGCAGTAGCCCCGAAGTTAGAGCTAATGCAACAGCAAAGGTAAAAGCCAAACTGTGACTTACAAAAAATACGGTAGTTCATTACTTCAGAAGCAGAAGATTATATAAAATTCAGAAGGATGTCATCTAAGTGTCTGATAAAATAGATAAGCTTAACAGATTATTAAAAGGTATAACAAGACTCATGATTTTTAAATTTCTTTCATTTCAATTTTACTCTTGGAATTCTGAATTTTTCATCCCACTGTTGGTATGTAGGGAATTAATTGTCTTGTTTGTCTTAACGTGTAAGTGTTTTGACATTAAATACATTTTCAGCCTGCTCACTGTGTCTAGTTAAAAGGACTGTATTTAATTTCCTATAAATCTTGCTTCTCACAGGCCACGGTAGCTGCATTTGCTGCTAGTGAAGGTCATTCTCATCCCAGAGTGGTTGAACTGCCCAAAACAGAAGAAGGTCTTGGCTTCAACATTATGGGAGGCAAAGAACAAAATTCTCCAATTTATATCTCTCGGATTATCCCTGGAGGTATTGCTGACAGACATGGAGGCCTCAAACGTGGAGACCAGCTGCTTTCTGTAAACGGAGTGGTAGGTGCTGCTTATCTCCTCTTCATGTAGCAGTGACTGCTTGTTTCCACTTGAGGGGGCACAGAGAACACATGGCACAAGCTCCTTGTGTCTTCTGATCTTGGCAAAACGCTTCCTTTTTGTCCTCCCAAAACAAATTTGCTTAGGTTTCTGTAGAGCTGTGTGCATTGAGAGTTTTAGGGTTATGCTTTGGTTATCTGTCTCAAAAAGGAATTATACTGTCTATATCAGTATTTCAGATTCTGAGGGGTTATATAAACGTAGTCAAAGAATTTTGTAAAATACAAACTGCCTTCCCTTTTCATCAAAGTTTCATGATGCAGATTTTTACTAATAAAATTTTCTGCACCTTCTAAGGTAGGTAGTAAATTATGCTATGTTGCTTTTGGCTGACCAGATTCTCATTTTTCCCGCAGCAAAAATGCTACTGCATGATGAAAGCTGTAATGAGATGAAACTACAAGGTGGTGTTGCCTTGTATGGTATTTTTTTTCTTTCCATTTTAGCATACTGAGCTTCAGAAGCAAGCTTTTTACTGTATTTTAAGAATTATGTGTCCAAAGTGCTGATGTGGTATTTTGTTTTTTTAGTAAGTGTCTTCTTCTGAACAACTGACAATACAAAAAGTTAAAAAAAAGGGAGGCTGGAAAGAAAAGGTTATAGGCTTTGACTTGAGACAGCTTTCAGCTGAATGCATGTAAATATCTCCCAAACACTGGCTTTTATTTACAGAGAGGCTCTATGCAGGCTTAAAATTAATGTTCTTATTACATCTGTAAACCAAATTTTATTTTAAGATTGAGGGTCAAACTAGGTTCTGGGGGGTTTTGACTCTTGAAAGGAATAGTGACTGGGTACAGATCCTGGGTGTCTGTCCTCTAGGAACTCCTGGCTAGCATATATCTGACATACTTGGCTCCTGACTGTTACCTGGGAGTCCAGCTGTCCTCTTCAGGAGGCTTAAGAGAAATCCTAGCTGTAGTGATGCAGCTGTCCTTGCCTTTGCCTTCTGTTTTTAGGGAACACTGAGGGGCTGGTGCAAAACTGGCCTCAGATGAGTCCTTCCTCACCCGCAGACTCTCCTGAAGACAGCACAACAACCACTCCACCCAAAACCGAGCCTGATCATCAGGCAGTGGGTGCAGCTAGCAATGGCTCTGCGTGCATGCACACGGATAAATATTTGTAGCCCTTGTAAGAATATAGTGACTGCATAAATTGCTGTTAGGAATGCTAATGTAGTTAGAAAAATAACGGTCATCGGATATTTACAGATGGAATCCTGTCATCATAATACATGACCGGCATTTTCTTGTGGTTGTAATTTATATTTCAATAATAATAATAATAGAAAATGCAGCTGCCAGGACTGCAGGGAATATGACTGAAAAACAAGTATATTTTTTTCAGGTGGGAGATCTTAAGTGTACTCCAGAATTTGGATGTTTTGGTAGAATTAAACTGAACTCCACAAACCTTTTATTACCAGTTTTAAACTGGTGTACAGCCTACACATCTACGTGAATAACAGAAATGAAAACATTCAAATGCATGTGTTGTCTAAGTCTGATAGAAGAGAAGTAACTCGGGGTTTTTTTAACTGTTGTTTTTCTTTCTGTAAGTAACTTTATAGTAACGGGGAAACCCTCCAACCAACAGGTACATCACCTGCCTTCTAGCTTCTAATAGCACCAGTGAGAGGTAGGCTTGGAGTAGTCCTGTCACTGTTTCAGACCTTTGGGAGAAAGGACTTTTGCTGATAAAATATAAGCACTGCAGGAATGTATTGGATGCAATTTCTGAGAACCATTGCTTAAAAACTGTAATGAGATGAATCTAATAGAATTCTAAAAAATCCTGAGAGTTGGTTTAGGAAAGCATTTTTAGTGTGGTCTTCCTGAGTTGGGTTAGGGTATTGATAATCAGTTTAGAGGAAATGAACTGGAATGTTTTGGGTTTGCTGAGGGATGAAGTGGAGCACTACATGTTAGTTGCTCCATTGCAAGCACCCAGCACGCACCGTTCTGCCTTGTTGTGATGCAAGGTAACATCAAGAAGGCAGGTATCTCGCAGCTCTCTGTGCCAATTTATTAAGCAAATTGAGGGTGACTGCTAAATTTAAAATGCATGTGAAAGAAGAGAAATTAAATTTGAAGTAAGTATTCTCCTGAAGCTTTTGATTTTTAAGTGTAATTTCATAAGTGACTAAGGTTATCATTGCAGAATTTAATTGTTCAGCATTAAATCTTAATATTTTTGCACTATTCTTTTGCTAATACTAGTTAACATTTTTATCATCGCCTCACTTGGTTTGTTTAAACATAAGTCCTGAAATTGTGTTACATTGTCCTCAGGCAGTCTTGAAAATAGAGCACGTATAAATAAATACGTAAATATGATTGCTTATATAGAGTTGTACAAAAACTGTAAAATTCTGTTTTCAGTTTGTCTCTACTAATACGGACTGGTTTGTACTTCACAGAGTGTGGAAGGTGAGCACCATGAGAAAGCAGTAGAACTGCTGAAGGCAGCTCAAGGGAAGGTTAAACTAGTTGTGCGGTACACACCAAAAGTCCTGGAAGAAATGGAGTCGAGGTTTGAAAAGATGAGATCAGCAAAACGAAGGCAGCAAAATTAACACTGTGTGCAATAACTTAAAGAGAAAATATATGTTCCTCTTGCATTTTGTAGTTTCTTTGTGACTCGGTTGATGCAATGCCTGTCATAAGACCCTGTCCTTTTCATAGAATCGTGGAACGGTTGAGGTTGGAGGGACTAGATCTAGTCCACGCCCCATTGCCCAGCTCAGAGGAGGGCCAGCTAGAGCAGGTTGCTCAGGAGTGTGACAGGCTGGATTATCAGACATCTCTACGGATGGACACTCCAGAAGATGTCAGGGCAGTCTGTTCGAGTGTTTTGCTCTCCCTTAGCTTATGAAGATCCATTCCGGTGTTTAAGTAGAGCTTCTGTTATTTCCACTTGTGCTCCCTTCCTCTTGTCCATCACTAGATACCCTGGGAAGAGTTGGGCTCTTCCTTCACTCCTCCCTCTCAGGCACTGACACAGGCTGGTAAGATCACCCCAGCCTTCTCTTCTCCAGGTGAGAGAGACAATCCCAGCTCTCCCAAATTCTCCTTGTCTGTAAGATACTCCAGTCACTCAGTCACCTTTGTGGCCCTTAACTGGATTCACTCTTGTGTGCCCATTTCTGTGTTGGACTGGGGAGCCCAAAACTGGACCCAGCGCTCGAGTTGTGTCTCAGGAGGACTGAGCAGAGTGAGGAGTCCCCTCCCTCAGCTTGCTGGCAGTGCTCCTGTGCAGACCAGGGGGACTGCTGGGTTTCTTTGCTGCAGGGGCCTGTGGTGGCTCATGGCTTGCTGCTGTGCTCTGCAAGGGTGCTCTGCAGCTGCTCAGTCCCCAGTCTGCGCTGGTGGGCAGCGTTGTTCCCCTTGGGTAGGACTTAGCACTTTTCTCTGCTGAGCTTTGTGACTCTTGTTTGCCCATTTCTCCAGCCTGCTGAGTCCCTTTGAATGGTTTGCTGAGTGTGATCTGTCCCAGCCCCTGGGTTGAAATTAAAAGCATGCAGGAGTGTGGACCCCAGCAGGGGCCCCGGGGTGCCCTGGAGGTGACTGGCACCTGGCAGGACGCTTGGCCACTGATCACAGCAATCCTCAGCTGTTCAGCCAGTTTCAGAATGTCTTCAGTCTCCTTGTGTTCCACGGTTTAGGAGGAATGTGTAAGTGTAGAATGGCCTAAAATGCCCTGGAAAAGCATATATGGTGATATTTCTCTAGGCTTTTATAGTAAGTCTCATGTCAGACTTGTAAGCAAGAAAGTGAATTTACAGATTTTTCAAAGGCATTTAATAAGACATAGTTGTACAATCAGCATCCTTTTTTTCCTGCGTTTTTTTGACATTACTTAGCATAGGATCTCCAGGGGTTTTTGCTAACTGATTTTTTAAAAAAGAGAAGATTCTTATGTAGCAGTATTTTGGCACTTTTCTTAAGAATACGTTGTATGCCAACTACAAAAGGTAATCACAGTCTACTGTGTAGCTGATAACAATACCAGATTTTGTAATGTTTTTTGGTAAGTGCATTGTTTTTACACTTCTGCTAAATTATAATTCACTACTCCGGCAGTTGTATTACCTCTCCTGTAAATAATTTACAGTTAGTGTTCTTATATAATGATGTTGTAATAGCCAACATTTACAAATTTGCAGCAATCATTCCTGTAGTTTACGTTATTTTGTACTAATTCTAAAGCAGTTATGGGGGAAAACATGATTGCTGTATGCAGTTCTGGATTGACTCTCTAGATGTATTTTTATATTGAGAAACAGAAGATATATAAATGCAGTGCAAAAGAATTCCAGAAGTTCCCCTGACTTTCTGCTGTGCAAAAGAATTACTCATCCTAATTGTCATACTATTCTTGTCTTCCTAGCATCTTTTACTGTAGTCTTATTTCCATATTGAATGTATTGGTTCTGGAATTGTTAGTACCTAAATTACTGATTGTTATTGAGTCTTATATGCCAGGTTACTGTGACATGTGAACTTGTCTGGGGTGTTATTGCTGACTGCTTCTGACTTGGGGGATTCTTGTTTGTACTACAGAAGTACATCACGACTGCTAAAAGGACAGCTCCATCTGTGAGCAATTACTGTCTTAGCTCATGGATTCTTGATGGTGGCATGGGTTTTGTGTGCATTTTGAAAAATTCTGGACAGAGATCCATTTTTGGAATCGACCAGGTTTGATGCTGTACTGGTGTAGTTTAGGGGTTTGGTTTGGGTTTTAGTAAGCTTCACCTTTTGAAGAAGTAACTTCATTGTCTGCTGGGTATCAGTTCACTGGTGTGGCAGCTATGAGTACATCCTAACTGACTGTTGGTAATTGGATTTTTAGAGGCTTAAACTGGAAAGTGCGGTTCTTGCTGTGTGGCTAATCCCTAGTCTTACTTCACATGAAGCAATATGTGAAAGGAAGGAAAAGGTTAGTAACCTAAAAATGACACCTTGAAGCTTGTGCTTTGTCAGTTGATCTGTTTAAAACAAAAAAGTGGTTGCTATGGGTAAGTGAGAAATGTGATTGCTTTTGCATGTTTGTAAGCATGGTAAGCCTGCAAAGAAAAGTTTGGGAGATACTGGTAATTTGAAAATGCAGTATAAATATGTATCAGTTAGGTGACGTTGAGCACTGAATTGCATGGTTGGTTTTATGTCATAGGCGTCTTTCTAAAGGCCTCATGTTGCTGATACAACCATGTTGTTGAATTGTATATTTTTTTGGAACAACTAATGTTTAAAGTATTGAGACCAAAATCACTAGTTAGACCAATTGTGGATGTGTTTTAATTTAATTGTTAATTAGTAGAGATATGTTTTAGAGCCATATATAAATATATATATTACAGAAAGGTATGGACGCAAGATGGGAATGTTCATTTTACAAACTGTATCCCTTGGTCTGCTGAACAAGGGGTGTTTTGTTACTCTAATGAAATATTTACTTCACTGCAGCTTTAGCTGCTAAATGCAGTAGCATTTTCATTCTGAACTGTAGCATTTGGCTCTGGTTTGTCAGCTACTGCAAAATGTGGAGAGGTGTAGCTGGGCATATAAATAGTACGTGTAGAATTTGATAAAATGCTTTTAAATTGCAGTAACAAATAAATCAATAACAGCCAACTAATTAGTAATCATCTTTGATACTACCAGAACCCTTTATTAAAAGGGAAAGGGTCGATTGAAATACTCCAAGAAACTTGATCTCTGTTACTACTGAGCAGTGCCTGTGCTGTGTTAATCTGCAGTCCCCACACACTTCTCACACGTGGGTATAGAAACACATTAAGAAGAGCTGTCATTTCTGCCAGGAACTTCTGTATCTGTTGCTGCTGTGAAGGATCTTTGGGTTTCATCAACAGAAAAATAAAAATTCAGTCTCACACGCACTGTGTTTGTGTGTTTTTCTTCCCACTTGTCATTTCAAGTCCAGGTTCCTGACTGCTTTAATTGGCTGTTTATAGTCTCTGGGGCATAACCTGCGTTTGTGTGTGTGTGGGCATCCAAAGAGAGAAACTTGAAATCTCTGCTTTGTTTGTCTCCTGGTTGCTTTTGCATCTTCCCTTTTCTACTCAATGTTTTGTGATTTGCTGGAGAGGGAGAGTGCTATAAAGCATCTATAATAGTTTGAACCTTCTGCATTTTTGAGAAGTCAGCTACTTGAACTCAAAGATGCATATTATTCTGAGTCAGACATTACATTTTAGTTGTTTGAATCAAGTATCTCATTCTGAGTCAGATATCTTAATTGTTTGATTCAAGTATCTTAAGTAATGAGATACTGACAACTTGTAAGGTTGTCGGTAAAATCTGGGGTTATGAACTGAGATGAACATAGAGAAAATGCTTCAGTTTTGCATGTAAAACAAGTTGGGGTTTGGTTTTTTGTTTTCCAAATTTAAGTGGGCTGGACTGTGAATCAAAACTACATGGAGCAATGTTATGTGAACATTTGATGTAGATGGTAGATAACACTTGAACTGGAAATAAAAACACAATTTTCAGTTTTATTTAAAAATCTAGTTACCATGCCCTGTCTTAGGACAATGAAGTAAGTCAAAAAGCAAAAGTTGGAATTGCATTGGTACAAGGAAAGGGTGGTAGGTGAACACTGGAATTCCAGGGGAAAATGGTGGATAAGGTGCAGTTTGAGTTTCTGTTATTCTTTGTGTTCCAGAATCCTGGTGAGAAGCTGGTTTCAGAGGTAAGTCTGGGCTGCAGTGTTCACTTTTGCAGAGGAATTGTCCCTAGTCTGGACAGTCCTGCAGGCACTCGCTGTGTGCTGATGGGGCTGGGGCCCAGGCTCATCCCTAATGGGCTGCAGCTGTGCAGGACAGGTGAATGCAATTGAAGGTGAGGAGCCATGGAGTGCCCAGGTGTGCTGAGCAGCCACAGGGGAGCAGAGGCACACAGGTGCCGTGCATCAGCAGGAGGGTAAAAAGGGTGGGCTGAAGGACAAGAGGAGCAGAGCTTGCAGCCTCCTGAGCAGGTAAGGTGTCACTGTGTGTGGGTTGGAGCTTTCTGGAAGGGTGTGATGGTGCACTGTGACAGAGTCTGAGGTGGCATGTCAACAGAAGACATCTGAGGCAGCAGTGGGCCTCAGGCTAAAATTGATTGCTAGTTCTAATAATTTAAAAAAATCCGTGCAGCTGCCCTTTAAAATTGAGTTAGAAATAATTTGAAGCTTTGATGTGTTACTGTTCCCTGTTGCTTTAGAGACATGTCAGGCTTCAAGTGATAAAATCATGCAAAGTAAAACACGCTGTGTATTCCTCACTTTTGTTTGCTTTAGTTGTGTGGTTGGTTGGGATTTTGAGGGGCAGGGGTGAGTAACTTGGGCATTTTATTGGTAATCAAAGGTTTCAAATAAGTCTGCACAGACACATGCTAATAATTTCTTCCCACTCCTCAAAACAAGTCCCTTCCCCAGCCCAGTTGTGCAGGTGCCTCTGGCCCTCAGAGAGAACCCCTCAGGTAAGAGAAGTGCCAGGTGTCCCTGCCCATGGCAGGGGGGTGGAACTGGGTGAGCCTTAAGGTTCCTTCCAAGCCAAACCATTCCATGATCAGGCTGCCCACTGCTGCTCTGGGGGTGGGAAGCAGGGAAAGGTGTCTGGGAAACAGGGACTTGATGCTTTCTGCCTTCCTTCTGCTTGCATACAGTAAGACTCAGGTGTTTTGTGCTATTTACAGGGGAATGCCTCTGAAAGCTGCAAAGCACAAATTAAAGCCTGTTCTTTTATTGCATAAACTTTCTAGCTAGAATACAGACTGACGTGAATATTGGACTAAACCCTGAATTTAATTTCCAGCAATTTTGTCCTACATGGCTTTTGAATTTCTGTATTGCTACCTAATTTCAGCTGATGACTGGGTTAGAGTGACAAGATAAATTTGTTATGATGCTATTATGGTGTCCCTCTTTTTTCAAGGGGAACACGTAGTACTGGAGAAACTCCAGAGTTAACTCTAGACAGCAGAAGACCTGACACATCTAGGCTGAAAAAAGTCAAATGACAAAAAAAAAAGAACAAAGTGATAAAAATAACAACCCTACACTCACACACTTTTTGAGCTATCCTCTCTTTTGGCTTTGCTCTATCCTATTTACAGAAGGTGTTGGAATAAACTGCCTGCAGTCATTCTCTTTTAGCTGTGGTACAACATCTCATTTCTGCTTGCAGCCCAGCTCACTGCATTTCAGAGGCATCTTTTGGAATAATCGAGCAAGGATACAATCACCAGGCCAAACTGCCAGACACATTCTGCTCTGGATCATCTAGGTAATGCAGACAGGAACAGGTGGTAGAGACACTCTACCCTTGGAAGTTAAGCACTGTTTACACAGAAAGGTAATATTTACATAGAAAGGTGATATTTATTCATAAGCAGTTTTAAAATTAATTTTCTCACCAGTTTCTATTTAATATTGTAATTTTTTCCTTCACTCTACATGTGCTCTTTCTAAACTGTGGATTTTAGTGGTCTTGCCTGTCCTCATTAGTTTCTCTTGTTTTATGGAGGCATAAAGTAGATATTGGGAAACCAATTTTCTGGGCAAACTTTTGACCCTACCAAAATAATGTTTTTTCCAACAATTTTTCTGAAGCTTTAAATTGTTTCTGTGTTTGTGCTATACCAAGGTTTGTATCTTTACCTCCGTTTTCTTAACAAAGCTTTGAACTTGGCTGAGGGTTTCTTTTGTCACTTGTTTCCTGAAGTGACTTTCAGTTCTACTTCACCTGAGTAAAAGTTTCAGCCTCTTTTGTGGGAAGAAGTATTCTCATTTTCAGGAGAGCTTGCTTTGTCAGTGCAGGTATTCCAGACTCTTCTTTCTCCACCCACAGCAGCTCTGTGTCATGTTCTCCAGCATAACTTTAATTTCCTGGTGTCGTGGTTTAACCCCAGCCAAACCCAGCGCACCGTGTAGGTAGAATCCAAGTGGAAATTGAGCTTCTCCGCAGCGTGGGGCTCAGTAACAGCAGCAGCAGCTTTTGCACGTGATGCCTCTTTCACAGTTTGGATGAATCCTTCAGGTCCATTTCCAGCCCATCGGAGCATAAAGCTTATTTTTATCACTAGACAGAGCTAAAATGTGGAGGTGGTCTAAGCTGCATACACTTGTGTTTACACCTGTGTACCAGACTGGGTCTGGCAGTCCTTCAGGAGGGGAACAGCCCTTGGGGCACATCCTGCCACATCAGCACTTCTGGTGGAGGAAAACTTGGATGATGGAAACCAGGGGGGAAACAGCTCACCTTGCAGGACTAACACACTGACTGCATCTTTATCCCAATTTTTAAATTAAAACCTCCATGCAAATCCCATTATTTTCTGTAAAGTCTAATAAATTCTTAAAAGAAAACAAAGTTTTTATCAGGACTATGATCTTGACGTTCCCATTCACCTGCCATCCTCTCATGGCACAAGGAGTTCTGATGCTCTGGTCTGCCTTCACTTTGTATTTATTTTTGTGTCTGTGTTTCAGGTCTTAATCTGCCTGCTCTTCCACATCAGACTCCCATTAACTCCAAACAGATTTGTGTCTCTGAAGTGGGGTTTTTGTCAGAAGCAGGTATGTTGGTGGACAGTTTTGTGGCAATAGAAGAAAAGATCCCATGTCCATACTTTTGTGTTTTCCCCCTATGTCTTTCAAGCTTCCCTGATGCCTTTTTGCAGGTTTTTTTTTTTTAATTATTAAATAAGGTGGTTGCTGCCTTTTGCTGTATTTTGGGGGAGGCTTCTTGGATTTTGTGATATTAAGGATTACTTCAGACTGGATTTTTAAACTCTAGTAATTTCAAAATCCACAGTATAATTTCTAGTTAAATAGATGATTTAGTAAAATATGGCCATATTTTTTCAGCTTAAAAACATCTTAGCATGTAGATCTTTCTTAGAAAAGTAAGCCAGCTTCACAGAAAATGTTAACGTTTTTATTTTTAAAGGAAAATAAATTCAATAGATGCCTGCAAGCAGGTGTCTGCCCAAGCAGAAAGTGAGAGAAATGGGAGTTGTTGATGGAGAGGAGAGAGCAGTGCTCCATCAGCACCAGCAAGGGAGAGGCAGAGGCTGAAAAACTAAGGAAAGTATTAATCTGCCAGGATAAGTTCCAGACGAAGTGGAAGCAGCAAAGCATTATTGGCTGGATAAAAACGACAAGTGGATTGCTCCTAGGACCGGAGTTTCAAATGTAGAGACTTCAGAGAGCTGCACTAAGGAAAAAAATCTGAAGTGGTGCTGGTAAAAGAAACAGAAAGATGGAAATCAGGCAAGGATTGAGAGGAAAAGCTCCACTATTCCAGTGCTTCAAAGCATACAGAAAAAAATAAAAAAGCTCTGCTATTCTGCTTTTACTCAGGCCCTTTTGTCCAGAGAACTTCTGGGGGCATTATAGGGTACCACTGCTTCTGTACAAAGTAATCTCCATGCTACTATTTGTCTTCCAAAATCCAAGCAGGCACCGAGGGCCATTTCTGCTCCCATTATCTTTGGT
Organism: Anomalospiza imberbis; assembly: GCF_031753505.1. Classification (NCBI taxonomy): domain Eukaryota; kingdom Metazoa; phylum Chordata; class Aves; order Passeriformes; family Viduidae; genus Anomalospiza; species Anomalospiza imberbis. The sequence goes on from NC_089686.1 coordinate 62,120,952, forward strand.
TAGTGAAGTGAGACTATTTGCAGTGTGAGTATAAGTGCTTTGTTATTTTTCTTTGCCCGTAGTAGAAGAAAAAGGTCACTTTTCTTAGGGGATTGGTTTGTATCTGTTTTGTTGAAGTAAGTTGAGAGAACTCCTTTGATTTTTTTTTCCCCCCTTCTACTCTGGAGGCTGCTCCTCCACTGCTGTCCCTGAGCACAGGCACGGAAAGTGCCATGCTGGCTTTGGCCCTGACATTTCTTAGAACAACGTGGCTTTGACACCAGCATTTCTCTGCCAACGCCAGCCGGGGAGGACAAACGATAACCAGGAGTGTCTGCACTTTTACAGCAGACGTTGGTACTGTTACATTGGTAGATTCCCCTTTGAGAACTTCGTATTTCTCACAAGGTACAGGACGAGCCCACAGCCCGATATTAAAAGGACCTTACTTCTTCACAGGTAAGTGATGATGTTCGTTTAAAATCAGTGCATCAGGAACAGGATTCCTAAATGCAAGAAAATAACAATTTTTGCAGCTAGATAAAAGAATGTTAACACTTTTAGGAGGGAGGTCAAAGTTGAAAAATGATGAGGAGGAATGAAGGAGATGGAAGTGGTGGTGGCTGAAGGATCTGTATTCCTAGGGTCCTCACTGTGCACTCTACTTTCTTGGGCACAGATGATTTTAAATCTTCAGGTCCCCACCATGACATGCCTGATTTTTAATTTTCACCAATTCACCAAGTGACCAATTTTCACCTAGTGACCATTTTATAAGCAAAGACTTTTTGCTTTTTTCCCTCCATTCAGCTCAAGAAAGGTGTGCTTAGCCCAGATCCCAGCCCTGCACGGGTGTCTCCTGGGATGTCAGTGGTGTCACAGGCAGTCCTTGGAAGGTGAAGTGTAAAGGATGAGCTCCTCAGCTCCTGGCTGAGCAGCATGTGATCAGAGCAGCAGTGCCAGGCCAGGGTGCTGTGGACACTCTGTTCCCTGGGTGATGAGGCCTGCCTCATCCCTGACCTCTTTGCCTTACCACGTGCTTGCAGGTATTTAGGAGTTTTCATATGCAATTGCAGGAAGTTGAGGTAGCTGCCACCAGGCCACATGACACCCTTGGACAGCTGCTTTTCCTTTGGATTAAGGGTTCAGGTGCCACTGCAGATCTGCTCCTGGCTTTAGGGAAGGTGGCAGAGCTCTGTGTGTACAGGGTGGTGTGGTTGATCCCATTTCTGCTGTGGCAGAGGCAGGCTGTCAGCCACTGACCCCTGTCTGTGATTGTGTCACTGACCTGCAGGATGGACAGAGGGCTGCTGTGGGACCATAGCTACAGGAAAATGGGCATGGACTGAATGAAGCAGCCTCACTTCTGGAGCTCAAGAACGAGGTCACCTTTGGGGATTAAAAAGCTGGTGTTGTGAGAAAGAAGCAGCAGGAAAGTTGCTGACAGACACGGGGGTGTTAACCTGAGTAAAATGACACTTACAGCATCTACCAGTTAGAGTAAGAAAGAGATGCCTGCTTGCCTCGTGGACAAAGCAGAGCTGCCAATCCAGAGATGCTCGGACAAAGCAGAGCAGCAATACAATGTGTGGCTGCGTAGACCGAGGTAAGAAGTAAATATAATCAGTGTTTAGAAGCACAAGAAATGGCTCCTGCTTGATTCACATTGAATCTGCAGAGTCCTGTCTTCTCTCCTCAGGGTCCCTGCCTACCTGCTCAGCTCTGGCGTGGGCTCTGTGGGTGTTTGCGGGCTTTAGGCTGGGCTTTAGGCTGGGCTGCACAGCGCCAGTGCAGCTGGGCTGGCAGCTCCCGGGCAGGCTCCGAGCATCCAGCCCAACAGGGAAAATAGGTGATGTGGCTGGGCACCAGCTCCGTGACTCTGCCGGGCTTTCTGCAGCCACGGCTGCTGGCTCAGAGCCTCTTTTGGGGTCTGGACCAGAGCGGGCCAGCAGCGAGAGGTCCCAGCGGGTTACCCAAGGGCTGCTGTGACATCCTGTCCTGGTTTAGGGTAAATGTGGGAGAAAACCAGAGATTCCTGGTGATTGTGTGGGGCATGGTGCATGAGTGAGCTAAGCTATGCAGCAGGTTTATTCCTGGTGGTGGCTGCAGGGTAGAAGCATCCAAAAGAAAGCATTGAAAAACAAGTCAGATGATGGAAGGCACTAAGGACAAGGAGAGACAGGGTTTTCCTTTTGTTTAGTACTCGTTTTAAGGCAGTTAGGAGAAAAGGACCCAGACGGGCACAGGTTTGGTTGCGATGTGTGAGCTGTATAAGAGCCAGGTACCACGGCAGTGTTTTGTGTGGGGAGGAAACCGTTTTTTCAAAGCAAACCGGTTTTGGGGAGAGCGTGTGCTGCAATCCTCCGGCCCCGGGCCCCGAACAGGGCGGCGTTTTCTGCTGCCCGGCATTGTTTGGGCCTGCCTGGGGCCGGTGCCGCCGGCTGCGAGGGGATGCGGGCCCAGGCGCCCGCCCGCTCCTGCCGCGGCCGGCAATGGTGTTCCGCTGCCGGCCGGCCGGCCTGCCCGCGGCTGCCGGCCCGCTCGCTCGGCTCGCCGCTGCCGGACGGGGCCCGGGGCTCCCGGCCCGCTCGCTCGGCTCGCCGCTGCCGGACGGGGCCCGGGGCTCCCGGGGCTCCCGGCCCGCTCGCTCGGCTCGCCGCTGCCGGACGGGGCCCGGGGCTCCCGGGGCTCCCGGCCCGCTCGCTCGGCTCGCCGCTGCCGGACGGGGCCCGGGGCTCCCGGGGCTCCCGGCCCGCTCGCTCGGCTCGCCGCTGCCGGACGGGGCCCGGGGCTCCCGGGGCTCCCGGCCCGCTCGCTCGGCTCGCCGCTGCCGGACGGGGCCCGGGGGGCCCGGGGCTCCCGGCCCGCTCGCTCGGCTCGCCGCTGCCGGACGGGGCCCGGGGGGCCCGGGGGCCCCGGCCCGGGGGGCGGGGCTGCCGCGCCGGCCCCGCCCCTTGCGCCCGTTGGTTGCGGCCCGGCTCTGTTTTGCATATTCCCGCCCCGCGGCGGCTCCGCTCCAATGGGAGCGCGGGTGCGGCTGTGTCATTAGCATACGCACCTCTGCCCCGGGCGCGGAGCCGCCGCGGCCGCAGCACCGAGCTGCGGAGGGGCGGCAGCGCCAGCGGAGCCGCGGCCACCGGGGCACGGCCGGACCGGCACCGGCAGCGCCACCGCCTCCCCCGAGCGCTGCCTGCGCGGCTGAGATGAGCGGTGGCCAGCGGTGCTGCGGGCTGTGCACGGGGCAGGCGGGCGGCGGAGGGCTGGCTTCCCGCTGAGGCAGCCCCGGAGCCGCGCCGGACGGAGGAGCCCCTTTACTTTGATTTTTTTCTGTCGTTGTTGTTTCTGTTGGGTTTTTGTACGTTTTCCCGCAGGCGGCCGGGCTCGGTGGGCGGAGGGCGCCGGCGCAGAGCCGCAGGCCGAGCCGAGCCGGGCCGGGGGCTGTGCGGCCGGCGGGGTCGGCGATGCGGTGCCTCGCTCTGCTTGGCCTCGTCGCCTGGGGCCTGGGGAGCTGGGCCGGGCACAGCGGCGGAGCGTCCCCCCCGCCCTGCCCGGCCCCTTGCAGCTGCGACGGCGACCGCGGCGTGGACTGCTCCGGGCGGGGGCTCGCGGCCGTGCCGCCGGGACTCAGCGCCTTCACGCACGCACTGTGAGTCGGGGCCGGGGCCGGGCCGGGCCGGGGCCGGGCGGGCAGGTAGCCGCGGCGGGGAGGGACCGGCGGCGGGGCCGTGTGGCTGTCGCGGTGCGGGTCTGGTGCGGCCTCGGCCGCGGCAGGGCCCGGGGCCGGTGAGCTCGGCAGGGCCCGGGGCCGGTGAGCTCGGCAGGGCCCGGGGCCGCACCCCGGGGCCCCGGGCCGCGGGCGGGAGACGGCCGACCCCGGAGGGAGCGGCCTTGGCGGGTTACGGGCTGGGAGGAAGCCGCTCGGAGCTAGGGCGGGGAACGGGGAGGCTCGGGGGTTCGGTGGGGCCGAGTCGATGCCGGTGCCGTCCTGAGCCGGGGGGGAGCTGCTGCCCTCGCCTCTGTGCCTCAGCGTGCGTCCTCGCCCTGCATCGCCTTTCTCCTGGCTCTTCTCTAGAAACCGGTTGCCATTGCTAGTCGGTTTCCTGCCAAAAGTTAAGGCATTTCAGTGCGAAGAACGCGTAAGCCTGGTTAAGTACGGTGCCTTCGCTTTTACAAACTCTTCTCTGTGGCAAAGCACCAGGGAACCGTGGAAAAAAGCAGCAAAGCCAAACATCGGAGGTTTGTTGTTTTGCTCGCGAATGAAGAAAAACATAACCTCTTAAAACATTTTATCCCGTTTTCTGTGATAATGTTGTAAAGCAGGCAGAAGCTGGTAGGTCTTGTGTGGCATTTCGGTAATTTTAATACTGAACTTTTAATTGAGGAATGAGCGCGGTTCTGTAGAGACATGACCGGGGAGGGATTTGCAGCTCTCAGTACGGTAGCTTTGCTAATCCACAAACCTGTTAAGTTTCACAATAAAACTTGTCAGTCTTGCCCCACTTCTCAGCGCAGATTTCACAGGGTGGAGCGAGGTCTAGGATGGGCCAGTGGTCAAGTCTGGTGTTACTGAGGCTGTGCCGTGTTTACAGCATACAGTACAGCACACCACGGCAAACGATGGTGCGTCGTTTCAGATCGGTTCTGAATTGCTGTTTTGTCAGAATACACCAGTGGTGTATGCCTAAGAAAATTGCGCTTTTTTTCTCTGTCTTTGTTTGCCTACACTTAATATGCAGAGGGAGTCTGATTCATAGTTACTCCCTGTTTAGTTTACTGAGGAGGTTTCCAATTTCTCCTACATATTTGGATTGTTTCTTTTAATTGTTCAGGCTGGGTGGGGAAAGATTACTGGGCCTTTTTTCTTGGGTACTAGCTGATGAATGGTGGAACTTGCATCTGGTCTCAGTTGTTATCTGTGCTTAAATATTTTGTTCCTGATTTTTTGGTGTTAAGTGGGGCCTCACTTGGTGGTGTTTTTTCCTGTGGCAGAAATGGTGGTTTCTGAGTGTTTGGGGTAGGGAGTTAGACGCTGCCATCATGAACCCTTGGAATTACTGCTATACAGTCTTCTCTTCACACATAAAGCAGGGAGGTTACCCAAATTAATAAAGTGCTCGAGGTCTCTGGTAAAAGCTGCATTTCAGCATAAGATTTTATGGCTCCTACATTGTCTGGCTGTCTTCTAAAATGGACCGGTGCATCCCTGAGTGTCTGCAACATGACATAAATTGTCTAAGGGGCACAAATTGCCATAGCCTACACCTGTTAGAGGTAAAACTGCCAAAGAGTTTCAGCGTGTAAGTTTCTCCTTACTGTGCAGGTAAGTTTCACACCGCCAATGTGACACATACGGCAAAAGTGAGAGGAGGCCTGTACACACTTAAATGTGCTTTGGAATGAGTTTTTGTAGCTTTGATTTTATGCTCTTTAAACTTGAGAAGAATCTTTGTTGACCTTGAGAAGCATCTGTCTGGTGCTGTGGCAGTGGAGGATACTCTTGATCCCTGTTTGTGTGTAGTTCCTACTTCCTTATTTACAGGAGGAAAAAGGGTTGATGACTTCTTGGCACTTCGGAGCTTAACCAGTCTCTCTTGTAGTGAGGACACTAGAAGTTTAGGGTATGTAGAAGACAGTTTTGGAGGCAATAAAACACTCACTTCTGACCTGCTTGAAACTGGACAATGTATGGTTTTGCCAGAGATGCTCAGTTGGTTAGTGTGGAAGAAGAGGAGACAAAAATAAAATCACACTCCTACGTGACATGTTTGTCTCATGGCTAAGCACCTTAGCTATGTGAAGAGAAGAAAACTTCTCTGTGCTCTATGTTAGGCACCTTAATGGTGTCAGGAAAGCCCCTTGTTAGCATTGCTACTGGGCTTGTTTTTGATTATAGCCATGGCAGCAGAGAGCCTGTAGCAGAGAGATGACTGAAAGAGCATTACAGGTGATGTTCTGTGACAGTAAAGCAAAGGTATGCCCAGATTTTTGCTTTGGCCATGGGAGAGCAACTGAAGATAAGTTGCTCACAATTAAAGTTGGCAGTGAATGAGTTCCAAGGCAGTTGAGAATTATGGAAGGAACCCGGTATTTAATTTTTACTAGTTCTGTTTTCCTGAAGTCTTAATTTCTTTGTATTTAGTCTAATCATTTAGCCTAACTTCTCAGGTGCTTCCATGGAAGGTCAGGCAGGGGTTTCTGCAGAGCCTTAAAGGCATAACCTTACAGAATACCCTTCACATTCCTTTTTTCTGTTTATTCAGCTCCTGACTGATCCCCTGCTGTTTCTTGCTTACTGTGGTGGTTTGAAAGCAGGGAGAGAGGGGCTGGTGTGATAGTGGGGGGTTACATGATATCTCTTGAGGGTAGTTCCATCAGACTGAGCAGCTCGAAAAGATGGAGTATCTGGTCACTGCTTTTGAGTCATTGGTGAACTTTGAGAGGTGGAGTTTGAATAAAGCTGTCCCAGCTGCAGTCAGCTCAGTGAAGAGATTCCTGGGACATGTACAGGTGTTCAGAAAAGATCTGACAGCACCAGATCAGAACTTTCTGAGGGGATGGGACGGATGGGGATGAACTTAGAGGGTTGGGATGACATGACCAAGGATAATGGCTTGATACTTTTACTGTAGGCAACCATTTGTATAATTTAGGGGGGCGCTTATGTAACTCTTAATTACCATTTGCCAGTTCTTCTGTTGATGAAGGTTCAGTTTGCTTGGTTGCAAAAGAACTGTAGTCTGTGCATGTTGTGGGCACACGGCGTGTGGTGACTGGGAGCGGGGCTGTGGCCGATCCCCAGTGGGCACAGGTGAGCAGTGTTGAAGGTAACGAGCCATGGAGTGCCCAGGTGTGCTGAGCAGTCAGGGCAGGGCACACAGGTGCAGTGCATGTAAGATGAAGCTTATAAAAGGTTGCACTGAAGAGCAATAAGGAGCAGATGTCTGAAGCCTCCTGTGGTGTTGGTTCATGGCTCCACATCTTTCCAAAATGTGTAAGTGGTGCCTGTGCTAGAATATAAAAATGGTTTTTGTTTGGGTTTTCTTTTCAGTGCTGTATGCTTCTGGTTTTTGCTGTGATGTTTTGCATGCTGTGTTCTAGAAAACTTCATGCTAATGAAAGAAAATAGTGGCAAGGCATACATGTGCTTGTGCTTCTCATGGATGTCAGTTTGAGAACTCAAATTCCAGTTTGGAAGGTTTAATAATTGTATGAGTCTTGTGCAGGAGATTAAAAGGAAGGAATTCTAAATAATTATTTTTGGAGAGGTCTTCCATGGGCCTAGCCGACTTAGGTCTTGCCTGACAACCACGAGGAATATGGCCCCTTCTCAGTGCCTACTATTATATTTTAGGCACTTCAAATAAGAAAACAATACAGGTAGTTTTCATTCTAGTGCTTCTTGTGTGTGTTTTCACACAAGGAGGAAGGGTAGGGTCCCTTGCTTTAATCGTGCTTTCTTTGAGTGTGAAAGGCAGGGGAGCTTGGGAGCGCCGGCTGCCCTAGACTAGGGGATAGACCTTCAGGATGGAATTGCCATCTTGATCTTTTGGGTTTTATTGCTCATTTAACCTTACGGTGCTGTGTTTCTGTGTGCTGTTGTGCACTAGCTTTATAAGCCTGAGATGTGGAAGTTGAGATCCTTTTTTCACTTGTTTTTTACTGCAGGTTGCCTCAGCAATCGCAGAGAGTTGTTGATCTGTATTTTGATACACATGCAGTCTGGAAGTACCTACACACTCTCACTGGGTGAGATGCCTTGCTCTGAGCATAAATGGCAAAATGATGTGGTTCTGTTTGGAGTGAGCGGAGCTTGCCCATTTTTTTAATCTTTTTATCTGTCATGGTTATTTTTTTTGTAGAATGGTGATGAAATGTAGTAGGGAGGTGTGAGGGGTCTTCTTCTGATACATCTGGTGCAAAGATAGAGTTATTTAGTGTACTGCTATAGTCAGATATCTAAGTATAGTAAGGACCTGGCTGAGTTTTGTTAATGCTGTCTGGTAGAGTTGTTATGGTGAAAAGTGAAGATGTCCAGAAGTGACCTTGAGTCTGGAAAACGTAGCATGATGGCAGTTCTCCTGAGGTTGAAAAGCCTTATCTAATTAGAGGTTTGAAGGTTTTTCAGGTAAACCATTTAGTTTTTCACTTGCCTGTGCTCCATACTGGTGATGTGATGGCAAGTAGTAATCCATACTTCTTTTAGAAAGACATGGTCATGTCATTTCAATTTGAATATTCCTGTAAGTTATCAGAAGTGTTGTTACATTTGTACAGGCTCGTGAAATCCTGCAGACAGGCGTGTTTCAGTTTGGTGAACGTTCAGTGATTCCAGCATATATCACCCAATGATGAGAGTCTTTAACTTCATTTTAAGCTGGCCAATTTATCTGTCAGTCTTGTAAAAAAGTAGATGATTTTAGGTAGTGTGCACAAAGTGAAGCTGCTGCTGTTTCAGTGTTAAATACTTTTGCCTTTTTATTTGGCATCATATTTGGTGTTTTCCTCTTCACCATTTATCCCTAGTCCCATAACCCCCAACGTTCTGCCGTAGCATGTAATTCTCAGGTATTTGGCATTTATGTTGTACACAAAGCTCATTTGTATCAGCAATACGTAATTTCTTGTTGGATGCTTACTGGCGGAGGCTTGTAAGTGTGATTTGGGGCAATAAATACTAAGATAAGTCTGCGGCATAGAATAAAGTTGGACTTTAGTGTAAGCAAGTTTATGCTAGTAAATAATTACAATTTCAGTTCTTGAGAGGAATTTGCTAGTAACTATCTACTTGAGAGGGAAAATATGGAAGCTGTAATATGAGGACTAAAAAACAAAACAAAACTAAAAAAAACTCCTCTGCAAGCATCTTTCTTTGTTTTGTACTCTACATCTAAGCCAGCAATTTTTGCAGAACACAAGCTCTTATTTACCCAGAGAAAATTACTGGCCTAGATTTCCGAAGGGCTGAGCACCCCATCGCATTTTAGAGAGCATGGTCGCTGCAGGGCTCTGGGAGTCCCTCTGAATGTCACAGATCTTCCTCTCAGCCACCCCTGTGCCTTTCCTAAAAGCTTGTTGCTGAAGATGAGCCTCTTGTTGGGAATGGTAGGAGCTGATGTTCTGTTTATCTTCTGGGGGATTTGCCAACAGCCCGGGTTTGCCTGCTCCTTGTTGTGCAAACAAGGGAGTGAGATGGATGGGACTGGTTAAGGTTTCAGCAGGGCTGCTTCATGGCAGCAGTGACTCTGTGAAGGGTCCGTGTGTTTCAGGCAGCAGCTCTGTGCTGCCAGACTGTGGTTTTGGGTCTCTTTATGGAAGAAGCAGAACATCAAAAATAGCTCAAGGAAGAATCAGAGAGATTTGTATGATCCTAGAAATGGGAGGCAAAGGTAGAAAGAGCAGAAGCAGCCATTCCTATTTGAAGAAACTTGTAAATTGAAACAGCAGAGTTTTAAATGCTACAAGCCCTTTGCTTACAGAGGTGTCAATAGTATGTAATGGGTTAGAGGTCCCTGGCCATCCTCTCCACCTGGTAGATTCACCACCTGCTTCAACAGTGACCTAGGATTTTGCTACAGAGAAATACTCTGCTGTAGATTTTGCTGTCTGCCTTTCAGGTCCTGGTGCAGTGTGTGATGAGATGTTCTCAAACTTTGGTCTGAGAAGAGATTTCTGCCCATGTGATGTTGGTTCTCAGTGCACGCCCAGCACTAGCTTGCCCTGCACAGCCCTGCAGAAGAAGTGGAGGTAGCTGTTGATCTTTCCTTTGCTGAGAGGTGGCCCGCTGGTGTCACTGATGGGGAATGGTGTGCAGTGATGGTTGTCACAGGAGCTCACACAGAGAGCAGGAAGATCTTGGTGTTCCTGTGCAAATACTATCCTCACTGTAAATATGTCTGAGAGCCTTTCTTCAGAACCAGGCCCAGATTCATTCACTTTTGTTCCTAATAAATCTGGTATGTCCAGATTGGAAACATGCAGCAGTAGATACAAGGGTACCTGGAATGTATAATTAAACAGTGAGAAAATGGCCTGTGATGTACCTGCAAAACAGTTGACCTTTTTGCCTTTTTTAAGTGGTAAGTTCCTGTCAGTGGTTTCACTGGAGTTGAAAGCTTCCAATATTTTCAAATCGTGTGTCATTTGTTTTAAAGTACATACTTGACATAGCAGAATCCATTTTATTTTACTCTTGAATGATTTAACTGTTACAGGATTGTGACAAGGTCAGCACTTTCCACTTCCCAGAAACATACTCCTGTTGCTGAAAGAGTAAGGGAGATCTGTATTTCAGCTTCACCAGGAATTTGAAGGCACAGTGATATTATACATCTCTTACAAAACCGCAGAGAGGAATGTAGTGATCTCAAAAATAACAGTTTAAAGTTGGTGTCTGAAAACTGCTGTTGAATTTGAATGGGTAATAGCCTACTTATGGCATTATGCTTAATGTCAGCCAATATGATAACATGTTTCAAAAAATACAGATAGCTATTTTTGACCAGGTGATGTTGGTATTCCCTGGTGGACTGTGGTCTGACATCTGTTAGGGATATGTTTGATTTTGGGAAATAAAAATATCACTAAAACATTTTCTTACTAAAATATGAAGGCTTTTTTTCTTTTTATCTTTTTAAAGTGATGTGCCTCCTCCTTTTTTCTCTCCAACCAGTTGTGGTAAAATGCTAGGTGTTCAAGGACTTTTTTCGCCCTAAAACTTTTAGTCAGGTGTGTCTGGACTTTTAAACAGTCACACGATTAGTAGTGGATCATAAATGAATGTGCAGTTTCAGAGGTACGCAGGGAAGGCCTAAACCTGCTCAGTTTAGCTTAGTGATGCTGCAGATGCAGTTGTGTATTTTGCAAGGCTGCTCTCCCAAGATGTGTTCTAACTGGAGAGTTCTGCCTCGTGTACACGAGCGCGGTTAGAGAGGAGTAGCCTGCCCCAGTGCCCGGTGGGGATGGCAGCATGGCTGTGCTCTCCATAGCCGTGTCCCTGGCAGTGGGGACATGTGGAGTGTCTCATCCCATCCCTGAAAGCTGTGCGTGGCGCTGGAAGGGCAGGGCTCCAGGCGTCGCGGCCGATTGCTAAGGCAGCCATGAGGTTTGCTGCGAGCCATCAGAATGCCCTCGCTGAAGCTGCTCTGCGCTGCCAGGCACTGTTCAGTGGCGGCACAAGAAGCCCAGAAGCAGAGCAGTGCTGGTTTGGCGGTGCAGTGATGCAGTGCATTGCAGAGGCCGTGCAGTACAGTCCACTGTGGCTGCGGTTCATTCTTTTCTATGTGATGCCATCCAGTGTTTTTTCTGAACCATTTGGGCACCGTGGTGGTTTTATTTGTGGTGGTGTTGAGTAGATGCAGAAGACATGAGTGCAGATAAGGGTCCTGCTGGGATGTTCCTGGGGGTTGGTGTCTCCTGTGCCCATTGCTTCCCCCTTCAGAGCACAAAATGCAAACACCATTCCCTGCTGTCCAGACTGGCCGTGGCAGTGTGTTAGCTTGTGAAGGGAGAATGGTTTTTTCCTGCACTCAGGGCTTTAGGGCTGTGGCAGGAAAGCAGGACTCATAGCTCCTGTTGCTGGAGGAGGAGATGGTGCAAGTCAGGAAGGGATGTTTGGGGAAGCTTGCTGCTTGTGTGCTGTCAGGAGGAGTCGGTGGTGTATAGCCTCAATCCTTTCTTTGTTATTAGGGTTGGATCTGTGGGATATCCTGACTGTCCTTTTTAAAAATTAGTCTCATGTTATTTTAAAAACAACTCTTACTGGAGAAGTTTCCTTGTTGTTTTCTAAATGCCGATCCAGATTAGTAGCAGAGGTAGTTTGTTCATCTGGAAAATGCAGAGACTGAAACCTGTGACTTTAAAGTGCAGGCTTCTCTCTGGTGCAGTGGGTCATTCTGTCTGGGAACATGCATGGTGTTCTTCATGTGGCAGAGCTGGTGGATCTGGCCTTCACTCATGCATGTAGAAGCTGTGAAGAGGTTGTCATCCTCTTCAGGTGCCGTGGTTAGAAGCCCTAGCAATATGTTGTTTTTTTTTTTAACTAGGGGAAAGCTTTCCCAGACTGGGGGACGTGCCTGTAGTAGTGCTCTCAGCAGTTCTGTGAGCTGCTCCTGCAAATCAGGAGTCCTTTAACCTACTGAAGGGAGCCCTGCACTGTTTGGAAGATGGTTGCCAGACTTACACGTTCTTTTAGGGAATTTTGCAAAGCCATTGTCAGCAGCAACCTACATATTTCTTCTTCATCTCCTTTATTTACAGTTTCACTCAGGTAGCTGCTCTCTTGAGACATGAAATGCTCACCTTGCTGGGTGTCCTCTTGGGGTCTTGGTGGCCTTCCTGGAATTAGCTGGGGAGAGAAGAGGAAACGGTTCATTGTAAAGAGTTCTACTCTGAGAATGTAGTTACTGATGATTTGGGCCTGCACAAGCTTCTGCCTTTCGGTAATTTTTTACTGCTGTTGGTTTTAACATTTGGGTTTTAAAAAACCACAATGGAAGTGGATGGGCTAATATTGACCAAACTGTTAATATTTTACAGAACCTAGTGTGAGTCTTGCTGGGTGTAGAAAATCCATGTCTTTTGCAAGGGCAAATCTGGCTCTGTGTTACTGTGGCTAAGTGTTTACTGGAGGCATTATATCTCTTGAATATCAGGTCAGTCCTTTATTTAGAATTTACTTGCTCTTGCTTGACATTTTTTTTCAAAAATTTCAACTAGTTTGTTTGCATGTTCTTTTTCTGTAACCTGCTTACTGCAAAGGCAGGTCTCTAGTTTTCAGACCAAAAACGTACAATATCTCAAATGTTCGAGAGGATTAAGCAAGGATTTAATTTGTTTTTGGTATAATAAGTGGCAGTTGTTTACTTCTTCAGCAGAATACTTAGCAGTATTGCAGCAAGACCGGTTTTTCCTCCTTAAAACTCTTCAACTCTCCAGAGTAATCATGCCAGTAAAACAAGTCTATGTATTCAAAAAAGGCTAGCATGAAAACAATAATATATCTGGAATCCCACTTAAGAGTAGGACTGCTTGCACTGTGATTGTATCTTCACTTACACAAAATAATGTCTTTTTGTCTAATAGCACAAATGGGAGAAATTCTGTAACAAACATCAGATAAATATTCAAATACCCTCACTATTTACCTCACCAGATATATTCCCTCTATCCTTCAGGCAAAGTGTATCACCTGGGTCTTGATGGGCCTGGGTTCATTCAGTGCCATCAAGAACAGAGAATAGCCGAATTATAATGTAAACATTAAAAAAGTTGTCCCTGGTGCCGTTTGTCACTGAACTTGCCCCAGTGAATTTGGTGCCCAGTCTGATTTCTTTTATTATTAAAGGTCGGGATTGATATTGCTGGCCACTTTACTGTGCAAATTGACTTTCCCACCAGTTTGTCCTTCAGCATCTTCAATGGGAATAGGCAGCTTCTGTTTCATCTCTGGCCTGTACGTGCCCCTCTGGAGATGTGCTTTAGAGGTACTGAAGAAACTGAGGATTCTGCAGTGTTTATGATACATGTATCATATTTGAAAAAAATCCACTCCTTTCAAAAGAGGGTACATCAGTGGTATTGTACTGTTACAGAGAAACAGAACAAGAACTAAGCAGTGCCTGCTGTCATCCCACGTTCTAAATGAGTTCTAATTGTTGGTGCCTTCCTTGAATTATCAAATTGAGAAGTAGTTTCTTAGGAGAACTTACAAATCTCAGTGTGAATCAACAGGCAAAGTGTAGTTTTGCATATGACCATTTTCAGCCTTACAAGTCTTTTGCATCTCTAATTTAAAGAAAGAAAAACCACTGAGTAGTAGCACCCTCCCTTGGAATTTGAGCCCTGCTCAGGTTTGTGTTGAGGTAAAAGCTTTTTGTGTGGTAGTGGTGAGTACAGCTCTGCTGTACGTCAGTGGAAATCTGCAGGAACATATGGTTATCTGGCTTAGCAACTGAATCTAAGGGCTTTGCTAGAAGAGTTTAGAGTGAGTGACTTAGAAAATTTTAAAGGTTGGTAAATGATCATGGCAGGTTCCTGCAGCAGAACAGTGCTAGCAGATGCTTCTTTTGAGGCTGACAGCAGATATCTTAACCATTCATATCTGCAAAACTGTTGGGAAAGCCTTAAGATCCGTCAGTGTTACAAATGTTGCTTAACTCCTTTGGGAGCTCAAGCATACAAGCACAGCCTTAAATGGGATTACTTCTTCACCTGTCCCTATGAAATAGTCAGTCTGGTTTAGGTCTCCCTGAACTGCAGGGATGTTAGAAATACAGACTATTGCTCCATATTTGCTTTCTATTTTAAAAGCAGTTAACACATGGCCTAATTTCAGAGAATGCGTGCAGATCACCCCAGGAGCCTCAGCAAATACTTGCTGCATGTGCAGGTAAAACCACAGACAGGCCCTGTTGTGCTGCCATCCTGTCAGCAGCAGCAGTGCACTGCAGGTGCCCTGGAAAAGCTCTTTTCTCCAGGTGTGCAGCTCGGAAGGAGGAGATTCTGTTACGGCTTTTCTTTGCCAGCTTTTCACTGCAGATAGCTTTCGTTCAGTTCTCACAGAGTAGCCCAAGGCTTTTGGGGAAGGACTGGGCTGGAAACTCAGCACACTTATTGCCATAGTTGCATGCATTTAGACAGAGTGGTGAATGAAGCACAAGAGGCATCTTAAACGTTGAAAATCTTGGTCATATTTTAAGCTTTTTTAGCTGTTACAAAGATAACATCTGTGGAGAGATTAATGAGCAATAAGTAAACTGTGTTGAATCCAGGATTGCAGAATGCAGTTTAACTGCTTTATGTTTCAGCACACTCATTTAATTACTGGTTACTGAAGGTTTTCTCTGCTGTGGGGACTGTGTGTATAAGGGAGAATGTGAACGTTTATACAAAGACCTGTGAATGAAGTTTGGGGGTGTCGCCTACACAATCCCACATGATACTTATCCCTGCCTTAATTTCTTTTCAAGAAGATTGTAGATAGGTCTTGCTATCACTTACACTCAGTTATTTCGGTGTTCACTTCCCCGTGTGATTTAACACACCCAGGTTTAGTTATCCTTTTCTGGCCTAGGGAGAGATTTCCTTCCAATAATTGCCTTTACTGCCCTTTACCCTTCTGCACATTAGTTTCTTTGGAGAAACTTAGTTGCTTGGTAAGCAACTCCAAACAAGGCAGTGCCTGGAGCTGTCTTGGAAACATAAATTATACCTTTTAAATAGCATGTTAAGCTTCATTTTGCAGAAAGTAAACGACTAGATGTACTGAATAAGCAAGCTCTAAACATTTCTCCCTGAACTAAAGGCCCTACGAGTTCATCAGGGAAGCACCAGTTCACAGTGCCCATCAGTACTCTAGTGGGGCAATAGATACACAGGAAAAGACATTCAGGTTCCCTAATAACATCCATCCATTCATTCAACCATTGCTTTCTGCTGGCAGCTGTTTAGTCATAGAGTATTAAAATGTACTTGTAAGATGAATGTGATGCAATGCTGCCAGACAGACTGCTCTTGTGGTAGCAAAGAAATACATATTTAATATTGTGGAAATTTCTCAGGATTATATCCTTCTGTTTGCCTTCCATTATGACCTTCTTAATACATAGTATGGATGAAAGAAAAGAAAATACAAATAGTAAAGACCAGCAGGGACTAAGTGCGTACATTCTTTGTTAAAACCGTTTTTATTTGAATTCAGTGGTAGTTAGAGAATTTCTTGAACTGGGTGGTACGGAATTACCTCTAAAAGCTATTCCATTAATTAATCTATATGCTGTACAAAATACAGTCTGATATGTAAGGGATGGCTGCTCCACTCTACTGTGTTTACTATAAATAGTCCTTATATCTTTGTGGTAAATATAATGAAAAGCAGCAAAAGGTTCCATTTGTCTTGAACCTTTGAATATTTAGTGTTCTTATTAAGATGGAATAATTACTTAACTCTGCTGTTAATAGCAGTAAATATTTGTGAAGTTGACTGTCTTTTTGTATGTGGGAAAAAATGGTTTTAACTTGACAAAGTTATGTGTATTTTAAAACAAAATTAAGTTCTTCATTATACCTTGGTGTTTGTTCAAAAACACAGAAAGTGATCATGTTTTGCCCATTTCCTCGCCTTTCCTCTAAGGTGATCTCTTAAATCTCTAATCTGATCACCTGTCCCTCAACTAAAATTTAAAATAAATCACTGCATCTGTTTTACACTTTCTAGATTGGGTAGTGAATATAAGACATATGGTTATTTTTTGTGTAATCTGGTACTGTAATTGCAGAGCATTAGTTCATTTGTTGCATTAAAAATAGTTTGCCAGTTTCAATAGAAATCTTTTCACTCTGTGAACTTTCAGTGTGTTAATTTATTTGTTTTTATCTTGTCTTCATCGTTTTGGTGGTGATAAATTGGAAAAACGGGTGTGTTCATGGAAGTAAATGGTTAAATTGGTAATGAGGAAACAGAGTGTCAATAGCTTAAAGGTGTCTGTGTTAGGAGCAGGTTTCAAGCTGTGTGGCAAGTTTTACTGGCCTTGGTTTACTGATCCAGTAAAATCCATAGTCTCTCACGGTAGGAGGAACCAGGCTTCTTCAAAATAAGCAAGAGCAAGACAAACCAGGTGATGTTACTAACTGAGCTTGGGAAGGATGGGTTTTGTCCCCCTTGTGTCGATTGTAGGTGTCTTCGTGTGACTTCACCTGGTTTCCGTGGTCTTTAGGTAAGAGCTGGAGTGTGTTTGCCCTCAGAATAGCTGGGATGGTGTGACCCTGTGCCCCTTTGTCCTGTGCAGATAAGCAAGGAGAGTGTTCATAAGCCAAGTTTGTTTCTTGGAGTTGATCTGTATATTGCTGGGGAAATGCATGTTCTGCTTCTGTCTGTCAGCAAGCTAGAAATACCTGCAGATTACTTGATTGCCTTCTGTGGGTTGCTTCTTTTCACTTGCACATGAATTAGACGTGTTTGTATAAAAATTGATTCTAGGTACATGATCAAAGTTGACAAGCCTTAATCTCTGTTGCAAAGAGTGTGGACCAGGTAGTCAGTGTGCTAGGTCCTTGTTTTTCATGTAAATACTTGAAATGTTCTGTTTGCATTAGGTAAACTTCTTTTCTTGGCAGTTTAGTGATTAAAATCGGATCAGTTTTAAATAGGTGTAGTCATTTAAATACTGAGAACAAAGTTAAACTGAAGAGATAACCTTTTCAAGAAAATCATTAGAAATAAGTGCTTCTTTGACCTCTTATATAATTGCAAGTGATGGCCGTGAGTTCTTTTTGGTAGGGGGTTTCTGTGAAATGTTTAATACGTTTGTATACATTCTCCTTAAAAATTAGAAAATATGCTAAATTTTTCTTGGCTTATATTTTTGTGCCAGCAGTAGTAAATATTACTGATTTTATTAATGTTAGGGCAGAATCCAGAAGTCCAGAGCCGTGTGTCCTACTAGATTTGGTTGGCACAAGCATCCAGTGTGGGATGCAGTTCCTAACCAATAGTCATGTTTGTGAGTGCCTCCGGTGTCTGAGTAGTTTTGTGGCATTTGTTTGGTTTCATTTTCTTACAGAATTGCTAGGGTTGGAGGGACCTCTGGAGATGATCCAGTCTGACCCCCTGGCCAAGGCAGGGTCACCTGGAGCAGGTGGCACAGGGGTGTGTCCAGGTGGGGTTTGAATGTCCCCAGAGGGAGCCTCCTGCAGTGTAGAGAAGGACTGGCTCATCCTGCTGCCTCCGTGGGGCTTCCTGTGTTTTGCTTCATGGCCATACTTGCTTGGTTTGGGTGGAAGTTTTTGTTTTGGTCTCTTTGAGGGGTTTTTTTTGTTTGTTTGTTTGGTTGGTTTTTTTGGTGGTTTTTTTTTTTTTTTTTTTTTGTTTGGTTGGGGGGTTGTCTGTTTTTTGACAACAGCAGATTAGACACTGAGCCATGCAACTAGTGAGAGGCCAAGTGTGGGCCTTGGGTTGCACAGGATGGACGGGGTCTTGTTATGCTTTTCTGTATTATAGTGCACTGGCATATTCTCACGTTACATTGCAGCTTACCAGATAGTCTAGCAGTATGTTTATCAGCTTGATACAAGTTTGGATTGTAGGTGATGCATTGGATGCACTTAGGATGAGCTTTCATGCTTGGTTTTAGAATGTAAATTACTTTTCTTGCTTTTTGCTGCTAGAGTTCCTCCTGAACTGCTGACTGTGGTAAATAATCACAGAAATTGTCAGTAATGTAGCAGAACTTGAGTGCAATTAGTCCTCTATCAATGTTGGACTCTGTTAAGGTCAGTGATACAAGACATTCTGATAAAGGCTTGTGAATATGCTTTCCAAAAATATGTGCTTGGAGTTAGGCCTTCAAACCAAGCCATGCAGACACTGCATGCAGACACTTCCTCCTTATTTTTTGTGTAGTTACATATTTTCTTGTAGGAGGAGGAACAGGAGCACCATGTAGGACAGATGATTGTCGTGTATTATTTGTTGTGGCCTTAATTCAGTGGTCTAAGGTAGGACTAGAAAGAGATTTTGCTGTATAACACCTAAGTAGGCCATCTTATGGTGGAAAAGCAAAATCACTGAGTACCATTAGATTACCATTGCTGAAAGGAAAGTTGCTTCTTTCTGTGTGAACAGACTTACAAGCAGCTGACTCTCTGGTATCTTTAAAAAATACAAAAAGATGATAAAAATACCTACACTGATTTGTACCTAGTTGCATTTTCATAAAACCACAGAATGGTTTGGGATGGAAGGGACTAAAGATCACCAGTTCCACGCCCCTGCCATGAGCAGGCACACCTTCCACTGGACCGTGTCAGGCTCCCATCCAGCCTGGCCCTGGTGTTCCAGGGATGGGGCACCCACAGCTTCTCTGGGCAGCTTGTTCAGAGTCTCACCTGCCTCGGCAGTGAATGCCTTTCTCGTATCTCATGTGAGCCTGCTGTCTTTCAGTTTGATCCCATTCCCTGTTGTTCTGCCACTACATGCTCTTGTGAACAGTCTTTATCCATTTCTCTTTTAGGCTCCCTTCAGGTACTGGGAGGGTCACCGCAAAGCCTTCTCTTCTCCAAGCTGAACAATCCCAGGTTTTGCCTGGACACACGGGGGTTTTCTTTATAGTACGTGGTGCTTCTTAAAGAGTGCCTGCCTGATACGTAGGTGGTGTAGAGAGGATTTTAAAACATTGCTTTTTGCGTTTGCTCAGATCGGTGTTTGTAATAAAAATGGTGTTGTCTGTTCTTCCTGTTTTGGGGTTTCTGTCAGTTCCAAAAAGGCTATTCCAGTTATCTCTCAGGGGAGAAGGTGTTTCAGAGATTAACCAGAGCCTCAGCCCATGGTTCTGTAATGTGAAAAATATCCTCTGGTAACGGTTCTGGTAGTTTTTGGCTGGACTGGCTGGATCAGTCTCCCGCGGGGAGGCTGCTTGTATTGAGGGCATTTACAGGATAATGGAGAGAGGCAGCAGCAGCTGGAGGGCTTGGACCATGGTTGGGCAGGTGATGGCTTTAAGTGGCGGTTGTACCTGGTACTCCCTGCCACCCCCAACCCTTCACCACATGCGCTGGATGCCTCCCAAAAAGCAGTGACCACATTAGTCTGCTGCTTTGACTGGTTTGGAGTGGGAAGGGATTAGATGACTGGTTTCCTCCAACCAGCCTGCATCTATGAGCATGATATTTCAGCGGTGTTTTCTTAAAACTGTTTTGTTTTGTGTTTGCGGCTGAAATATTACAAGTCTCTGTAGGATTTCTGTCAAACAGACTCTGCCTGCACTGCTGAAGAGCAGGTGAAATGCTAAAATGTCCTGTTTATTACACAGTCATCGGTATTACATCAGTTTGGTCCTAAATAGTGGAGTCCAGATTACCTTCATTAGATTAAATGCGAGTAGCTATTTAATTGTGTGAGAGGCCAGGTACATAGCAGGGTTTGCACTTCAGCCTTCAGCAGCTGTGTTTTCAGACCATGCTGATGTGTCATGTGCAGTGTCAGCGGTACCCGGTCCTTTGTCAGCCATGTGCCTCAGGAAGCCCAGGGATGTTTCATCAGCATGCCTCTTCCACATGCTGTCATTCTGGGAGCTGCTGTCCGGTGATGGCTTTGAGCGAGCTGTTGAAGATAGGTGAGGTTTATGAGTACCTGTATTAGCACGGTATGTACAGCAAAGAGTGAGCAGAGTAAGCTTGACCTTCTTGTTATTGACGATAATATTTAAAAGCTAAAATGTAACAGTATTTCAGTTGTGAATACGTGGAAATTGTGTGTACTGCTTAATGTGTTTCAGAAATGCCTGTTACTTTTCTTCTTTCAATACAAGAAAACAGGCGTGTAATGCCTCATTGAAAGAAGCCTGTAGGGGTGCTTTGTGAGGGACTTAATTAAGGGCTTTGAAAGACTAAACAAAAGGAAAAAGAAAATGCTACAGGGTTATTGTTATTCCAGCCCATTGGCTCAGAGAGCTGACCATCCATTGGTGCCTTCTATCCTTTTGCGAGATGAATGACACCTTTGTTCATGGCTAACAGAGGTGAAAGAAGCCAATTATTGGCTGTCTTTTCCACAGGGCAGCTGCAGACGATTTCACTGCAGGCAAATATGGACTCTTCTACCACAAGGATGGTTGTGATGACAGTTATTTTTGTGTAATTGTATGAAAGAAAACAGATTTTTTTGTTTGTTTTCCAGTGACTTGTGTAGATGTTTATTGAAAACTACTGTGAATATGCTGGCGGGGAATGGGAACGTGTGAGGGACTGGATTCCCCATGCTGACCGTGTACTCAGCTTTTTCTGTGAGTGTGTGAATGAGGGTTTTTAAATACATTTTTCTCCTCTTACTTTCTTTTTTTACCTTGAAATTGCAGTTGGTTTTAACGGTAGAATTTTCCTAATTGGTGCACAGTGTGCATTTACCTCTTGTGGCTTGCCAACTCAAGCTGTGCTGGCTCCTCTGTATACAGTAATGATAGAGGGACAACCTCTGCAGGTTAGTGGGAAGCCCTACAACAACAAAACACACCAGCATATGTGTTATATCACATCAGTCCTACTAAGGACCCCAGACAGTGTCTGTGCCTGAAACTTGTCACCGCTTCTCCCACATCTCTATTGCCTGGTCCAATACATTCTAAAAGTCCTCTCCCCCCAAACCCCTGCTTTTATAGTTAAAAATGTATTCTTACTGCTGCAAATCTCCTTTGTTTCAGTGGTTGTAGTTTAAATGTGTAAAGAGGCTCAGTTGACTAAGAACGACTCTGACTACTGGGATTCTGGAGAAGTCTCCTCCAGATGGGGACAAATTTAGAGCAAGGGCCAATGTCTGAGTTGATCTGCTTTTGTTACCCTAGAAGACTTCTTGTTGTGTTAGATGTCAGTGCTTGAGGTGGGCTGCTTTGGTAGCCCCTTTGCATTTAGGCATGGTTCCAAATAACAGTACTAAACACAGCGACCGAGGTGCTGTTCCTCTGCTTGTGTGGCTTTCTGAGCCAGCTGAGAGGAGAGTCTGCCTTTGTCCTCACACCTCTGGAAGTGTACGTGCTGGGTACATTCCTCCTTCATCTCTTGGTGAATAAAGAGGAGTTGCTATGCCTTCATTTGGATTCTCTTTATCCAGACTGATTATTTTCCTTCATAGATTTTTTTGTGTGTGTGTGGAATGGCCTATTACCCGCAGATGGGACTGCTCCTGCCAGATTCTACAGAATTCATTCTGTATTGAATGAATATTGTATCAGTCACCCTCACTGACCGGAGCTAGCTGTGCCCCATGAGCTTAGCCTGGTGCAGGCAGCATTGTCTGAGGCTCCTCAATCCTTGGAGGGTGTGACTGTGAGGCACTGCTCATTTGTGGGGCTGTGCTGTGGGCTCCGGAGGAGGAGAGATGTGTGGGGCTGTGCAGGTGTGTCCCAGTGCCAGCAGTGCTCAGGGTGACTCTGCTGGGCTGTGTCCCAGTGCCAGCAGTGCTGATGGTGACTCTGCTGGGCTGTGTCCCGGTGCCAGCAGTGCTGATGGTGACTCTGCTGGGCTGTCCCAGTGCCAGCAGTGCTCAGGGTGACGCTGCTGGGCTGTGTCCCGGTGCCAGCAGTGCTCAGGGTGACTCTGCTGGGCTGTGTCCCAGTGCCAGCAGTGCTCAGGGTGACTCTGCTGGGCTGTGTCCCAGTGCCAGCAGTGCTCAGGGTGACTCTGCTGGGCTGTGTCCCGGTGCCAGCAGTGCTCAGGGTGACTCTGCTGGGCTGTGTCCCGGTGCCAGCAGTGCTCAGGGTGACTCTGCTGGGCTGTCCCAGTGCCAGCAGTGCTGAATGTGACAGTGCTGGGCTGTGTCCCAGTGCCAGCAGTGCTCAGGGTGACAGTGCTGGGCTGTGTCCCAGTGCCAGCAGTGCTCAGGGTGACTCTGCTGGGCTGTGTCCCAGTGCCAGCAGTGCTGAATGTGACAGTGCTGGGCTGTGTCCCAGTGCCAGCAGTGCTCAGGGTGACAGTGCTGGGCTGTGTCCCAGTGCCAGCAGTGCTCAGGGTGACTCTGCTGGGCTGTCCCAGTGCCAGCAGTGCTGAATGTGACAGTGCTGGGCTGTGTCCCAGTGCCAGCAGTGCTCAGGGTGACTCTGCTGGGCTGTGTCCCAGTGCCAGCAGTGCTCAGGGTGACTCTGCTGGGCTGTGTCCCAGTGCCAGCAGTGCTCAGGGTGACTCTGCTGGGCTGTGTCCCGGTGCCAGCAGTGCTCAGGGTGACTCTGCTGGGCTGTGTCCCGGTGCCAGCAGTGCTCAGGGTGACTCTGCTGGGCTGTCCCAGTGCCAGCAGTGCTGAATGTGACAGTGCTGGGCTGTGTCCCAGTGCCAGCAGTGCTCAGGGTGACAGTGCTGGGCTGTGTCCCAGTGCCAGCAGTGCTCAGGGTGACTCTGCTGGGCTGTGTCCCAGTGCCAGCAGTGCTCAGGGTGACTCTGCTGGGCTGTGTCCCAGTGCCAGCAGTGCTCAGGGTGACTCTGCTGGGCTGTGTCCCAGTGCCAGCAGTGCTGATGGTGACTCTGCTGGGCTGTGTCCCAGTGCCAGCAGTGCTGATGGTGACTCTGCTGGGCTGTGTCCCAGTGCCAGCAGTGCTCAGGGTGACGCTGCTGGGCTGTGTCCCAGTGCCAGCAGTGCTGATGGTGACTCTGCTGGGCTGTGTCCCAGTGCCAGCAGTGCTCAGGGTGACTCTGCTGGGCTGTGTCCCAGTGCCAGCAGTGCTCAGGGTGACTCTGCTGGGCTGTGTCCCAGTGCCAGCAGTGCTCAGGGTGACGCTGCTGGGCTGTGTCCCAGTGCCAGCAGTGCTCAGGGTGACTCTGCTGGGCTGTGTCCCAGTGCCAGCAGTGCTCAGGGTGACTCTGCTGGGCTGTCCCAGTGCCAGCAGTGCTCAGGGTGACTCTGCTGGGCTGTGTCCCAGTGCCAGCAGTGCTGATGGTGACTCTGCTGGGCTGTGTCCCAGTGCCAGCAGTGCTGATGGTGACTCTGCTGGGCTGTGTCCCAGTGCCAGCAGTGCTGATGGTGACTCTGCTGGGCTGTGTCCCAGTGCCAGCAGTGCTCAGGGTGACTCTGCTGGGCTGTGTCCCAGTGCCAGCAGTGCTCAGGGTGACTCTGCTGGGCTGTGTCCCAGTGCCAGCAGTGCTGATGGTGACTCTGCTGGGCTGTGTCCTGGTGCCAGCAGTGCTGATGGTGACAGTGCTGGGCTGTGTCCCAGTGCCAGCAGTGCTCAGGGTGACTCTGCTGGGCTGTCCCAGTGCCAGCAGTGCTGAATGTGACAGTGCTGGGCTGTGTCCCAGTGCCAGCAGTGCTGATGGTGACTCTGCTGGGCTGTGTCCCAGTGCCAGCAGTGCTGAATGTGACAGTGCTGGGCTGTGTCCCAGTGCCAGCAGTGCTCAGGGTGACTCTGCTGGGCTGTGTCCCAGTGCCAGCAGTGCTCAGGGTGACTCTGCTGGGCTGTGTCCCAGTGCCAGCAGTGCTCAGGGTGACTCTGCTGGGCTGTGTCCCAGTGCCAGCAGTGCTGATGGTGACAGTGCTGGGCTGTGTCCCAGTGCCAGCAGTGCTCAGGGTGACTCTGCTGGGCTGTCCCAGTGCCAGCAGTGCTCAGGGTGACAGTGCTGGGCTGTGTCCCAGTGCCAGCAGTGCTGATGGTGACTCTGCTGGGCTGTGTCCTGGTGCCAGCAGTGCTCAGGGTGACAGTGCTGGGCTGTGTCCCAGTGCCAGCAGTGCTCAGGGTGACTCTGCTGGGCTGTGTCCCAGTGCCAGCAGTGCTCAGGGTGACTCTGCTGGGCTGTGTCCCAGTGCCAGCAGTGCTCAGGGTGACTCTGCTGGGCTGTGTCCCAGTGCCAGCAGCGCTGATGGTGACAGTGCTGGGCTGTGTCCCAGTGCCAGCAGTGCTCAGGGTGACTCTGCTGGGCTGTCCCAGTGCCAGCAGTGCTCAGGGTGACAGTGCTGGGCTGTGTCCCAGTGCCAGCAGTGCTGATGGTGACTCTGCTGGGCTGTGTCCCAGTGCCAGCAGTGCTCAGGGTGACGCTGCTGGGCTGTGTCCCAGTGCCAGCAGTGCTCAGGGTGACTCTGCTGGGCTGTGTCCCAGTGCCAGCAGTGCTGATGGTGACTCTGCTGGGCTGTGTCCCAGTGCCAGCAGTGCTCAGGGTGACGCTGCTGGGCTGTGTCCCAGTGCCAGCAGTGCTGATGGTGACTCTGCTGGGCTGTGTCCCAGTGCCAGCAGTGCTCAGGGTGACTCTGCTGGGCTGTGTCCCAGTGCCAGCAGTGCTCAGGGTGACGCTGCTGGGCTGTGTCCCAGTGCCAGCAGTGCTCAGGGTGACTCTGCTGGGCTGTGTCCCAGTGCCAGCAGTGCTCAGGGTGACTCTGCTGGGCTGTCCCAGTGCCAGCAGTGCTCAGGGTGACTCTGCTGGGCTGTGTCCCAGTGCCAGCAGTGCTGATGGTGACTCTGCTGGGCTGTGTCCCAGTGCCAGCAGTGCTGATGGTGACTCTGCTGGGCTGTGTCCCAGTGCCAGCAGTGCTGATGGTGACTCTGCTGGGCTGTGTCCCAGTGCCAGCAGTGCTCAGGGTGACAGTGCTGGGCTGTGTCCCAGTGCCAGCAGTGCTCAGGGTGACAGTGCTGGGCTGTGTCCCAGTGCCAGCAGTGCTCAGGGTGACTCTGCTGGGCTGTGTCCCAGTGCCAGCAGTGCTCAGGGTGACACTGCTGGGCTGTGTCCCAGTGCCAGCAGTGCTCAGGGTGACTCTGCTGGGCTGTGTCCCAGTGCCAGCAGTGCTCAGGGTGACTCTGCTGGGCTGTGTCCCAGTGCCAGCAGTGCTCAGGGTGACTCTGCTGGGCTGTGTCCCAGTGCCAGCAGTGCTCAGGGTGACTCTGCTGGGCTGGAGCTGGGCTCTCCTGTCCGAGGGAATGGGCAGGCAGCCTGGCTCTCACAACAAGAGTTGTCAGTTTTTTCACAGGGCAAAAAGCATACGTGGCTTTGGCTTCTTGAAACGAAATAATTATCTGTGTGATAAATCAGTAATAACAAGATAATTGCAGGCACTCTGTATGAGAAGAAATGAAATTGGGTTTGAATACTCCCTTGATGTCCCTTGTTCGGTCCTATGCTATTGAAATAGAAGGTGAACCTGTGGCTCTTGTCTAACGAGTGTCCTGGCACTTTATTTGGGCAGCTTTCATGTTAATCTAAGGTTCACTGGAAGCTAAGGTGGATGCTTAACCCATGTCTTTGTATGCATCTATAAGGGGCTTGGACATGGATCTCTAATCAAGAACAGGATGCAGCTGAAGCCATCATAGCTCCACAGATCAGGAAGGCGATGAGCCTGTTTGAGTTCTTGTGTTCAGCTACACTTCTTGTCACTAGGCAGCAGCTTTGCCATTTGTTGCAGGTACAGTTTCCTGAGAGAAACACAGGCTGTGTGTTACCACCCATGAACTCAGCCACATGGGAAACATTAGGCAGACTTTAATCCTTTAAATGTCATAAAGTAGAAATTACTCTTATGTTAAAATGCTGTGCAATAATTGATGACCGAAAACGTTCAAAACTTAAGTTTTACATCTTACCAAAACTGGTTGTTCTTCATCATTTTAAGATACTTTGAAAATTGCTACGTATATGCATGTTTGGTTCTAAAAAGGCCCTTCCAGGTGCTGCCATGAAGTCTGTTTTGGCACTAGGAAGTTGTGCTGTGTGCTTTTAGTTTTCCCAAAATACAGATATTTTGAGTACTTTTTGCCAGAAACATTTTTTAGTTACATCCAAGTTACATGCTATATGTGATTGAAAAAAATACTTAAGTGCTAAAGCTGTTGTGTATAGGTTTGGACTAAGTGCAACATTTAGATTTTTGCCATCTGGCTTCATTGTATCAGTGACTGCGTTCATACACCAGTTTTGTTTTGCTATTTTTTTTTCGTTTTAGCCTTCTAAAAATGTAGGTCTTGCCCAGATTTTGAGGCTCTGGTTGCTTTCAAAACATTGGGTGGGACAGACTAGAAGACCAAAATAAACCAGAAAAAAAGGAATAAAATTCCAAGTACTGATAATTTCTAAAGATGACGTTTTTATGAAATTGAATTTATAGCTGTTTATGTTTGCGGCAGAGCAAAAACACACAGTGAAACTGCAAAAGAAGATTTTATATGAATGTATGTGTGAACTGATATCACTACGTTTTTGTCAGGAAATAGATTTAAGGCTCTGTCTGGACAGCTCAGGAACACGGGTAGCTTTAGCCTCCTCCCGCCTCGCAGAGATGCAGAAGATTACTCCTTTGCACCCAAGACCTGGGACGGAAAGCAGCCTGTCGAAACCCAGGAAACATCTCTGCTGGAGCAAGGCAGGGCGCTGAAGCTGGCTGGCCTTTGTGGTGTGAAGCGTTTGTTGTTTCAGCTGTGCTGTTGCTAGGTGGAGAGGGATGTGGTGGTGTCCTTGCAGTCCAAAGGGTGAGTGAGACTCCGACACTCCTGTTCAGGTGTGTGGCTTTATGGCCTTGGAGCTGTTGGCTGCACTGAAATGTGCCTGGTGGGTGTTGGTGGTTGTGCAGCAGAAACCTGAGGCTGGAGCCGTGGCCAGGGCCGGGACAGACGGACCCAGATCCCTGGAACTGGTTTGGTTACATGCTGCCCTCCTGTTCCTGGGCTCCTGCAGTGGCTGCTCCTGAAGGGCTGTGAGAAGGGAAAAGGGCTTGAGAACTTCCTCAGCAGTAGTGGACAAAACTGTGGCTGGGTCATGTGGGAAGTGTTGGTGTGAGTTTTGCAATGTGTGTTAACTTAAAACACAGATATGGATTAAACCTGGAACTGACAGCTCAATAAAGAAAAACCACTGAGTGTTGTTTAAAAACTACACAGTTAACCTCAGTGATTGGCGATTCCATGTGATTCCATTATAGTAAGGACAGTTGATGCAACTGGAAATGCTACCCTATTTTACATTAGTTGCAGGCGTAGTGTTAAATTTCCTTTACTTAAAACATAACAAATACCCTTCCATAAAGCTCCTTTAGGTTTTCTGTTGTTGATTTTCTTACAGGCATGAACTACATGTGACATTTTTTGTTAGTGTGAAGTTCCCACTGTCTTCTTCAGTACTTTTCTCTCCTACTAGCATAGGAGTCTGCTGCTCCATAAAAGGCAGCTAACACCATCTGATAAAAAAAAAGCACAGAAATACACAGCCAGGGTATATAGAGTTGGTTGAACTTTTAAGTGTGTAACCTGTTGCTGCATTCCCCTTTTCCCTATGTGTGGAGACCTATGGCTTAAAAGAAATGGAAATATTTATGCTTTCCTTTACTGGCTATTACAAATTATATCAAGTCTTGCCAAAAGTGGTGGTTGTAATGGATGGTTTTTAGATGCATGTTTTTTGAGCTAAGATGATCTTACTTTGTATAAATGATTTTTAGGTCTCAAGTCAGAGGGTAGCTGTGATGTAACCATGCTGAAAGCTTTCCTGTCAGGAGTTTGGCTGATAGCAGGACATGCAGATTGGTTCCACATTAGGGATGTGCGTGGTGTGAGTTCCCACCTGGTTTTGTGTAGACCTCTTTGCGGTCTGACCGCTTGTTCACATTTTGTGATGAATACTCATAGGTACAGGAGGATTATCTTGGTACAGATTTGCCCTCAGATTGCTGGATTAGTGTGCCTGTCACATGGTTTGATTTTTTGGCACTCAATTTCCTGTCATTAGTGTATTCCATAGAGTAAATAATTATGAAACTGTGAATAATACATAATTTTACTCTCTGCTGTAAATCATCTCTAACTGTATAAATCTCTGTGTAAAAGAAATACTCCTGCACTGAAAGACATTTCCCTCCACCAGGTTACAATAAGCCCATGCTTTAGGCACTCAAAGAGTATCTCTTAAAAATTAACTGATGAGCACCTTAACTGGCACTATATTCCTATTCCGGGACGGGATCACTTTCATAAGAATGCAGTGGAATTTTTTCTAGGTTAATTCTCTACCTTGTGTCAACATAAGCCATTAACTGTACGTGTGATTGCTTAATGGCTGGCCTGCAGTGACTCAAATACCAGTTGAAAATAGGGCTTTGCATGCAGGCATTGTTCTCTCCAAGATCTTGATGATGGCTTGATTGGCACATGAATAGGGTACATTAGAGCTAGTTACTGTGTCTGAAAGAAAGCTAAAACACTACGTTGGAAGGAAAAAAAAACAACTACAGGTTGATGTGACACGGGACGGAGGAGGCAGGAGAAGTAACTTAGAGATACGGTGAGAGAAAGAGGGAGATACTACTTCTCTTGCAGGAACAGGCCTGCCTGAGGTTTTGCAGGTTTTTGGTCGCTGCCAGTGAAAATGATGTAGGTCTTGCTTTAGCAAAATGCTAAAAATTTTACTGAAATCTACAGGATTTATGTGCTGGTGTTATTTTTATTTTTTTAATTGAAAGGGTTCTGTGTACCACTATTTACTCAGACTTGTGGTAATAAAAATCTTCTTTAATAGCCAGGGTTGGTGGGTGATCTGACGTTTGATTATTTCCATGAAGTCAGGTCAAGTGCTGTCACAGTTTCCACAGAAAAGGGAATGGAAATGTTGCATATAAATCAGAGCATAATTTCTTTCTGCTGCTACCAAATGGAGAGGACCTACATATCTAGCCAACAAGAAATTGTCAGAACAGTCTCCTGTCCTGTTTTCCTATTAGACAAGCAAAAGGGGCAGGGGAAGAAAGGTAATTAATTGGTTTTGGAAAGGTCATGATAGGTAGTAGCTGGGCATAGAACTTGGTCAGCTGGAGGGGGCTTCAGGCTCTGTTGGTGACTGTTTTTTCAGCTTACTTCAGCTGCCTCTGCACACTTGTTCTCCTTGCCCTGCTGATTGTTGAGTGCATTTAGGCAGCAAACCCCTCCAGGTGAGGAGTGTCCAGCTGTGTATTTGTACAGCACCAATCCACTGACGTGTGGAGCAGGGCCCTCGGCTTCTCCTGCAATACAAACAACGGGTGATAAGACCTTGTGCCCATTGGTGAGATAGCACGGCTACTTAGGAAGTGGCAAGTGGATTTGCTGGGTGGGAACGCAACTTGTGTCTTACGTAGCCACTCACTGCAGGTACTGACTGAGGCTTTAAATATTTGGGTATTTTCTTTCTTGTAAGAGTGTTTTCATTGGAAAATGAAGCATGCTTGTAAATGAAAAGGTGTCATGTCTCATAGGCTTACTCCTGTCTGTGAGTACAGAACAGGTTTCTGTGCTTTTAAGTTTTGGAGCTCTCTCTGATCATGTCATAAGCAATAGAAACATGCTTAAATTTGCTGGGGAGGGACAGAGTAACAAGAAAAATCTATATTAATGCAGAAGTTGGTTTAGAATCTTCCCTTTTGTCATTAACAGCTTTGTCCGTGTTAAAAGGAACAGTTGATAAGTATCAGCAGGATAAAATGTGTTGGGACGTGGCAGTAAGGATTGGAGATAAGGGATGGTTAATACTGCAGAGTTCTGGCTGTTGGAAAACCCAGTGGACCCTTCCCACTGAAGATGGGCACAGGTAGTTGTGACTGTCAGAAATGGAGAGAATGCGAACTTTACACATGATAGCAGTCTGGCACAGGGGTCCCATCACCACGGAAATGCTAAGTAATAGTATAGGTACTATGCTGTCATACTACTGCCTTGCAGTAATAGACGAAGGTACTAGATAAAAGGTAAGAAATTAATTTCTCAGTATGTTATTTAAACTTTATTTTGAACTCGGACATCATTGCAAACTCAAACACTTTCCAAGTGTAGGTTCCTCTGTAAACATGGTGTTTGCCTGGTTTTTCTTTACTTCCTGTTTATGATTCCTCACTGTTGGGGCTGGCATGTCTGCATGTAAAAGACATCCCTGTATTCAGCTGCCCTCTCTGGATTCATAGTGCAGACAGTTACCATTCCAAGCAGTGCTTTTGACATGGTGCTTCTGAAAGGGAATTGTTGGCTGCTTGTCATCAGGAAGATAGAATAA
The DNA here is from genome assembly GCF_031753505.1 of Anomalospiza imberbis. NCBI lineage: Eukaryota > Metazoa > Chordata > Aves > Passeriformes > Viduidae > Anomalospiza > Anomalospiza imberbis. Next base: position 62,151,396 of record NC_089686.1, read on the forward strand.
AACAACACTCTATTACCAAATTTGTTTCTTTTTAATTGAATTGAGAATTTCTTGCCGATCCTCTAGGCTTTCCATGCTTTCATTACATACTGAATACAGTTAAGATACGGGACAGTATTAATGTGAGTTCATTTATTCTGTCCTTGTCTGTTTTATCACCATCCTGAAGGAAATGGCTAAATGGGAAGGAAGATCTAAACCAGAGATGGAATTCAGTTCCTTCTCTCCTATGAGACTGGCTGCTGAGGGGTGTGATTCGGATGAAAATCACACTGGTTTTCATCACGTGAACATGTTCCTACAGGGAGCTGGGCACTGAATGTATTTCTTCAAGACTGTAGCATTGCAGCACAACTTAATACTAGATTGAGCTTGAGTTTCTCTGATTTCTTTTCTCCCCCTGCCCACTCGTCTTGGCTCCAGTGTCTCTGTCTCTCCAGCTGCCACAACGCCAGGAAGTTCTCTTGGTTAACACAGATATGACTGGGACAAACTTGAAGTATGACCATTGCCATGCAGCTGTATAATCGGTCCTTTTTGTTTGTTTCTTTGCTGGGGTTTTTGTTCTTGTTGGGTTTTTTTGTTTGTTTCTGATAATTGGTGAAAAGCCGCGGTTCTCACATGCTAAGAAGAACAGATGTCACTTTGTCTTTTTCCTCACCTGTGTCACTGTAATCAGGTCATGGTCCAAATGGTAATGGATGGCTGATTGCTGCTGGGTACTTCCCAGCCTCAGGTTGAGGTGCATTTGCAATATCCCAGCTTATGTAATGTAGCTTCTAAAAACATGAACAGCCTCAGCTTTTCCTAGTACTGCTGAGACTGGATCATGGTTACTACCTGGGGAATTTTATATAAGATTAAGACCTATTACCTAATGGTTTTGTACAAGTAGGTAGGAGGGCTTTATTCAAATACAGATAGCTCTGCCTAAGTAATTTTCTACGTGTTATAATTAAATAACTCCGTGGCAGACGGCCCAGACATTGGAAAAGACTGAATGGAGCCTCCAGTATTACATGCTATTATCTATCAACAAACAGGTTAAGCTTGCTCAGAGGCAGTATTTTATAGGAATTTAAAGGTGCCTTGTTGAAACATGATCTTCTTTCCTTCAACCAACGCTCCCCTCTCTTTTTCTATCTCCTTCCCTTTCTCTCTTCTTTTCTAAACTTGACAGAATCAAAAAGCCAAAAAGTAGATAGCTGTTAGTAAAGTGCTGGGAAGCACAGGGATGTATTTTGATCTTATTTGTTTTAAGCAGCCAATCTCAATTTGGTTTTGTTGAGACTTAATTTTGCTTTTCTGTAGCTAGGTATTTCACGGTTTGGCTTAAGACCTTTTTTACAAAGCAGTGTGTTCTAGGTCACTAGCGTGCAGTACATGGATGTGGTGGGAAGGTGTGTGTGCCCCCAGTTCAGTGCAGATCCAAGTGCAGAGGGAGGAGACCGTGAGCCAGGACAGAAAGTGTAACACTGGCATCTCCTGTGGGTTTCAGGAGACATGCCAGCACAACAGAGCTGCGAGGAAAGTTTCTTTGCCTAAGATGTGCACACATTTGGGGGAGATGCAGTTAGGAATGGTAGGATTGTCTTTAAAAAAAAAGAAGACTGTTGCAGCTAAATGTCCCTCAGTTCACAGAGACTGGCATTGCTTTCCTTTTCAATACCAATCAGTTATTTTGGGTCACTTGCTCTTTGTCTGTGCTTGTATCTTGGGCTAGTTTATCTGTCATTTTGTTGTCCTTTCTGTCCTATAGAAAGTCTGTACTTCCCGTTTTGTGGCCCCTTTTTGTTGTTGCAGCTTTTCTTCTCATGCAGGAATTATCATCCCATTCCTCCCTCTCCATCATCTCCAGTCATGTGTTGTTTGCAGCCAGAATCATGCTCAGGCAATTGGTGCAAGAGAGAACTCTGGCAGGGGTCAGGCTCCTTGATGGTAGAGGCAGTGCTTTAAAATGACAGAGAAGGCTACCTGTGCCTGCAGGAGACACTGGGACACGCTGTGCATTGCATCTAATGCTCTTCTGTCTGATGGCCACTTACGAAAGCTGGGACTGGGCTCACTGTTTAAAGATGAGAGTTTCTTGTTTTAAAATATGAGAGAATCACTAAGTTGCCATCCAAGAGGTAAAGTATTTCTGTTCATCCTGAAGCCTGGGGATGTTTGACTTTCGTTTGTGGTAAAATCAACAATCCTTGAAAAAAATAATCTAAGTAACTAAAATCTCACATCAAGAACTGGATTTCTTGCAGAAGGAGTTTAATATAAAGTTTCAGTGCATTGTTTTCTAGTGCAGTTCTGAAGTCTCCGCTGCTGGTTGATCTAAAAGTTTAGATCTTTAGATCTAGGAAAGCAGCTTTGCTTTCCTCTTCCAAGGAAAATGGACACAACAGCTTTAAATAGGGAAAACCCAACAGTTTCATATTCACAAGAACACAGAAACCTCATTTGATGCCTGTTTTCAGCAGAGGGAGGGTTTCATTGCTTTTACTATAGTTGCCAGTTGGTACAAGTATTTTTAATGACTTTAAAGTGTTTATGTGTTAGGTGAAAGCAGGAAATTGTGCTAAACTGAGCTCGAAATGAATATTCAGGTAGTTGTCAGAATAAACTGAAAGGATCTACCTGAGCAGGCTGGAGACAGCAAATGAGTGCCGGAGTACCTTGGCTTGACTTTTCACCTTTTGCCTGTAAAAATTAATCTCTGCATTACCTGGGATGGTGAAAGAACATTCACAGCTACAAGCTACTAATTTTAGTTAGTTTTATTCTTTTCTGTAGTATCTTCTTGGAAGAAGGACAAAGCTTCTGGCAGCACAAGAAGAGTAGGTGTAAGAAGCCTTATTTATCATTCAGAACTGCAGCCATGGCACTGTAGGAGGGAGTGCAACTGTGTTTATTTTCTGTGTTACATCTCTCCTCCCTGCCATGGTGACACTAACTGTAATTATAAGGCTGTGATTCATGGTATCCCCCGAGATGCAGCCTCTTGCTAAAGAGGTTACCACCTTTGGCAGCTCATATTTTAGTTTCAATGCCAGCTTCGTGGCCATCATGTTGGTTTCAATGCCAGCTCCTTGTCCCCATCACGCCCTTCAGTGTTTCCAGGAATGGGGCATCTGCCACCTCTGCCTTGGTCATGCTGGTCAATGAGTGAGGAGTTAGCCTGGCTCTTCAGTACAGATAAACCCAGCTAATGGCTGCCTGCTGAAAGGTGCAGGTCTAGCCACGTTTCTCCTTTTTCCTGATGAATCTGCAGTGGAAACCCATGGTATTACCATAATCCTAACTCTCTTCGAGCTCTTGTGTCTGTTTTGCACTTTCTGGGGAAAACGTCCCAAGTGTAAATGTGGGTCTGAACTTAATTTTAAGTCAGACGTGTAGTTTGCTGGGCTGACAGACCTTGCTGGGGACTTGTTGGAAGAACAAGAAAACTATGACAAGCCTTTTAGATACTGAGTCTGAACTTCAGTTTACCAATAAAATTTAGGGCAAACAAACGTATGGGGGTTTTGTTGTTTTACTTGTTGGGAGTTCTGTGTGCTTGGTGGCACACCAAAGGTTTGCAGGTGTTGTGCAGCTTTTAGGGGACTTAGATCTGAATGTAATAACCCAAGCCATAGCAGGTCTTCTAGCTTAGTCCTGCTGAAAAGAGGCTTTAGGCAGCTGCTGACATGATCCTTCTGCTGCGTGACGGCATCATTCCCGTCAACATTGCTAGAGGTTGGGATAGTACCATTAATGTGCTTTTATTTATTCTTAGGAACTTTATTTACATATTAGCACCCTAAATGATTTCTGGGCTTACATTCCCAAGGGATTTTTAGTGGAGGAACAGGTGGTGTATGACAGCTTCTCAGCGGAGATTTCTCTGACGTGTCAAGGGGCATACTAATATTTATCTTTATTAAATAGACAGCCTTCTTGATACTGCATGGATTGATTTTTTTTTAGGTTTAGGAGTAGTGAAATGACTATTTCTAAAATGCAAACAGTAGAAACTTAGCAAGGGCTATTTTTGTTTTGGACTGTGGTTTTGGGGATTATTTGTCATTATTTCATTATAGTATATTGTGTTCCACCATTTTTGTTGCAATTCTCCTATTAATCATGTTTTTAAGAGTATCTTCCCAAATTAACTAGGTAAACTTTACAGAGACTAGTTATTAAGTAATCTATTTTTAGTGTCATGGGTGTTCCTAATATTGTTTGAAAATTCTTGCTCATGAACTCCTTAATATTTTATTACCAGTGTATAGTGCTTATGAACTCATACTTTGAGGAGATTCTGTAGAGTGAAATGAAAATATTTTTAAAGTATATATATATATATAAGTAATACTTTTACATAATGTTCTTAATTAAACAAGAATTGCTTTAAGACTTGTGTGATGATCATTAGGAAGCTTTCAGAGTTGATGGTTGGATATTCCCCAAAGTTTGCAAATCAGTGCTATAATGATTGACTTATTTATTTAGTAAGAGTTAATATCACATGTAATGAAGGCAAATGCAGAAACTTTGTAAAAATTTCAGCTTTTTAGCAAGGAATTGTGATAAGCAGTCCCTGAAGATTCATGTGATAAAAGGCAATTGCAGTTTATATTTCTGTCTGTGTTTTTTACAAATTCAGCTTCACTGGAAATAGATTTCAGTAGAACTTGAGAATATTGATGATGATTCTCAAGTCCTCATTATTAAGGTGGTCTGTTTCATGCTTGCATCCAAAGAATCCACTTCCCAAATTAAAACTGTAGAGCCTAATACTTGAAACTATGGGGAAAAAACCATTTTTAGTTCATTTCAGATCCCAGGGAAAGCCAAAATTGCTGTGAATTTGCATGTCAGTCATTGTGTGTGTCTGCATGGTTTCTGTTGACTGTGTTTAGGATTGCACAGGGCACTTCTGACACGGGGCATTTGTAGCTCTGGAAATTCCAAGACCCTTGCTTTCAGGTGGGTGTTACTTCCTTGCCTCAGCTGTCAAAGAGCTACCATGCAGTGCAGCAAGTGTGGGTGCAGCCGCAACCTTTGCCTCAGTGAGGCATCAGCATTCATACCGTGCTTTGTGATGCTGTGCACTGCCTCACTTCTGCCACTGTTTATAGTGGAGCATGTGGCACTAAGGTTTTATATCACTGGGACAGTTCTTGGAGAGTCGTGACTCTCTTGCACAGCTTACTGGTCTTAACATTAGGGTCTCCACTCTCTTCTCACTCTTCTGCCCTATTCGTAAATCCTTCCCAGCTGATAATAAAAGTGGATTTGCAGTCCTCGAAAAAGGATGGAGAAGCCTGGATGTGTGAAATGTGTGTGTTTATCAGAATTGAAAAAATGAGTGAAAATAGATGTTGCAGTCTCCCGTGGAGCAGACAGATGACAGGTCATGTACCTGATACATTTATTTACTTTCCTGCACAAGAAGAAAAACATCCTCAGCAGGAACGTTTTACTGTGACCCGGCTGCTGCAAAAGCACAAAACACTGCTTGAAGCATGCGGGCTGTAAAGTCTGGGGATGAAGCATCTCCAGTTCAGCTCCTTCTGGAGCTTGCTGAGGGAGGCTTTTGTGCCATAGTGGATTTCCTTTGTCTCTTGCCACATGTGGATTTGTTGTGTGTATGCTAACCCTTAGTTTGATGTCACTGCTCTTGAGTTAGGTTAGTATGCTGTTAGCAGCTGCTGAGGAGTAATTTGCTTAGTTTGTGCTGGGAAGTGAAAAATGAAGTTTTTGGACTACTATTTAATTAACATTTATTTTAGAGAAACTCTAGATTTATTGGAAGAGCTCAGTTTTAGAGGAATGGCTGTCTGGATTTAGTGGAAGAGCTCAGTTTTAGGGGAATGGCTGTCTGGATTTAGTGGAAGAGCTCAGTTTTAGAGGAATGGCTGTCTGGATTTAGTGGAAGAGCTCAGTTTTACAGGAATGGCTGTCTGGATTTAGTGGAAGAGCTCAGTTTTAGAGGAATGGCTGTCTGGATTTAGTGGAAGAGCTCAGTTTTACAGGAATGGCTGTCTGGATTTAGTGGAAGAGCTCAGTTTTAGAGGAATGGCTGTCTGGATTTAGTGGAAGAGCTCAGTTTTAGAGGAATGGCTGTCTGGATTTAGTGGAAGAGCTCAGTTTTAGAGGAATGGCTGTCTGGATTTAGTGGAAGAGCTCAGTTTTAGAGGAATGGCTGTCTGGATTTAGTGGAAGAGCTCAGTTTTACAGGAATGGCTGTCTGGATTTAGGTGAAGAGCTCAGTTTTAGAGGAATGGCTGTCTGCATTTAGGTGAAAAGCTCAGTTTTAGAGGAATGGCTGTCTGGATTTAGTGGAAGAGCTCAGTTTTAGAGGAATGGCTGTCTGGATTTAGTGGAAGAGCTCAGTTTTACAGGAATGGCTGTCTGGATTTAGTGGAAGAGCTCAGTTTTAGAGGAATGGCTGTCTGGATTTAGTGGAAGAGCTCAGTTTTAGAGGAATGGCTGTCTGGATTTAGTGGAAGAGCTCAGTTTTAGAGGAATGGCTGTCTGGATTTAGTGGAAGAGCTCAGTTTTACAGGAATGGCTGTCTGGATTTAGGTGAAGAGCTCAGTTTTAGAGGAATGGCTGTCTGCATTTAGGTGAAAAGCTCAGTTTTAGAGGAATGGCTGTCTGGATTTAGTGGAAGAGCTCAGTTTTAGAGGAATGGCTGTCTGGATTTAGTGGAAGAGCTCAGTTTTACAGGAATGGCTGTCTGGATTTAGTGGAAGAGCTCAGTTTTAGAGGAATGGCTGTCTGGATTTAGTGGAAGAGCTCAGTTTTAGAGGAATGGCTGTCTGGATTTAGTGGAAGAGCTCAGTTTTAGAGGAATGGCTGTCTGGATTTAGTGGAAGAGCTCAGTTTTACAGGAATGGCTGTCTGGATTTAGGTGAAGAGCTCAGTTTTAGAGGAATGGCTGTCTGCATTTAGGTGAAAAGCTCAGTTTTAGAGGAATGGCTGTCTGGATTTAGTGGAAGAGCTCAGTTTTAGGGGAATGGCTGTCTGGATTTAGTGGAAGAGCTCGGTTTTACAGGAATGGCTGTCTGGATTTAGTGGAAGAGCTCAGTTTTACAGGAAGGGCTGTCTGGATTTAGTGGAAGAGCTCAGTTTTAGAGGAATGGCTGTCTGGATTTAGTGGAAGAGCTCAGTTTTAGAGGAATGGCTGTCTGGATTTAGTGGAAGAGCTCGGTTTTTCAGGAATGGCTGTCTGGATTTAGTGGAAGAGCTCAGTTTTACAGGAATGGCTGTCTGGATTTAGTGGAAGAGCTCAGTTTTAGAGGAATGGCTGTCTGGATTTAGTGGAAGAGCTCAGTTTTAGAGGAATGGCTGTCTGGATTTAGTGGAAGAGCTCAGTTTTACAGGAATGGCTGTCTGGATTTAGTGGAAGAGCTCAGTTTTAGAGGAATGGCTGTCTGGATTTAGTGGAAGTGCTCAGTTTTAGAGGAATGGCTGTCTGGATTTAGTGGAAGAGCTCAGTTTTACAGGAATGGCTGTCTGGATTTAGTGGAAGAGCTCAGTTTTAGAGGAATGGCTGTCTGGATTTAGTGGAAGAGCTCAGTTTTAGAGGAATGGCTGTCTGGATTTAGTGGAAGAGCTCAGTTTTAGAGGAATGGCTGTCTGGATTTAGTGGAAGAGCTCAGTTTTACAGGAATGGCTGTCTGGATTTAGTGGAAGAGCTCAGTTTTAGAGGAATGGCTGTCTGGATTTAGTGGAAGTGCTCAGTTTTAGAGGAATGGCTGTCTGGATTTAGTGGAAGAGCTCAGTTTTAGAGGAATGGCTGTCTGGATTTAGTGGAAGAGCTCAGTTTTAGAGGAATGGCTGTCTGGATTTAGTGGAAGAGCTCAGTTTTAGAGGAATGGCTGTCTGGATTTAGTGGAAGAGCTCAGTTTTAGAGGAATGGCTGTCTGGATTTAGTGGAAGAGCTCAGTTTTAGAGGAATGGCTGTCTGGATTTAGTGGAAGAGCTCAGTTTTAGAGGAATGGCTGTCTGGATTTAGGTGAAGAGCTCAGTTTTACAGGAATGGCTGTCTGGATTTAGTGGAAGAGCTCAGTTTTACAGGAATGGCTGTCTGGATTTAGTGGAAGAGCTCAGTTTTAGAGGAATGGCTGTCTGGATTTAGTGGAAGAGCTCAGTTTTAGAGGAATGGCTGTCTGGATTTAGTGGAAGAGCTCAGTTTTAGAGGAATGGCTGTCTGGATTTAGTGGAAGAGCTCAGTTTTAGAGGAATGGCTGTCTGGATTTAGTGGAAGAGCTCAGTTTTAGGGGAATGGCTGTCTGGATTTAGTGGAAGAGCTCAGTTTTAGGGGAATGGCTGTCTGGATTTAGTGGAAGAGCTCAGTTTTAGAGGAATGGCTGTCTGGATTTAGTGGAAGAGCTCAGTTTTAGAGGAATGGCTGTCTGGATTTAGTGGAAGAGCTCAGTTTTAGAGGAATGGCTGTCTGGATTTAGTGGAAGAGCTCAGTTTTACAGGAAGGGCTGTCTGGATTTAGTGGAAGAGCTCAGTTTTAGAGGAATGGCTGTCTGGATTTAGTGGAAGAGCTCAGTTTTAGAGGAATGGCTGTCTGGATTTAGTGGAAGAGCTCAGTTTTAGAGGAATGGCTGTCTGGATTTAGTGGAAGAGCTCAGTTTTAGAGGAATGGCTGTCTGGATTTAGTGGAAGAGCTCAGTTTTAGAGGAATGGCTGTCTGGATTTAGTGGAAGAGCTCAGTTTTACAGGAATGGCTGTCTGGATTTAGTGGAAGAGCTCAGTTTTAGAGGAATGGCTGTCTGGATTTAGTGGAAGTGCTCAGTTTTAGAGGAATGGCTGTCTGGATTTAGTGGAAGAGCTCAGTTTTAGAGGAATGGCTGTCTGGATTTAGTGGAAGAGCTCAGTTTTAGAGGAATGGCTGTCTGGATTTAGTGGAAGAGCTCAGTTTTAGAGGAATGGCTGTCTGGATTTAGTGGAAGAGCTCAGTTTTAGAGGAATGGCTGTCTGGATTTAGTGGAAGAGCTCAGTTTTAGAGGAATGGCTGTCTGGATTTAGTGGAAGAGCTCAGTTTTAGAGGAATGGCTGTCTGGATTTAGGTGAAGAGCTCAGTTTTACAGGAATGGCTGTCTGGATTTAGTGGAAGAGCTCAGTTTTACAGGAATGGCTGTCTGGATTTAGTGGAAGAGCTCAGTTTTACAGGAATGGCTGTCTGGATTTAGTGGAAGAGCTCAGTTTTAGAGGAATGGCTGTCTGGATTTAGTGGAAGAGCTCAGTTTTAGAGGAATGGCTGTCTGGATTTAGTGGAAGAGCTCAGTTTTAGAGGAATGGCTGTCTGGATTTAGTGGAAGAGCTCAGTTTTAGGGGAATGGCTGTCTGGATTTAGTGGAAGAGCTCAGTTTTAGGGGAATGGCTGTCTGGATTTAGTGGAAGAGCTCAGTTTTAGAGGAATGGCTGTCTGGATTTAGTGGAAGAGCTCAGTTTTAGAGGAATGGCTGTCTGGATTTAGTGGAAGAGCTCAGTTTTAGAGGAATGGCTGTCTGGATTTAGTGGAAGAGCTCAGTTTTACAGGAAGGGCTGTCTGGATTTAGTGGAAGAGCTCAGTTTTAGAGGAATGGCTGTCTGGATTTAGTGGAAGAGCTCAGTTTTAGAGGAATGGCTGTCTGGATTTAGTGGAAGAGCTCAGTTTTAGAGGAATGGCTGTCTGGATTTAGTGGAAGAGCTCAGTTTTACAGGAATGGCTGTCTGGATTTAGTGGAAGAGCTCAGTTTTACAGGAATGGCTGTCTGGATTTAGTGGAAGAGCTCAGTTTTAGAGGAATGGCTGTCTGGATTTAGTGGAAGAGCTCGGTTTTTCAGGAATGGCTGTCTGGATTTAGTGGAAGAGCTCAGTTTTAGAGGAATGGCTGTCTGGATTTAGTGGAAGAGCTCAGTTTTAGAGGAATGGCTGTCTGGATTTAGTGGAAGAGCTCAGTTCTCCCACTGGCAGCTCCTGAGGGTCTGTGCTGCGCAGGTGGTGCAGCACAGGTGGTGCAGCGCAGGTGGTGCAGCAGATCAGCTGCCAGTTCCTTGTTAAAGTCAGGGAGGAGCTTCAGTGGTACTCGCTGGCCATTAGTGAGATAAAAGGAGAGTTTGGCTTTGTTTGGTTTTTATCTGAATTGTGTGGAGGTGGCATGTGGGCACCGGAGGTGAGTGTGTGGAGGACAGCCGGCAGGGAAGGCTCTACTGACAAGTGTTACTGAATTGGTTTTTGACTGCATACTGAAAAAACCCGAACCAGTAACCAAGTGGAAAGTTAGGACTTGGATTATGTCAGGAATTGCTACGCAGTTAGTGTAATTGTCAAAGCAGATTGTTTTCATGCTGCTTTCATTCCCATTGAGTAAGAACTTGCTTTAGGACTGGATTTTCTGTGATCGTTGTGTAGGTGTGAAGTGAGGTGATGGCACCAAGTTTGCCACTTACTGCGGCTCTGTAAAGAAAAACGCTGAGCAGGTCCGCATACCTGTCATGTAAGCGCTTGCTGCCAGCTTCCCTCTGCTCATGGACCGAGAATGAAATCTGCTTCAAACTATTACCTCGAGGACTCCATAGGTTTTGTAGAAGGAAAACAAAAGAAAACAAAAAAAGACTGTGGTAGAGCTGGGACATGTTTCTGCTGTTCTTGCCAATTGTTCCAGAAGCCTTGTTTGCCAGAAGCTATTTATTAAGTCCTAATGCATGTATTATTTTTTAAGACACTGTGGGATGGAAATTTGCGTGGTGGGTGGTCACAATATTTTTTTTCATATGCTTGTGGTTTTAGAGTATTCTTAATCATCTGAGTTAAAACTGTATATAAATGTAAGTTGGTAAAAATTAGTACTGTAGATAACATGCATGCCTTCTCTGTAGTTTCACAGTAATTATTTTTGTTCAGAAGTGTTGGAAAACTTTATTTTGTCTACTTCCCATTTTATAGGTCTTTGCTGCAACCCGATTCTCAAATTATGGTGACTTGAAAGTTTAGCATGCAAATTTCTAGAAAGAGATATTCCTGTGTGATACTAGAATAGTTTTTTTTCTGTTACCATACTATCTGATGAGACTTTCTTTTGTATCCTTATTATAAAGTGTAAAAATCCTTTCCTGGTTATTGATAAATCTGCATTTGTTCTTTTCCAGAGATATCAGCATGAATAACATCACGAGACTACCAGAAGATGCCTTCAAGAACTTTCCCTACCTGGAAGAGCTGTAAGTATTTTACACGTTAAAGTTTTGCTGCAACATCATTTGGCTGTATAAAGTGGAAGGTGGGTGGAGAAACACTGTTGAGCTGTGACCAGAAAAAAAGCAATTATGCTTTAAAAATATAATCTTGTACATGTTTGGAAACCAGGGCAGTAAATGCTACTTACAAGGGACTTTTTATAGTAATTATTTAATCGTGGCTAGAGTGATGACACATACTAATTACAGTGTTATCACAGGAGTTGTGTAATTACCATTGTTTCTGAAGGAGCTACAGTATAGCTGTTGCATAAGTTCCACAAAATAGGTGTTGCTTCATTTACTGAGCAACTGGCTTCCATTGTCCTTGTAGGCTGCAGATGAAATTCTCACAAGCCCATCCTGACCTAGATCAGAAGTTCTGTGGTACAGGGTTTCTTAATTTCTCTGGCAGAATTTTTTTTTCCCACTTCCCACCTCCTGTTTGTCCTACTCTCATTTTAGCTTTCTTTTTTTATGTTCTACTTAACTGCTAGTTGGATTTCTGAATCCTTGACCTCATGAGCTCAGTGTTTTGCTGAAGTCCTAACTGAGATGCCTTTGCAAAGCTGAAGCATGCTTTCAACCTTAATTAGGTTGGGTTTCAGAGTCAGTACACAGGGAGGCAGGTTTGACATTCACTTACTGCTTCAAGTACTGTTATGTGGCACGTGCTTTCTGTGTGCCTTACAGTTTCCTTATCTGTGAAGAGAGGGTGAGGGTAATGGTTCAACCTGTGCAAGAGAGCTTTGAGAACTTCCAGTACTAAGCAAAAGATAAGACAAAACCTCTGCAATTCGCTTTGCCTCTCTTGTATTTCCAGTGACAAAGTAGGATTTCTTATATTAAAGAGCATTTAAAGTACAAATTAAAGCTCTCTCAGTTTGTGACTTTGGCAAGACTGGGACTGTGAATGCTGCATCGAGAGATTTTTCAGTAAATCACCTTAGGGAAAGAACAGCTTGTTTCCCCAAAGAGACCACCCTTATGAGGTAGGGGAGTGTTCTTCTGACTTTACCAGTGAGGAAACAAGCAGAGAATGAAAACCATTTGTAGAGGGCAAAAGAATAAATGAACTCTGTAACAAAACTGCAGATAAAGCCCTGAACCCTCTGACTCTGGTTATCTGTTACAACCTGTGCAACCACTGCACCTCACTGGGACAGAGATACTGAGAAGTTGATAAGAGTCGGATTGCTTGCTTCTGAGGAAAGATTTGTGTTTCTGAAAGCTGCTTCTTTGCACGTCAGCTTCACCGGGTCCTCTAGTAAGGTGTTCCATGTCTCCTCAGAATTTTGATCTCTCCTACATCCTAATAACGTAGCAGCTACCATTACTAATAAACTTAAATAACTCCATTTTACCTGGTTCTTAAATAGTTTTGACTCGGGTCAGTACAACTGTGAAGTGCCGTTGAGTTGATTTACGTCAGATAAATTGTGTGTGGTATCTCATTTCATGTTTAACAGGTTCTGGTTTATTCCCTGTGATTTAAGGTATTGCTTATATCTGTGATATAATCAAGAACGCTTCATGAAGAAAAATAGGTTTTCAGATGGTGCTTTTATGTAATTGACAGAATTTAAGAAAGGCTCTATGGCATGAGTAAGTCAGCTGGGAAAAAAAGTGGCCTAGGAAGGCTTGGTTGGCTTCAGAATATACAGTAGCAAACATTCCATATGTGCTTTGTAATATGTGCTTCTGCATGTCTGTATGTTTTGTTAGACTAGATCTGTAACCCCCTTTTAAAATTTTAATTCTTCATAGGCATATTTCACACCAGAAGTTGAAAAGCCCGAACAATTCTGTTTTTCCAACTTAGATGACTGTGGGAGATTTCATTATTTTTCCCCAATAAGTAATTAAGCAATAAAACCTAATGGGTGGGTGTTATTGTGTAACTTCATAAACCTTGGGGTGTGTCAGGAGATAAAGAGGAAAGGCAGAGCCTTCAGCCATCATCTGTTGTGCTTATTGCCTAAGAGCTATTTGCTACATGTACATCATTGTCCCCCTAAATTCCAGGTTTTCAGTTTGAAAAAAAAATAGGCTAGCATTAAGCTGAGAATTATGTGTGAACACCAAGAAGCTTTAAATCATTCTTAGCATGCTTACTTGGTGTGTTAAAGCAACTTCTGGGGAAAAAAAAACCCAAAAGAAAAACACAATTCCAGATTCCCTTGTTTCAGTTCAAGTTTTTCCTAAATGGTAATATAATGAAGTAAGTTCAAACAAAGCAGCTTTTCTCCTTAACAGAAATGAGCAGCAGCAGATATGACACGTTTCTGCTTCGTTCTCCCTGTCCCTTTTCTCTGTGGGACAGGGTACAAAAACATTTCATTCTTTAGTTTTGCTGGTTACAAACAGGAACAGCTGAGCTCTCATACTTCCTACTGTAGAATCACAATTTTTCCTTTCTATGATTGTCAAAGTTTTATCCTGGCTTTTATTTACAGCTGAGCAGATCCAAATTCTGACTGCCAGGCCCTGGCAAAGTTGCTTTTTCAGCACGCAAACCTGGGAGTTAGCGTCCATGCTAAAGAAAAGTGATTTAAAGGAAAGACTTAGTGGTGTTGGAATCTGTGCTAAAAGTGACTTTTCATTGGGAAGTTCTCCCAAGAACTGCGCTAAAGAAAATGAAAATACCACAAACTAATGGGAATGCAGCAAGTACCTTCACCAGCATGCAGTCTAGTGGGTCTCCATCAAGGAGACAGCCCCAGACACCTTTATCTTCATGCCATGCCGTAGCCCTGCTGTGTTCAGTTAGCCCTTGGCAGAGTTTGCTAATTAATGTTGTAAAATAGTATTATAGAATTTATTGGAATGGAAATAGGAGGCAATTAGAATGTATTATTTAGGCAACCGAGTTACATGTATGGAGAGGCTGAGATTAAACACTTCAGTAGGAGCCATTTGAAATGGGGGTTGTCATTTCTTCAGGGAAATGAATTATTTGGTAGTCTGCAGAGACTTCAGAGGATCATTTTCCAAATCCTAAAAAGAACACTAGTGGAAGAAGCAGAGCACCAGACTTGGGAAAGCTGGCTGCTCGATTCACAAGTGCCTTCTGCTTCACCAAAGAGGAAGCAACCTGGCTGCTGCAGTCAGGCATCCAAGGCTGTTTTCAGATGTTCTGGATTATCCAAGACACCTGCACCAGACTGACAGGTCTGATACAGATGGGAAAGCAGTGGGTGCTGTGAATGCACTTTGGGGCCAGGTGGAAGAGGACATCTGAAATGGCACTAAATGGCCGTGTTTACGCAACTGACTCCCCAGCAAAGAACCAAATTTGCAGGAATAATCTGGGATTTTGTAACTTGGAGGTAATGTCCTATGGGAGTTTTACTCACAGGTACAAGCAAAGGGATTTTGACTTGCCCAGGGGCAGTCTGCCCGTTGGGTTGAGTGCTCCGTGTGCCCGCAGTCACGCGTGTCACTGCGGAGCACACTCACCATATGTCAGCAGGGCTCTAGCCCTGTTTATAAATGGTATAAAAATTCTCCGTGTCTGTGTAACCGATACCCATCTGGAAGTAATTTGCAAACTGTTGGAATGGCAATGGTCAGAGTCAGGGAGAAGCAGACCACCAAGGGTTTGCTTTAGCAGTTAATGATGTGTATTCTTCAGAAAATGCTAACATAAACATGCTGCAGCCTTAAACATGCTATGGAAACTAAAAATTCTTGAAGAACTTAGCCGTGGTTTTATAACCACACCTGAAGTATTTATAGAAAGCTAGAAGAGGAAAATATAACTAGATAATACAGTGTTTTTAGAAAGTAAAAACCATTTTCCAGTGTGAATATTTAACTAGAATATCTAGGTTGTGTTGTGTTTTGATGGCCTTTTTAAAATGTGGCAGTCCCTTCCAATATGTAAAGTTATCTGAAGTAGTTTGAAGGATTTTATACTTTATTTGTGAATGATCTGCTAGATTAATTAAAAAGGCAGTCTCTTATTGAGGAAGGGAAAATCAAAATTATTTTTATTCTTGGCCAGTTTTCCAGTCTGTCTTCAGAAACTTGAACCACTCCAATAATGTAGAAGTATCTTTGACTTAATGACCATTTAAACTTGTTTTGATTTCCATTCTTAACCCTTTATCCTGTAGTGATCTGATTTGCCCTGCACTCATAGGCAAGATTTTGATGTTCAGCTTTTAGCTGTGTGGCTGCTGGTCCATGTGAGAAGCAGAGGGCTGCAGTCTGTTCCATGGAGGCTGTGCAATCTGTCTGTAGGTTACTTGTGACAGAAGGGTGTGATTGTCCAAAGGGGACATAGGTAATTTCCCAGCGAGTCAGCGCCCTGACCTTCCCCAGCAAGGGTCGGGGAGGAGGGTGCTCTCCACTCCTGGACTGTTGGGTATAAAAACCATATCACAGTAATGCTGCAAGGAAGATAACCCTTCCTGAAAGCACCAACAGACAGCTCAGTCAGCTGCCAGATGTGTACTGATACCAAGATCTGTTGTTGTGTTTTTGGTTTTTTCCTCATACATGATATGCCATAGTCTCCTGTGACCCTACCTTCAGATACTGTTCGTTTTATCAGGGAAGGACAGAACTTTCTTATTTAATGGCTGGTTGAAAATGGTTGGGGGAAAAAAGTAATAAAAGGAAGAGTTAGCTCAGTAAAAGTTTTCTCTTTTCTGAAACGCAATGCTAATCTGCTTATTGAGAAAGGAATAAACAGCGAACAAGAGACCACACACGTGCAACGAATTTTTGCAAGAAAATAAATAGTGCAACTGAGTATTTGCTTGCCTATTCAATTATATCCATGCTGATTACAAGTCTTAAGAGGTCTGGCTTAAATATCTCCAGAGTCTCTGCTCATGGCTTTTAGTTGTCAAAAGTATATTTTAGGAACATAAGGAATAATTAAAATGTATACTAGCAGTGAAAATGAGGTGGGTTTTTGCCATAAGGTTGTAATCAGGAAGTATCTGCAAGGGAGATGTCTAGAGTTATTTTCCCTCTTGACTGCAGCTGAAGATGACCACCTGGCTGAAATGCCACGGCTGCTTATTTTTGTCGTATCTGTTTCAGTGTGTAATTTAGATGGTACCCTTCCTCCTAATTTCTCAATCAGCACCATCATCCTTGATGTTGTATCATCCTTGGGCAGGGAGAAGGGAGTATTGTGTCTTTTTTATTACCTGGGTTCTACAAGTAAGAGGTGCCTTGGAGCTGTACCAGGGCTGGGCTGTTAGTTTAAGATGCCGGGGCTGTGGAACACTCGGTGGAAAGGCTTGCCTTGTCCTTCAGTGCCAGGTCTTTTAAGAGCAGTATTTTCAAGGTAGTGTGCGAATGCTGATGAGATGGTGCGGTTCTTTTCTCTTTATGTACGTGAGAAATCCCAAGGTTTGTAGTTAGAAACAGGAGCTGAAGGAATTGTTTTGAGTAGAGAAGGTAAGGATGAATCTTCATGTTGTCCTGATGCCGTGTGTTAGCTCACATGTGGTAACGAAAACTGTGGTTAAACATCCTTTTGTAAAACAGGCTGGCACGATTGCAGACATTGCTGCCCCATCTCTGTCCATTGAGCTCCACCAGCAGAGTCTGAGGAGCAGGCAGAGATCTTCCTTCAGCTGCTTTTTTACAAAGGCAGCCAGTGTAGATACCAGCTGTTGGTTCCTGAAAAAAGCTGCATGACACAGGGTTAGAAGCCAGTGAGTGCCCTTCATTGATCTGCCAGCTGTGAATATGTGAACAGCTGGAGGAGGTGATTTCCTCAGTTGATCCAGCCTGAATTCCAAGAGGTAAAATGTTTATGAAAAAAATGCAAGGGGTAGGTTTCTCAAGTGATAGCAAGTTAAAAGCCTAAGAACTTGACCAGCCTGCTCACATTAGAAACGCTTGCTGCCTTGTGTGCACTGGAGCTTTAGAAAGCCATCAGCGTGTTGTAACTTGCACCCTCAGATTCTAGTCAAGACAAACCTTTAGGCAAAGACTCCCAAGTAGAATTAACCACAGCTAGCTAAGATATTTTTAGACATCACTTACTTGGTCTGCATTAAATGCTAAATGATGTTTCAAAACATGTTGGCCAACCTGTGTTTAATTAGTGTTTTCTTATCTCTGTGAGTCCTAAATCAATTTGATTCTAGGTGAGTTTTAATCATGCTGATACAAGAATATTTCTGTAGCTTAGAAGGTTCTTGCTCTGCTTGACAGCTGCATGTTTTTTCCTGTTTGTGGGGATAGATGCTAGTAGGTTGAGTAAATTCCATTGTTTTTTAGAAGATGAAGTTTTTTTCCAGTTTCTGTTTCTACATGTTAATTTCCAAAGTTGACATGCTTGTGTATAAGGATCCCAAGACTGGTTATTCTGCTGCAAGTACTTTTAGAAGACAATAAAACTTTTTCCTTATCTGTCTTTTTTTTTTTTTTTGGGTTTGTGTTCTGCTCTCATGCACACACACAGAAGCTATAGCTTAGCTGAGTGGCCTGAAGGCTGAACTTTGTGGTGTTATACTTCAAGACCAGTCTTACAAGCCTTATTTATTATGCTGCCTGAGTTGCCAGGTCGGGGCTGTCTGAAGGTATAAACCAGATATGGAACTTCTGGAGGCTGAGCAGCAACTTGAGAAGCTCTTAAGATGTGTCTCTCCAAGTACAGTTCTGCAAATGGAGCTCCCTCCTTCTCCTTTTGGTTTCCGAAACTGGAGCGTGGAACAGGAGGTGTCTGTGTGTGAGTGGTCAGGTAGCCAGTTCGAGGCCAGGGTCTCAAGGGTCATCACATGAGCTCTGAAAACCTTAGACAAAAAAGGAGAAAAAAAAAATCCTGTGTGTTGAAGGTAGATGCCTTATCCTCTGAGAAAGTAACTGAGTATTTGCTGTCATCACAGTTTCATGGTAGGACGCTGTACGTTACCATGGGAAGATGTGGTGAGGTCGTTCTTTTAGCTCCTTTCCTCCCCTCTGCTCGGATGTTTGTGTTCTTGTGTTTTTTTGTTAGTACAGAGGTATTCTTGGCTAATTAGCCTTGGCACATGTCCTAGCACAGAAATAGTAACCAGACTCTTATAAAGTTTTTTTCCTGCCCTTCTTATATAAAAGTAAAATTCTAGATGCCTCTGTTAAAATATTTGCTTTTATGTCAGCTGAATCAAAGAATCATACTGAAAATTGCCTCTGTTTCTCTGAGGTCCTTCATTGTGAATGTGTCTGCAGAGCCTGGGTCTTGCATTTACCCAGTATGCATCCGAAAGGGTTAGAAAACCAGTAACAAAAGTTTAATTGCCAAATACGTGTAGACTTAACCCACTTTTCCCATTTTGCAGTGTCACTTGCTAGATGCATGGTCATTCAAAGATCCTGGCCTGGATAGCCAGTCAATGCCAGGACAAGAGGCAGGGCTGTATGAGCAGACCAAAGCATCTTTGAGGATTTGCTATATCAGCAGCAATTTTTTCACCCTCTCATGTCTGACCATTAACATATTTCATGATCTTGGAAACCTTCTGAGTGTCCAAATAGCACTATCTGCTAAAAGCACAAATCTGTAGTTAATTGAGTTGTTGCATCCCAGTTGATCAAAACCAAACTCGGTGGCTTTCATCTTTGTCTCTGCTGTGCAGACTGGGTAAGTGAAATGCATTATTACCTGTGTTGAGATGGCTGTCAGGAGAAAGGTCTATCTGGCCTAGGCAAAGCAAAGCAAAGTTACCACAACACAGTACAAGATGTGCAAAGGCCAGTAGGGAGAAGAGAATGTATTTTATAGAATATATTCTGCATTTTGCTTTGGAGGTGAGAGGAATCAAAATTACTTTCTGCAAAAACTCAGCATTTGTGCTGCACACTAGGTGTTAACCAGTTTCCTAGATACCGTGGTATTGTTGCTTATGTTTACGACATAGATGTCCGTGTTAAAAAATCTGTGCAATCTTCTGAGCTCCTTTGCTGCAGAATACTACAGCCACAGAATCTCCATTTTGTTGAGATTACAAAGACCACTTGTTTTAACAACTCATAGTGTGTAATAATTGTTTTATATTATTTCTCTCGATGCACACATTGCAGTCTGTGGGTTCTACTTCGAGGTCTTGCCCAAATACAGATACTGCTTGAAAATGAAAGGATAGAGCATATTTTGCATGGTTGTAAATGGTTGCTTTCCTGAAAATCCACTGTAATTTATTTTCCTGTTTTTGATAGTCCATGAAAAGCATTACCATAGAGCATATTTTGTCTTGTGGTAGGTGCTGGTGACTCTTGCTGACAATTTAACCGTAGAACTTACGAACGAGCTTTAGACTTTTTAATCTGTCAGTTTTGTTTACTTAGATATTTTAGCTTTTTAGACCAGAAATGCATTTTGAAAACAAGCAATTATCTTAAAGCTCAGTATAACTTTGAGAAAGCTGTAAATGCTGGGAAGGGAGAGATCATGACAAGAAGTGGGGTTGGTGCTGTTTCAGTGCTGTTGTAGTTACAGTCCTCTTTCTCCAGTCATGATGTGTCTTGGTGTAGTACTCACAATTTTAGAAATAATGGTAGAGGTTGTATAATACTAAAACTACTGCAAGAAAAGGAGACAAATGGGATTTTCCATTAGCAGCAGTGAATTAAAATCTCCATTTGGTTTTGTTAAATTGGTGTGGGGGCATTTGGAGTAACCTGGAGGCAATAGATTGGCTTCCCAGCAGTGCAGCAGGCTGCAGCTGACAGAAGTCCCAGAGGGGCCGTTTGCTACTCCCAGATAAGCAAAGCCAGGTTTAGTCTGGAGACTCAGCTTCCATCTCCCAGCTCCTCCTTTCTGCAGCTGCCCATCTGGGTAGGAGCTGTCTGCTG
Source organism: Anomalospiza imberbis (assembly GCF_031753505.1). NCBI lineage: Eukaryota > Metazoa > Chordata > Aves > Passeriformes > Viduidae > Anomalospiza > Anomalospiza imberbis. The sequence continues at coordinate 62,171,414 of NC_089686.1, forward strand.
AGGTGTGTTCCCTCACCAGGCAGGGCACCCACCCCTGCACAAGGCACGCAGCATTTTCCTGCAAATGACTGTACCTCTCCTGTAGAGCTTTCAGCCTCGATTAACAAACTGTAGCACATACATGGCATCATCTGTTAAGAAAAACAGAATTCTGTTCCTAGGTGACTGTTATTTTGGCACAGATGGAAACTGAACCTCTTTCAGGTTTGAGGCAGCACTCGCTGGGCATCCTGGATTAAGTTACCTATGAGGCAGTTGCAAAGATTACTTCTCTTGTAACTTAAAGTAAAATTCAAGTTTGTAATTTGGAACACACAGAGAACCCAGAAAATGTGGAAGTTAGGGACAGGCATGTAAAGATAGCAGAATAGCTCAATGTAAGACAGCACAAAATGTAGAATTTGTGAAAGTACAGGAGGAGAAGCAGTGCAGTGTTTTCCAGTGGAATGAAAATAAGTAAAAGCTGGATAGCTAAAAGTAGATGTTGGCCAGGCAGAGGAACAGTGATGGCTATGGAAGGCTCAGGCTTGACTAAACCTTGAAATAGGAGTCTTGGCTCTTACCACAAAGCAACTAATGTAGAAGTAAAAATAATAAGTCAGGTGTTTTATTATGACAGGTCAGGATTGCAGTCTGTGTCACTCTTTGAATTTGTTCTGTTTGGCCATTATATTTTTCTCAGAGACAAGACAGACAAAAGGTTAGGAGCATACTACCAAGAGGGAAAGATAAACCAACCCAAAGTCCACAGCAAAAACATTTTTGTATGAGCATAAGACCTTCAGATGGACAGACGGAGTTGGAACTCTTTGCTCAATATCCTAGGGTTCACGGCCATCTGGGAGGCAGGACAAGGAGAGAGGTTTCCAAGAAGTTTTACTGCATCCTGTCATAATAAGAGTGATGCTTTTAATTGTTACAGGCAAAAATGTATCCTTGGAACACCCTCCCTGACTTTTGGAGGCACACCAGTGATTAACTTGGCTTGGTTAACATGCAGCTGGGTTGCCAGACTCATAATTGCAAAAGCTTAATTTCCCGAAGGAGAGAAAACCGTGTTTGCTGCAGCTCAGTGCAAGAACCTAGGCTTGGTGTGAACTCTGGGAACGGGACACCACGAAAGGCTAGTCTTCAGCAACATTGCATCCTGGTGTCTGTAAAAACAAGGTGGCTTCCACATCTGGAGATTATTCACTGAAATAATGATAAAAGGATATTGCTCACCTCTGTATGACAGGCTAGCAGAAGGAATTTGTTCTCCATATGTCCTGTTCTGTTATCCTGTTATGCAAAAATTGACTCTGTAAATTTGAATGTGTTGCAATTTACCATTAAAACATTCAAGAATTATTTTTAAGGTAAAAATACAAAACTACAACATTCAGTGCAAAGCAGTTCCACGATACGTAGCGTGGCCATGCATCACAGCTGTGACTCTGCTGGAGAAACCTCCAAGGGTTTAGCTCACATGCACTAACTCCAGATACCTGCAGTCCTTGGCAGAGTTTCCAGACGAGGGGAACCAGGACAGAGTCAGCAGAAAAACTCGTGGTCAGTGTGATGCACATTTGCATCACACTTCAGATGATGCCTGCTGCTGTGTCTGTGCTTTGAGAAGTAAGAGATGGCAAATGAAGGTTTTTTGTGGCCTTATAGCATGGCAGGACACTTTACACTTGTCTGTTTATTTCAATTTTTCACTTTCTTTGTGGGTGAATCTGTTTTGCAGCCCGCTGCCTTTTGGACAAAGAGCTCTAATTAATGGTGATGTGCTGTGGTTCAGTGGCAACAGGTGGATTTCAGAGCAGGTCTGCGTAACCATTTCCACTCAGAACGACGGGAAGGATAGGTACTTGGCCCTTGATAGCGTAAATGTGGGGCTGCCTTAAGGTGCTGCTTTGTGACCTCGTGGAATTGTCCCACTACAGAGCAGGAATTTCCAGGGCTGCTCTCAAGCAGCCCATTTACCATGTGCGTGAGAGACAGAAAAACAGAGATGCTTTAAAATTATTTAATAATAATTATTTTTAAGACTTGCTGAAAGAAGGTAACATGGAAACCTGACTGGATGATTTCAATGACAATTTATAATGCTGGATGTGTGCTTATACTCTAAGCTATTAATTGTTCAATTATCTCTTTAAAATGAACCTGGTTATGTAAAGAGAAACACTTCCATCCTTCCAGCTGCTGCATGGGAAATGTGTTGAGAGCAGTGTGTGGTATACTGGTCTTTGCCTGCTTGGGAGCTGCCCTTGGAGCCTCCTCATGAGCCGTTCCCCAAGGCTAGGATGGGAGTGATAAATGTGTGTTTGGCAAACTGATGAGTAAAGCCTGGAACACTGCCAGATAGTGGAGAAATGGAAATGTAATTGATCACAAGGTTAGGGTTTTTCTGTTGCTTGGTTGGAAAAAGGTTGAAGAAGCAGGAGTTGCCTTGAGGAAAGCAAAGTCCTGCAGTTTGCAGTCACACAAGTCTTGCTCTGGCTCAGCTGTTATTTGTTTCCAGTGCTCTCTAGGTTGTTGTTAGTGCCATTCAGGTTGAGGGAGACTATTCAGCTGTATTTAGTTCAGCTTTTTTTAAGCTAAAGTAACAATCCCCAGTCTCTCTGGGAGAGGGAGCAGATGCCTGACAAGCCTCACACGCAGCAGATTAATGGGGAACCTTGGCAGAGCTGCAGCCAGAGCTGCCTGACACATTTACCAGGGCTGCCACTCCTTGAGTTGTGTAATGTGTAATCATAGTAGTGTTTGCATGCAGAATGATGAGGTGCTACAGCCTCGGTTGAATTTTGTTTGATTTAAGGATTTGTATTATGCTGTTTCAAACACATCTTAACATAAACGTCTTTTACAGATTGCTGGCTCTGCTGTAGAGAGCCAGCATGTTTCATCAGCACTTCTTTCTGTTTACAGTGAACTTCTTAAGAAATGGTTAGAAAGAAAGACATGAAATATTGCAAACCTTCCTCCTCATCCCCCCAGATAATGTTAATCAAGTTGATTTGGACAGCTACTGACAACAAAATGAATTTTAGGGGAATGCTTAGTTGCCATCTGGAAACTTCCATTAATGTTAAAAACTCAAAGTACTTGAAAAATCATGTCCCAGCTCAGAAATTCTGAGGTTGCTTGCAGACAGGAGATTTCAAGAATAAGCATACATAGATTCTTATTTTTCTTCTCATTTCAGAGCTGTTTTATTATACTCAAGCATGCAGACAAACATTTCTCAGGAGTCAGCAGATGTGGGTTTTTTTAAACATGCTTATAGTGATGTCAGAACCATAGCAACTGGGGAGTGTGTGAAAATACCAGGACTAGAACCCAAAATCTACCTTAGCAAGCAAGAGTAGCAGAGTTTTGTTAGGGACAAGTAGGATCTTCTGCTGTCACCTTCTTGTTCATGAAGGTGTTCTTGTCCTCTTCTCCCTTGGTTTATAAATATAACCATCCGCATTTGAGAAATTGATTTAATAAAGATAACATCCTCTCTACCAGACAGCATTTTATTAAGTCGCTAATTCTGTTGCAAGCAGATTTATGTAAGCATTAAGTGCTTTGATAATCTCTTTTATGTAGTTAGAGAAGGAGATAAAAACGTAATAACATTGATATGTTCTGGCAAGCTGATCCTTTAGGTGTTGCTCTTGTTATTTCCTTTGTTTGCCTCTTTAAAATGATATTTTCCCTTTACTGTGTCTGGCTTGCTTCACAGTGCCTTGTAACAGCAGAGGTGGGTTTTGACATTCTGTAACCTTTGTTAAAGCACATTGATTGTTTTGTAATTATTGACACTTACTGGGTTGTACATAGAGTTTCTACGGGTGATTTCATTGCACAGCCTTGTCCAACATTGCTTTTGCCTAGCTTGGATATGAAACCCAAGTCTAAAACCAAATACTTTGGCTGAAACTTCTGCATCTTATGTCAGTTATGGATTACCAGGTGTTTTGCATTATTGTCTTTACCCTTGATAAAATACAGCTATTAGCAGCTCAAGCAAGGCTGGACTGCAGATCTGGGCAGGGGAGAGGTAAAATGTTGAAGAAAGAAAAAAGAGTGGGGGAAGGGGAGCAAGCTGTTTGGAAGGAACTTTTTGAATGCTGTTTCTGCCTTCCTGCTTTGTATTCTGCAGCATCCCCCATCTTGATTACTTTTAATATCATGGTGATTTTCATCATTTACTTTGTGTTAAGGTCTAGCAGTGCAGATTTGAAACCAGCCACATTTTGAGAGAGAGTATATGGCTGAGTGAGAATCCTGTTCCATTTCTCCCTGCCCCAAAAGAATTTCCTTCCTTGAAAAGTCCCTCCAGATAGCTGACCAAAAAGATGAAGTATGGCCAATATTATGTCTTGGTCGTATCAGTAGGTGTCCTGTCAATTGTCAGCACTGGGTGAACGTACCACTGGCTTGTGAATATTGTGTTCACATTTGGGATTCTCACAGAGACTTCTGCTGCTGTGCTGTAGCATCTAGCATCTGTTTTTACTTAGCTTCATACTTTCTTTAGGAACTGCTGCATAGATTAAAAGTGCGTGGGTACCGGAGCATGTTTCAGCGGAGCAATGCTGAAAGCCAGAGGATTGTGTTGGTAAAGGCACTTTCAAACCAGTGCAGTAAGAAGGTTCTTCATCATTCTAGGGTGTGCTAGAATGATGAATGAATGAATCATTCTTACCAGTACCGTAAGAAGGTTCTTCATCATTCTAGGGTGTGCTTTATCTAGCACGTTTGCAAAAGATATCCACGAGGCTGAGTAATGCATCCTCATTGTTAAAAATGTGCTGTAAGTAAAATAAGTGTTACAACCTTGGGAGATTGTGAATGTAGCCTAATTGAATGGGAAATGCATAATTGCTTGCAAGATTTGATATTGCAGTGATTTTCCTTGTTAGATGGTTGTAGAAGTACTGTATTTTGTGACTGAAATTATTATTGCAATTTTTTTCCAGGCGACTGGCTGGCAATGACCTTACTTTCATCCATCCAAAGGCCTTGTCTGGGTTGAAAGAACTCAAAGTTCTGTAAGTAATTGGGTTTTAGAGCTTCATAGCTTGCTCTATGCTTTCTTAGTACATAGCCAGACTCTTTACTGGTAGGCTGGAGGAAATTTTTTGCCCTCTGTCCTCCTAAAGTATAGCTTTCCTACTGTTTTTTTCTTGACAAAGCCTGCTGGATGTGGTTAAGATGACAGTGATTAACTTGAGTATAATTGCTGCATTTTATTAGAGCACTTATTTGTTTCTGAAGTATATCTTGTAGCAGAAGAATCAGAGGAAAAATCCTAAAAAGAACATGTAAGCTTTTGTTGTTCTCCACCCCATCAGCATACTCTGTCAGGTACCTGGCATTATCAGGTAGTACTATACTTAGAGATTTAATACAGTCTTTGAATTATTCCCTACTGGCAGTAGGAAAAAATTGAAATAGTTTGGTGCTTCTCCAGGTGAAAATGGCTTACTATTAAAGAAGTCTTCTGTTTTTCTTTCTAAGATAAGAATTTTTATGGCAGTTGTTTTTCCATAGCTAAGGATAAAAAAAGCTTTCTGTTGTTAAAGGTTTTAACAAACTCTGTTAGAAAGCTGTAGCATTTCTGATCATGTAAATACTTCCAAATGCTAGCAGAGTAATAGGTAGTTAATTAAAGAGATATTAAAAAAGAAAAAAAGCAGACTTTGAGGTTTTAAAGAACAAAACACAGACACTATTAGCAGGGTACAGATGAGGGAGCTGCCCATTTGCAATACTATTTGATATGATATTGTGTGAATTGAAAGCAAAGTGTCAAAGTTCTTGAAGACACATCCATTGCAACACTTAACACTGGAGGTGCCTGAAATTCTAGCAGTCCTTGGAAAAATGTGGGACATGGGTCTTAATTAACAGTTGTCTGCTTGAATTTTTACCCCAGTATGTGCCAAAACTGAGTAAGATTTTATGAGGTTATTTACATTCTTGTTATAAAAAAACTCACATGACATACATTGTCCTGTAAGACAATTCTGAAACTAGCAACATTATTCAGCTTGGCCCAGTGGTACTTTTTTGTGAGCACACTTTGTAAACGAGATTGTTAATGCATTGTGTATTGATGCAACTTCAGGAAATAGTAGAGGTTTCTGTGTTTTCTAGCATGTGTAAGATAATTCAACAAGAAAACAATAAAATATCTCATGTAGCAAATTTGTCCTAGTGTTGTTTAACCTCTTCAGTGAGTTCCCAAGGGAATTTCAGCGTATTGTATCACAGCTTGTTCTGTGCAAATGAATGCTGTTAATGAATGAGTTGTCAATAAAACTGAAATAGACCATTGTTTCATTGTTGCCTTTGGGCATCTGGTCTTGAGAATTCTACGTGCATTTACAGACACCAGAAATCTGGGAGACCGTAGCAGGTCTGTGGGCTTTTCTGTTACCTCTCCCTCTGATAAAGATGATTGTCCAGTTCCACTTTACTAACAGAGTCGATTTTTACAGAACCCTCCAGAACAATCAGCTGAAGACTGTACCTAATGAGGCCATCAGAGGATTGAGCGGCTTGCAGTCCTTGTAAGTTGCCTTACTTTGCTTTTGGTTTGGGATTGTTCTCCAAGCTCCACTTTCAGTCACTCTGTACACCTTTGCTTCATTCTACAGTTATGAACTATAATGATGTATGTGTAATAATGTACCTGGAGTTTCTGAGAGTGCAGCTGCAACTGGAACAAAGTTTCACAATTAAAATTCATGACGAATTTTATTTGTCATCTTTGGTGGAGTGACCCAAATGCAAATGCTTTCAAAACTCCAGCACCAGGTACAAGATTGCTGTGTGACTGCAGTGGTGGTGTAGTTAAACTCTAAGCCCTCTTGCACATCCTGAGCTATTTAAGCAATTCTTAAATGTTATGCAAAAATGAATTATGCCCAAGTCTTTTGTATCCAGAGCAGGAAAAGGCATTTCTGGGAAGAAGCATTACTTGAGGCATGCATAGTACTGGTTTTGGGAAGGTGTTGCAATCTCACAGACAGTTATGGATACCTCAGCCATCATTGCCAGTTGCACATAAGGTATTTCATATGTGCTTATACTACCTCATGGCTTATTATGTTTTATAAAGCATCTTAATCATCCCTTAATAGTTAATTACAGCTCTCTAGGTGGTAGATGCCTATCACTGTGAGGAGGAGGAGGTGGGAGGGGCTGCAAAATATTTCCTCCTTCCCACTTACCTCCAGAGAGAGAGAGGGGAAGAGAGAGTGTAAATTATCTGTTCTGTCTGTGCCAAAGTTCAGGTTTGTGGCCCAAGACCCTGTTTCTTTCATATTACGGATTTTTGGGGGAAAAAAAATAAACCAAAAACTTTTGCAAAACAGATTTGCAAATTGTTGCATGACTTTTGCAAAGGTGCTTTTCTGCATTAAGCTTGGATCTTGGCCCTACTGGTTGCAGCTGCTTGGATATTCCACTAAGCAGGGATTTCAGTGTCCAGATTTCATTCTTGTTTTAACATGTGCATAGAAGAGAAAATACCTTGGTCTTGGTGCAAATACTATGCATTGTAAAAAAAGGCCTTCAAATTGCATAAGAATAAACCTTCAGTAATAATTTAAAACAAAACAAAAGCTTCTTCTTGGCTTCCAGCATTTCTTTGATGGCAAAAAGAGAAACTGCTCTAATAAAAATGCTTGTCTACAAATCATCCATTTCATTTGCAGTGAACATTCTTTTTTCTATACATATTTACAGTAATGTTTGTTCTCTAATTGAAGTTTAAAATAGTAAATCTCCAGTTGCTGGAGATGGTAATTTGATGATAATTTTATGTGCAAAAGGGAAGGAACAAAATTTAAGAGGGGGAAAAATGAATGTATAAATTCAGTCATTATCTCTCCTTTTTAAAAATTTGTATGTTTTTTAATATTTTTGGGAAGATGGCTCTATTAGAGCTATTTTTTTAAAAATTAAACATTTTCATTTTGAACAAAATAGTAGGATAATTGTGTAAGATTGTATAATGTAATCATTATAATCACCTGACCAAAGCATCCTTACAATGAAGATATAATAGCAACAATTTCAAATGTGGTGAGATTTCCCTTTCTAGGAGCTTCATTGTTCAAGGGCAGTTGATAAACTTTATAAATTTTAGGATGATGAAAAAGGAGGAAATTAGGCTAGTAAGTAGTAGCAGCAAGCTGCTTGTTACTTCTTTTTCTGAGGAAAAGCAAGTTGAGATTTCCAAATAACCGTTGGCAATCCGGTGGGCGAGTCCAGCCTGGAAGTCACAACAGGTATCAGAGGCACAGACAGTTCTGAGCTGGAAGGAGCACTGGATCCAGCTCTCTAGTGGATGGTCAGGAAACCGAATTACTGAATAAATGAGCTGCACAGGGACTGGAGCCATGACTTGGTGTTAGCAGCACCGTGCTCTAACCAGCTGAGCTCATCTGAAGCGCAGGAGGATTTTATCCAGGCCTTTTTCTTTCCGTCCACTGATGTGACTCAGCCTTTGCTTTGTGATTTGTTAGAATGGGCAGGACTTTGAGAATAAATTGGGTTTTGATACACGTGTAGTGAGAGACGAAAAGCATTTGTTCTATGCAGTTTGTTCACTTCACCAGAATGCATTCCTGTGATTTTAATGAATTTCAGGAAAACTTTGTTAGCATTACTCATGCATAATTACACTGATTATGCATATCCCCTAGTAATGCAGATAGCACCTTCTGGCAGAGAAATGGAAGAGTGGTCCTCTGAATTTTGTGTCTGAACAGGGAAACATAAGTGTCAGCATCCTGCTTATTGTATGAAAAAATAAGGAAAAAAGTTATTTATTCCCCTCCCTAAGGAATTTTTGTTAATTCAAAACTCCCAAATTGCTGGAAGCTTCTTTTAAAACAAATAATTAATTGCAAAATATATGTTAGGATAGCCTGCTTCTACTCTTTTATATGATCTCCATCCCAAACCTACAGGTTTAAACATTGCTGAACTGTCCCTCTTTTGGCAGTTTCCCAGTTTGCTCTGAAGTATGGTTCAGGGGTAATTTTTTGTTGGTGAAGGCACAAACTCTTTCCTCACAAAACTTTACAGTATATTGATAACGATTTCATTTGAAACACCTTTACAAGTGTTTTCTGTCTTAATGTGCTCCAGTTTTTAGCTTCCTAGGAGGGCAGTTGCCACAATGTGGTATGCATTAGCAAACTCAGTGAACATACCTGGGTGGAGATAAAGGAGATGGTTACAGCAGCTTCATGGTCTGTGGTGTTTATATTGCAGCTGGTGAGTAGCCAGCCTGGTTCAGAATACTGAATGACAACGCTTTATTTTCTCTTTGCATGGAATATTTTTTCTCAGCTCTGGCCTCCAGAAGAGAGTTAGAACAGGGTTCTTGATATGGAGGTGAAATTTAGCAAAATTAAGGAGTTGTACTGAGTGGAAGCTTGCTGTGTAGCACCCAGAAAAGTTTATCTGGCAGGATGTGTGCTCACATTGCAAGATGCTGTGATAGGTGTGGCTGTGGGACAGCTCTGCCAAGGGAGAAGCCTCTGGTTGTCCAGCTTGTGCCTCTTTTAGTAGCTGAAAAACCTGACAAAGGGCTTCACAAAGGTAAGCGATAGTCTTGACGCATTTTGGATCTGCAAAGTATCAGCAGCATGTTTTTGTTACTGCAAGGCCAATGAAGAGGTGTACCTTGTGCTTTAGGTCTGGAGATGGTGTTGGTGAGGTTTGTGGGCAGTCCCAGGGTCACACAGAGAGCGCAGCCCTGGAGCTGCTTCCTGGGAGCCAATGGCTCGGAAGCCATTGAGGAAAGTCTCTCCTCTAAGTGCTTTGGCATACTTGACTGTGATGACTTATTTTGTTTTTATTCTTAGCTTTGACCCAGAACCTGGGGATCTGTAAAACTGCAGCAGTCTTTAGGGTTGCTCTGATTGACCACAGAAACCCAGCTACTTAGGAATAGTCTAGTACAAACCCCAGTGTGTGACAAATACTGGAATTACACTATTTAAACAAAGACTTTCAGATGCTTTACAAAGGGAAACTTGATTCCACTTGAATAAAAAAACCCCACAGATCTAATTGCCCCTGTGCATTAGCCATCAATCCAGGAGTCTTTTGCATGCCTGTCAGAATCTGCTAATGTATTAGGTACAATTGGTTGTAATTGCAGTTCTGCTGTCCCGGCACATGTGCACTCTTGCCCACATGCAGGGAATATCGGAGCATTCTGCAGCAGCGGCTCAAAGCACTGCAGCTTTGCAGTTCTGCCAGATTCCCAGTCGGTGGGACCTGGGATCCTGCCATGGGGTACTGAGCTGCGCTGGCTCCTGCCTCTCCTGCTGTGTGGGCGTTCACCTGAGCTGCACGGGCGAGTGTCTCCGTGCCTGTGGTCAGCAGGCATTTCCTGCAGTGCCTGCTGGCACTTCTGGCTGCCTGAGCAGCCTGACCTGCTCTCAGCAGCTCCACAACCAGTTCTGCAGTCTGCTTCCGTGTCTTAGGAGGCTGCAGCAGCCTTGAGGCAGGATAAGGCAGGAGGCATGGATGTGCTGAACTGGGATGGGATACGTTTTGTGGGAGTGGGAATCAGCTTGGCCCAGCTGGAAAAGACTGGGGTCCTAATGTAGAACTGAAAGGAGTGAGAGCAGAATCATGCTTTGCAGGGTAAAAATGTATGGGAGAAGCATGGGGACAGAGAATGGAGTAATATTTCAGTCATATTTAAAAATATAAATATGACTGAATACGGCTTAATTTATAACATTAAACATATGAAATGTGTTTAATATTCTAAATTAATTTTAATATGTCTGTTTATAAAGTTAAATGATTATAAATAAATTCAGACATATTTAAAATATATGCTATAGCACACATCAGCTGCAGTCTCGAATTTTTAGCTTTTTTGTATTTTAGGAAGGGTTCCTTATACAGATCAAGTTAATATCTGTATTTATTGAAGAAGTCAAATCTAGAAACATTCTGCTGGTAATGAAACTGTCCAGTTCTAAGCCATAGTAAATGTTGCTGACTATTTCAGTAACATAAACCATAAATGCAAGATGTATCAGAAGGGAAGATCCCTGAATTTGGAGAGAACAATGCAAATATAATCTTATATCAAAAATTACGTAGTTCTGTTCTAATTCTGCTGTCTTCTTCTTAAAGAGTGCTTTAGGGCTCCAGTTGATAATTTTGTGCTTCTGGATTGTAGCGTTTGGAAGGACAAGACGTGTCTGTAGGGACAGTAGTGTCTGGGAGGCTGTGGAAGGTGTTCCTCTACAGCAATGACTAGATGAAGTTAAGAAGCTTTAAATGGTGTTATATGTAGTCTGCACCCCTTCCTGTGGCAGGTATCTATTCAGCTAAGCACCTTGTGATGGTTTGTCTTCAGAGGTTTTCTAGTTTCCTGCTTTGCTGTTATTAAGGGGTTAAAGGGCATCCACCCTCAGATTTAGACGCTGGGAATGGAAGAAATTGACACATTTTCTCTTTAACCTGCAAAACCAATACAGACTTAAATACACTGAATATGTATTTCTTCCTTGAATATTTAGAGTTAAGAATGTGTAAGAACTCTGCTGAGCATATCTGATTGTGCTGAGAAGTCTTTAAATATACTGCTTTGTATACTTCACATATTTTTCTGTGCCATCTTTACCTTTAGAATGTGTTCTGGTTTTCTTGAAAGTGAGCTATGTTTTATTGTGAACTTCTGGCATTATTATTTTTATTATTAGCGAATTTCTGGCATTATTGTAGCTTTTTTTTAACTGTCTGGGCTTGCTTAAGGTATTGCTAAGTTTAAATAAGATCAGGGAGTTATTTAGAAATTGAATGATCAGAAACTTAAATGAGATGGTGAAAGTTAAATAGTATGTAGGCGAAATTAGCTGAATCCTCTGTGGGTACTTTGCAGCAAACTGTGACCTTTGACTGGTGCCATCTGAACAGATGTGAAGAAAGAGATGTGCTGGCTCGTCAGTACCGGTGATGGAAACAGCTTCAGCATGTATCATTAGTTCCTGAGGGCTGCTGTAAATTTGTCTTTGCGTAAAGCAAATCCTTGTGCCGATGTTCTCAACGCGTACTGCAGAGAGAGCCTCTGCTTGATGCAGTGAGCAAGCTCTCGAGCGTTCTAAAGTGCCTCTGTTAACATGGGTGGCTGCCTCCCACGGTGGCAGGATTTCCCAGGTACCAGCCTTATCTACACTCAACTTCAGGACTAAAAACCTACTCCACTGCCACTGGAGTGATTTCTTTGTGGTTTTTGAAGGAGCACTTTAAAGAGCCATGTTCTTTAACATTGCGTTGAGCAGAAGTGGTTTAAGCTGGGGCTGGGAGTGATTTGCCTTTCGTTAACATCAGCAGTAAACTCCTGCTGTACAAGGCTGTTAATTAGGCTGTTAGTACCAGGCTGTTAAAACCTCCCAGTCGCTGAAGCCTGGAAGACTGCCTGTGGTCACAGATGGAGCTGGTGAGGCTGGTCCTGAGGCCTCTCAGGCGTTACCTGTGGGGATGCAGGCTGTAGGGCAGATGCCCTGAGCAGCGTGCGTACGTTTGTGTGTAAGATCTCATTTATGTGTGTGCGTTAGATTTGGAGCTTCTCTTCATTTGAATTGGGGTAGGCGTTCTTACTAGTTCTGGGTTCCTTAAAGCAGAGCCAATTGTTTGAAAAGCTTGCTGTGTCCTATTTTAACTATATATCAAATACTGATGTAAGAGCTGCTGAATGCTTAGGTTTCTATCATCCTCCTGCTCTTTGCTTCTTCTGGAGTTGGTGAGGAGGGAACGTGAGAGGAATAAAAGTGAAGATGTCAGCTCCACAACTGAATTCTTAATTTATAGACTAAAATATAAGGATCTCTCACAAGCCAGTGCCTATAAGAAAGCTGGAATTGAAGTGACTTCTGAAATATTAGGGTCTAATTTGAAGAATATACTTGTATCTTTAACAGGATAATGGAAGAAGACAGTCTTTGTACAAAGTCCAGTCTAAGCAAAGAATATTGCTTGTTCTTTGTTAAATATTGGAGCTAGGGAGTATTCCCTTATCTACCTTAAAGAAAAGTTGTGGTCCTTAATTGTTAATGTTTTGTGAAGGTTGTCAAATATTTAACGTTTGTTTTCCAGTTGTTTCACTAAGAGCTTTGTTATGTGCATTTCACACTAACTGGGAGTGTTTCAGCTGTGTTTTGTGCATTCAGTATCATGTGGATAAGCTTTGACTGTTTGAAAGAGAAAGAAAGATAACCATGGCCTATTAGGCTCTTAGGAGAAATGGAGGAACACAAAAAAATTGTGGATGAGGCCAAATAACTGCCAAATACCGCTTTCACTTTCCAAACCTCCCTGGTAATGTCAGTGGTGGGTGGTGGTGTTCTTTGCCCCCCATCTTTGCTGCTGTGGGCTGGAGAAGGTAAACACTGGGATGGCTGTGGAGGGTCATCAGTTTAAAGTGTGGTACTTGGGTACTCGATCCTCCTGTCCTGGGGGACAGAGGGCTTGGCAAAGCCAGCTGGAAACTGGGGGTGCAGCATCATCTCCATGCCTGTCTCTGCTCTCCCTGGCTGAGTTCAGCTCCCTCATTGTGTGCATCCACCCCCCTCTGCTCACCTCCTCCTGTGAGGGGGGGAGAGGAGGAGCACGATGTGTGCTTTTGTTTTCCAGAGTCTCCTAGAATAAATGGAATTTAGCAAGGTGCCAGTGGAAGTACACATGGACTAGGCGAGCAGGGACAATGATCGAGGCCTGTCTCTTGAGTATGCTGCTTCTCTTAAAAAAACCCAAACCAACTCCTTCCTCCAACCAAAAAAAAAAAAAAAAAAATCTCAGAAAAAAAAAGGGAGGGGAGGGGCAGGGAGAAATTAGAAGACTCGGATATGTTTATTCCGTTGGGAAACAATGATTTGATCTTCAGGGAGCTGTGTAAATTTAGGAGAGAAGAAAGGTAATTTCTAGTTGCTTTTTTTCTGAAGCAGAGCCTCAGGCTTTTTTCCTCTCTCCCCCCAGCCTCTTTGTTTTCCTCCTTTATTATCATCAGACTTCAGTTCCTCTGAGATGTTCTAGTCTCCATGCAGCCTAAGAGCATTCAGGTAGAATATCATGCACACCTGTTGGACCATGGGCAAATGATGAGTGGATGCCAGCACATAAACCATAGGAATTAACTCTCTGATGTACAGCTTTAGAGCTAATGGCACCTCACTCATCTTAGGAGAGAACTTTGACTGCAGACAATTTTGTAAGTTCCCACTTGTAATAGCATATTTGTTGCTTAATTTGATGTATTTCTGGACTTTTTATTGCATGGAAATTCACATTATGACTTTCTTTCATAATAATTTGAAATATGCAAACTGCGCGCATCACAATAACAAACCTCTGTTTTAAGGAAAAAGATGAAGCATGTTAAAATCGTGATCAGGCTTGTGTTCTGCATTAATTCTTAGTCAGCGTTGTCTTCTCCCTTTGAATTCTGCTTGTCCTTTAAGTGTTGGGATCCAGATTTGTTGTGACTGTGCCTGGGGACAAATGCAGTGAAGTCACTTGGTCCACACTGCCTGCCTAGAGAAGGACAGGATGAAGGGCTGGAGGAAATTACTTCTGAAACTAACCTAGCTAGACTTGCAAGAGCATATTTGATCATAGCTTTAGAAACTGGAGAGTGCCAAGCCATTCCAGACTGTGCTGATTTGTGTCTTAAAGGGCATCCCTGTTATGGGAGGAGGGTGTGTGTGTTCTGTGTCCCTGTACAAGGCCCCATGGCTGATGCAGCAGTCGTTTCACACCAGCTGTGCAAGGTGCTGTCTTTGTGCTTGCAGGGAAGTCACCATGGTGCAGCTGCGTTGACCTGGAGATGACAGCCTTTAGGTCCAAGGGCCATCACGTATGGCCCAGTGCTCTCTGGGCTTCTCAGGCCCATTGAGGTCCATGCACTAGGAATGTTTTGCTTCTTCCCAGGATATTGAATCATCTCTGGGTCCTAGATATGTCCCCTTGTCCCCTCTTAGTTACTGCAAAGATTAACCCTGTCGTGGCTGGAGCCAGGACAGTTACTATTGCTAATTTTGCAACTGGCATTCATTTAGGGAAAGTGCATGATGGTAAATCCAGTGATGTACAGTAGTTAATAGTGCTGACGTGCTATTTTGCATTTTGTTCCGGAGAACGTTAGAAAAGATCAGGGGCAAGAGAGCAATCGGTTTTAGTTGAGAAGTTTTACTTGTTGGGATACTCACAACTCTGACTTGGTTCACAAATAGGTTTTAATAATCTTGTTCTCTAAAGTAGCCGCTTTGTTACTGTATAGCGGTGCCACCAAACAGAGCGTACAACAGTATACGATGCTGTCAACAAAGGAGATGTAGGGATAATCCATTCAAATGAGTAAATGCCTCTGCAGTCTTACGTATGCTGTCAGCTACTGTTGTGAAGACTTGTTGCTGTGTTAGAAGCTAGGGGTTTTGTGGGAGATGCCTTAATGGAGTTAGTAATTCATTTTGGTTAGCTGATTATAAGCATATCAATTTGTTCAAATGTTTTATTAGAAATGTTTGAGAAGTTGATTATGGAACTATTTTATGGGCTCTTCATTTGCCTTGAAGGGGGTTTTCATGCATCTTTCAATAAAACTTCAAACTTGGCAGTATTATTTCAGTGAAAGACACATAAGCTTGAAAAGAGATGTTCATGAACAGTAGGACTTGAGCTGGTATTTGTGCTGGTGTGCAGTTTGTGAGTTTGTTCCGTGATTCTTGCTGTTTCAATGCAGGCGTTTAGATGCTAACCACATCACTGCCATACCAGAGGACAGCTTTGAGGGGCTGCTGCAGCTGCGTCACCTTTGGCTGGATGACAACAGCTTGACAGAAGTCCCCATCTCTCCGCTCAGCAATCTCCCCTCCCTGCAGGCCTTGACGCTGGCTCTCAACAGAATAACTCACATTCCTGACTATGCATTCACCAACCTTTCCAGCCTGGTTGTTCTGTGAGTGTTTGTGTTTCACTGGGCACTTCGCTTTTCTCCTCAGTTACAGTTTTGGTTAATCCAGGGTGGCACTGAAAATGGTTATTTTGCTGTGTTTTAGCTCAGGAGCAGCCTGTACTGCTAACATGAGATGATACCATGTATGTTAGAGAGCCTGCTGAAGGTTTGCTAAAGACTTAAAGCCACATGAGTTGTGGGTAGTGAGATTTGATTTCTGACATCTCCTTATATAAGGAATACTTGAAAACAATGGTTGTCAGAGAAAGCTTTCAGAGATATGAAAAGAAGAAAAAATTATTTTCTCTGAAACCTGTCTCTTTGTAATCTTAAGAATCTCTGTGGTATAATAAGAAAAATATGTTTCTGTGTTTGCTATATTTTTATCACATTTCTGAATAGTGATTAAAGATATAAAATAGGTTGTATTGACTGCAAGCAATCTGTTCTTTTTCCACATGAGGATGAAATATTCTGTCTGGAAGTGAAATACATTCTTCTGTGTAATCCACCCCATGCAGTGTTTTTTCCTAAGCTGTTTAACTCTCTTCATTTCATAGAAATACCTGCTAATTTGTTAACTTATATGAAATAATTCACTTGTTTTGGTTTTCAGACATCTTCATAATAATAAAATAAAAACGATAGGAAAACACTGTTTTGATGGATTAGACAACCTTGAAACCTTGTAAGTATGTTTCTTAAAATAATTTGTGGTCAGTGTTTGTCTCAGTCTCAGCTTAATCAAGGTTGCCGTACTGGCTATGATGAAAGTTTTGCAAATCAGGCGTGTGTGCACTGTGCCACTGACACTTAGGTCCAGCTCAGTTTTGGAACTGAAGGCTGCTATCAGTGCACTGCCCCACAGAAACAAATGAACTACGCTGAGAAGCAGGTAAATACTAGCCTGGGTGAAATGCCATGCTGGGTGATGTGGCTCTAATGTTCCTGGCCCTGGTCTAGCTGGTCTACCTCTGCATAGCACTCTGCTGAGCCAGCTGGACAGACCACAAGTGTTTGGGTGGCCCCAGGAGTGACAAGGGACAAATATTTGTTTCTCAGATTTCCTGTAGGGTTAAATGGACACAGGATACCTTGCCAAAGCTGTTGTGTGACAACAGGAGGTTTCTGATAGGGTCTCAGGGGGCTGTTGCTCCTCTGTTCCTCATCCTAAACCTCCCAAGTGCCTCACTGGCAAGGACTGGCTTTCAGCTGCTTGGGTCACATTTCCCATTTCCCTGCAGCTCACTCAGGGAATGTCCAATAAGTGAGATCTCCCTCAGCAGTGCCTTTTTTAATGCTTTGAAGAATGCTAAATAGGTGAAACGAATGAAGGGGGCCAAGGGCAAGCCAGTGACAAGCTCTGTTAACATGAGGAGCTTGGATGAGGCCAGAAATGCTGCTTACTTCATCTCTTCACCCTCAGTTAAGCAGTGATGAGCTGGGTAATTAGATACAGCTGATACAGGACTCTGAAAATGTGTTTTGCCATTTATAAGGGATCACTTTTGCAGAGGTCCTGATACCACTGCTGGAATAGTGACAGCTTAACTGAGAATTCAGCAGCTCCCCATCACCAATCTGTCGTGAGGCTTTGCTGTGCTTCTGATCAGTATTTATAATTGGCTTTGCTGCAAGATTGCCTTTACGTAATGGCTTATTTACTATTTGTCTTATAAAACCTTGACAAAAGGTATTCTTAGTAAGGTGATAATAGAGTAATCATTTGTATCTGCTTTTTTTCTAAAATCTTTGAAATCATGGTTCATTTCTGTGCAAATTCTGTTGAAGAAGAATCTGTGAGGTATTGAATAATACTGAGCTTAGGAAATATTAAGGAAATAATATTTTACTTAATATGAATAATCCTCTGGGTAATATTAAATATTTTACCTAAGTTATTAGCTGGTTATAAAGCATGTAAAACATCAGAAGATGAAATCTAGGTTGAAGTCATTCTATGGTCTAGCTAAAGGTGTTTGTTTTTTTTTTTCTTTCGTTGGACTGTCTTAAACAATTTTTTTTTTTGACAATTCAAGGTACTGTTAAAAATTTTATAATGTTCTTGCTTTGTTTCTTCTAGGGATTTAAATTATAATAACATGGTAGAGTTCCCTGAAGCCATAAAAGCACTTCCAAGTCTAAAGGAGTTGTGAGTATTACTTATTCTCCCTTTTTACCAGTTTTCATTCTCCTTTTCATAAATAAAAAGGGGAGAAAATTTCCTGTATTTAAGACTGCTTGTCTCATTGTGCAGGAGCCTAAATTAGGTTAGGTTATGCTAAGTGAGGCTATAATTAAAAGAAAATATAATCATCATCTGGAGAGGGCATGTGTTGAAAATTATTGTGGAGTTACATAAGCAGGAGAACCATTAGCATAGATGTGAATCAGGTGATGGTTCTGGCCTCCAGGTTAGGTACTCCTTGATGATGCACCTTTTCCTTGTCCCCTCTTAAGAGACGAGTGAGAAAAGTGAAAGTACAGCATTATGCCGGATCAAAATAATTCCTTTCTAATGAAATATTTTCATTTTAGCTGCTGTGCAGCAGACAGAAATCATTACAATTACTCCTGCAGATTGACTTAGTCCTATTGCAGTCCTTGTTATGGCAGGGTTGGGAATTGAGCAGATGTGGTGAAAATGATTACTGGTTGAATCTGCTGGCAGTATAGTTTTAAATGTTGGGTTTTTCTTTGCTGATATCTGTAGGGGATTTCACAGTAACTACATTTCCATAATTCCTGATGGTGCATTTGCAGGAAACCCCCTTCTAAGAACAATGTAAGTAATTTCCATCCATCTGTTTTTAGCCTTTAGCAGACAGTGACTGTAAGAACAAACCCTGAAATGTGTTTTTCATTTCCTAGACATTTGTATGACAATCCTTTGTCTTTTGTGGGGAACTCAGCATTTCAGAATCTGTCAGATCTGCATTCCCTGTAAGTACCTTCTTGACAATACTGTACAATAAATGGGTATGAAATGTTGTAGCTAAGAACTGAAAATAAATTTTCTGACTCCCTCTTAAAGGGTTTTTTTTCAGTAAGTTTTAATAAATATTGTTATTGTTGGGAATATCTAGTTTCTTAAGAAGCTCTATTAAATACACTCTACAACTTTTTTTAAATTACCTTTCATAAGGTACATAACCCAAGGCCAAGAGCTCAGATTCTTAGTTAAACAATCTGCACTGTGTCCTTGGTGGTTTTTTGAGCAGGGAGGTACATTGTGAGAATGTTTTGCAGGTTAGTGCATGTATGCTCTTAAAAGATACCACTTCTGGGGGTGATGAATAAGCAAAAGGGAGTGAGACAAGCTACACTTTTCATGAGTATTGATAGCACTCTTTTCAGTTTGATGAATTCCAATTGTTTGCTCATGGAGGAGTAATTTATTAAGCAAATGAGTAGCATAGGAAGCAGTGAAAAGACAACTTCCACACATTATTCAAGTATAAAATTTAAAAGCAGGAAGAATGTTAGAATGTCTCCTTGGTGTAAATATCTACCTGATTATAAGACTGAATGTCACAATTCAATTTCATAGTAGTTCACACCTAATTTTCATGGGGATTTTTTTTAGGGTCATTCGGGGTGCCAGCATGGTGCAGTGGTTTCCTAATTTGACAGGAACCGTAAATCTGGAGAGCTTGTAAGTGTCTTCTGCAGAAATAAATTCCTGTGTTTGCCTCTTGTGAAGTAATGGAGATATGATTAGTGGATCTGTAGAGAAACTGCATATATGTTCTCTTCCTGTCAATAAATGTAATGATACAGTTTTCCTCGCTGTGATACCTGGGTGACACTTAGTGGGTTTTTTTTTCAGTAGGGGAAGCTGAGAAAAAGCTATGAAAAAGGCCATTGATAGTAACCCACTCTCCCAGAAATGAAAAACAGAAAAATTGTCCTCTTCAAAAAAACAAAACAAAAAAAACCAAACCCAAATAAACAAAATTGGGTGGGTGAATCTAGAACCCTGATAGTATTCTATTCTTGTATATCCTTGTTATGCCATCTGTCATAAACAAAAGAAGCATTTATATGTGTGGGTTTGTTGGGTTTTTTCCCCACAGAACTCTTACAGGAACCAAGATAAACAGTATTCCTGTTAATTTGTGCCAAGAGCAAAAGTTGCTTCGAACTTTGTAAGTATACATATTGTGCCTCTCTTCATGCATCAGAATGTTTTGAAAGAAATCTAATTTGAAGTCAAAGTATTACTTTGAATGTTTCCTCCTAGTAGTTCTACTGAAGCTGGAAATGTGGTTTCTTGATTGTTTTTTGATTTGATGTAATGCCTTACATTCCTTAAACAGAGTCCTCTTTAGAGGGGTATGTTACGTTTCCTTTGTTAGTGAGATATGTAAGGTGGTGCTGCACAGACCCATCTTCAAATTTGTTCTGCCACCGTTCATTGTTAACAGAACTGTAGTTAGCTACGTTCACAGGTTAAAGGACAGTTAGTTACAGTGCTTTGACTTCTTGTGTTCAGGAACAGAGGAGAGCAGCAGGAACCAAAGAAAAGGAGATGAGGAGTAGGAAGAAGATAGCAATACAAAGGCTAGACGTAAAAAGCAGTGAGCATGTGTTAAAATTGATGCAAAAAAACCCCAAACTGGTAACTGAAACTATTAGGGGGATGGGGTCAAACTGTGTTTGCAAAGGATGCACGTAGGAAAATGTGGAACAGAAGCAAATCCTGAAAAGGGAGGAGAAAAAATACCTTCTGTTTGATAGAAGAAAAACAGGAGGAAAAATGATGAGGTGGGATTTATTTTCAAACAGCCATTTACCTTCCAAATAGAAATTTTAAGATTCTTTGCTTGTTTCTAGTCTTTTTTCTTCATTGTTTCACAGAACATTCTAAGCTTTCCTAGCTTTGCTTAAGCAATTACCAGCACACTAAACAAAATTGGCACCAAATTTATATGCTTTGCATACAATTTACCTAGTTTATTCTAAATAAGCAGGTTATGAATAATTTTTTTAGATTATAACTCTCAATTCAGGGAGCATGTCTGAAATGTTTTTAGGGTACGTGTATACCGAGATGTAGAGTTCACACTTGTGATTCCCTCTGTGATTTTCTCTAAAGTACCCTTGGTTTCTCAGCAGAATGGTACCAATAGGATGATTTTTCTGTCACTCTATTTAATAGTTACAAGTGATGAGATGTTTCAAGTAGAAGGGAGGTAATAAGCGCCCTTCTCCCATTTTCTGTTTTGAAGGGACTTGTCTTATAACAGTATAAAGGACCTCCCAAGTTTTAAGGGCTGCCACACCTTGGAAGAAATGTAAGTAGAAATAAGTGTTGTTTATTTTTATAAACTCCACAGTATTCTGAGTCCACATCTCTAGAGCCTTTTTTGCTTCATGTTTGATCCTAATTTTCAAAAATTAAGGACAGAGAGAGATAGTATTGGTGACCTCATATGAGAAGTGTGCTGGACAGAGAATTCAACCACTTGTGCTTTCCTTAATTAGCTAATGCTTAATTATTCCTGTGGTACAAAATTAATGAAAGACAGCTTAATCCTGCATAGTAATATTGCTTTGCACACAAATGGAATGGCTAGAATATGCCCAAAGACTCCGTGCAGAATGGAGAGTGTTACTTTTACCTTGAAAGTAATTCAGTCCACACTTCTTTAGTCTCTGCTAAATTGAATGAGTTGTGGATTGGGATTGGGCATAGGTGCTGGAAAGTGCTCCATGATTGTATGAACATAGCTGATGCAAGTCTGTCTGCAAGGGGAAACGAGTAAAACCTTCTCACTGGAAAGGCTAAAGCCCTGCATTAGCAGACACCGAGCTATCCCTTTGTTTGAAATCAGCTAACAAAGTTCTGTTTCTGCTTCTTCCCTTTGCAGTTCCTTACAGCATAATCAAATCCGTGAAATTGCAGAGGACACCTTTCAAGGACTATCCTCCCTCCGTGTCCTGTGAGTGCAGACGTAGCTGCGTGCTGAGTAAAACAAGATCCTGGTTTTGATTCCCATGTAAACTGATGTCAGGGTTTGGTGTTACACATTTGATTGATGGCAAAAGGCCAGCAGCCAGTTTGAGTCCTGTTCCTTCTATTCTCCATTTTATTTTTCTAGCATATAAATTTTTTTTTTATAAATATGAAGTCTACAAAACAAGATTTTTTTCAGTGGTCCAATATTTTGCATTGTAACTATATTATTTTATTGTATAATATTTGTTGGAGAGATCCTATCTGTTTTCCTCAGGAGAAGCAGATAAGTGAACAAAATGATCCTCTCCCCTTACAACTCAAGCTATATTAAGCTAGCAGGAAGAACAATCCAGAAATAGACAGGTATTTTAAGAAGAATGTTATAACTCATGGTGGAGCTGGATTTCAAATGTAGCAAAGCAGATGCTCCTCTGCTTGTTCTTTTGTTGTTTTCCCCCATCCGTTCCCACATGCCCTGCTGTCGATGCAGTTGTCACCAGAGTGGTCATCCTGTCATCTTTCTGCTGGGAATAGGTGGTTCCAGAGGCAGCCTCTGCCTTGGGAGCACAGCTTGTGCTGTAGTGCCAGAAAGAAAGGGAGAGGGAGCAGGAATGGGAGATGAGGTGAAGCAGGATACAGCTGCATTGCCAAGCAATTTGGGTACTATTGCACCTGGCTGAATGGGAAGAGAGGGGATATGTTCTGCTTTTCTGATAAAGGTATGATAGAATTGTCACCTTAGCTTTTTTCCTCAGTACAGTGGCTGTTAGATTTGGTGAAACTGCCAAGTAATCTCCTTTGGCATTCATTGCAGGGACCTCAGTAGAAATCGAATCCATCAGATCCACAAGGGAGCTTTCATCACTGTTGGAGCTCTTCTTAACCTGTAAGTAGTCTGGTCTGTGCAGTCACCTCCTCTCTCTTGCATTAAACTGCTGAGATAATAAATGCTTTTAGCTTAAAAGTCATCATTTGTTCACTATCTGTGAATCAGGAAGGCTCCTGCTAGCTGAGTACATGCAGGGCACGCTTCTTTAGAGTCCCTGCTGCACTGACAGGCATTTCCAGACCACGGCCTCGTATGACAAAGCCCTTCCCCGCTTTAATGAAGTGTGTGCCAGAGGGTCTTCAAACTTTCTTTGTAACACAGTGTTAATATTTCCCATTCCAGAGACCTGAGTTTCAATGAGCTCAGTTCAGTTCCAGCTGAAGGACTGAGTGGCCTGAACCAGCTCAAGCTCACGGGCAATTCTGAGCTGAAAGAAGCTTTGGCAGCCAAGAACTTCGCCAAGCTGCGGTATGTTGGTAAAGAACACGCCGGGTGCTTGCAGTGCCCAGCAGTGTGTGCTAAATGGAGCCAGTGTGTACAGTACTCGTGGCAAATGGTCTTTGCTGAGTCCTGCAGCATCTCAGTGCTGGTCTGTAGAAAGGGCATCTGACTGCTCTGCTGTAGAAGCCAGTTACAGATCATTTTCTTGGGATTTTTTTGGTATTTTTTCTCCACCACTTTTCAGGCAAGATATCATCTGGTTTGAGAGTAGTGCTTTGGGTAGATTTCCATTTGTTACTGAACCGAGCACATCTGTCTTTCACAGTGTGGAAAACAGGAGCAGGCAGGTGTCTGAGTACATAATCACCGTGCTTTATATATATTTTCTTAGAGGCAAATGATAAGAATAAAAATAATCATTCAAATGGAAGCCTGTAATTGATTTTTGTGGGAGATGGATCAGACAGTGATGAACTGTTTTCCATTTTACAAAGATGTTTCTGCATATTAAGAAGAAGCAGTCTGATGTTCATCCTAAATATTTCAAGAAGAGGATTCAGGATAGTTGATATTGTAGTCCTGAGTGAAAAATAATAGATTCTGGTCTGCTAGTCCCTCATTGTTTATGTGGTTTCTTTAGAACTCTGTGTGAAGATGTACTTCTTCTCTGCCAGAATAACAGTATTTACCATTTCTGCCAAACACACAAAAAATAGAGATCTTATTTTTCATTCTTTAGAATGAAGAGTGAGAATGAAAGATGTAACACAAGGTTGTGGTCATCTGGGAATTAACTTTCTTACAAAGCAGTTACTCTTTAATTAGCTTACTTAATTAGTGTCAGTTTAATTTCAGTAGCAATGCCACAAACTAACCCTGATCAGAATTCGGTTTGCATATGGAGTAGAAAGAATAGTAGAGAGCTAAATATCATAACATCATCTTTGTACTTCTCACTTGTATACGTCACCTGCCCTTTATCTCAGTGCAAGAGTTCATTAGAAATGGTTATACCTCATCCAGTTTGAAACAGTTTTTATCAGCCACTGTGAGAAAAAGATTTGAGTTTAGCACAGAAATGTGCTACTTAAATATTTTTAATAGCTGGCAATCTTAACTTTGGTTACAAAGTTTAATGGTCTTCCTTGTTCTGCCCGTGTTTCAGGTCACTCTCTGTACCATATGCGTATCAGTGCTGTGCATTTTGGGGTTGTGATTCTTACCTAAACTCCAATGCTGAAGATTCCAGTCACCAAGATCAAGGTGCCTTGATGGATCATGAGAAGGGTAAATGTTTCATGTACTTGACCAGCAGTATTGGTTTGTGCCAGACTAGAATAACTGTGTCTGTTGCCTTTGAATAAGGAAATAGGAAAAATACAAGTCATTATAGGGATACAAAGGAGGTCTCTGAAAGACCAATTAGCAATTGCTTACAAATCAGCAGTGCCATGTTCCTTGTAAACATGTGAAAGATATGTTGGACACTGTAAGACTTACCTGTTTGGAAAAAAAAAGTAATTAAAAAAAAGTCAAACTGCAGGTATTGCTTCTGTCATGGTTTTATTGTTCTCAGTGTTTCAGCCTTTCTATTCAGACAGGACTTGTCCTTCCCCTGTTTATTCAAGCTCCATAGATCTTTCCCCAGTGATCAAAGATGTTCCTCTGTTTCAAAGCCTTGTGAGCAGCAGTTTCTGCACTGGGCATCTGACAGAATGCAAACCAGAACCACTTCACTTGTCACAAGGCTCGGGTGTCAGTGAACTACTTCCATCCTAGGCAGCTTCACTGCCATTTCATTTATTTTTCTTCCTACAACTAACATGATTTTCACTTTTACAGCTAATGCAGATACTCTAAGAAATGCGAAAACTGAGGAATTGGGACAGACTATTATTCACTGTACACCAGCAACAGGTAAATCTTACAATGTGCTTTAGCCACACTGAACTTCAGGCATGGTGTTACGCAAAGAGCTGAGTGCAGAATTACATCTTTCATTCCTGGTAGTCATTCTGTACGCAGAAGATTAAATTCTCCAGTGCTTTCAGTAAAGCTTGATTTGATGTCTGTGTTGTTTTGGATGAGCAATCACAAAGATCTGACTCAGCTTTAGACACATAGCCCTTCATTAGAGAACTATGCTAGGAAAAATACCAAAATTTCTTTCCATAAGCAGAATAATCAGGACTGTAAAGCTTATATTTGGAGTCTGCTAATGCACTGCCTCCTAATTCTGCCTTATTTTTCCAAGGAGTTGTCTGTGGAGCAGACTGTGTGAATGCTCATCTGTTTCAGTAAGAGTTCAGCCCGTGCTTTAAAAGCTTAACTCAAACTGCTGTCTGTCACTGGTGGTTTTAAGGAAGCTTGATGTCTTTCCAGGAGAGAGGATAAGGAGCACCCATGTGATCTCTTCCCCAGCCCTGCTGTAGCTGCATTAACTGTGAGCAGAGGGCTGTTACAAGTAGCTGCAGTAGGCAGTAGCATCTTAAACTGCTCGAGACACTTGTGCAGTGAATAGTCTTATTGGCGTACCAGATTTACTCCAGCTCAGGCTTGAGCAGTCCAGGAGTGTTGAAAGTCTTTGATCTTGCAATGAATATTTTCACTCTAGGCAGCTTTGTTTCTGCCCTTCTGTTTCTCTTACTCAAACTGCCAATTTCCGTACAGCCTTCCACTCAGCTCCTGCAGCTCTTGCTGTGGTACCTCTTGCTTTCTGCCTTTGCCCCAGCCTCTCCAGAGGATTCCCTCCCTACGTATTGTACCCTCTTTTGTCTGCATAAACAGGAATGTGCAGCTGCAGTGTGCTTCCAACGAAGTTACTCCTGGGTGAGCAGGAGTTTTCCAAGTCTTACTTCTTTCTCTTCACCTAACTGCTGTTTTATTTATGAAAATCTGTTTATCTTTTGAGCTAGCTCTGGCTTTAGTATTCAGAATATCGCAAGGATTTCTTGATCACAGCCAAAATAACCTGTAGTCAGAAAGTAAAATATATTAATGTAATTGTACATAACCTGAAAGTTAATTTGTTAAAGGTGCTTATTTACTTTTGATCTCCTGTTTACAGAATGAGAACTGAGATGGTGTGTTACAGGGGTTAAATTCTTAAAGTCTTCAGCTCTTTCTTTTTGTCCATGCCAGAAATGATGTAGTAGGTCTAAAAGAAAGAGCTAGCTCTACAAGTTCACAGTTTGCCTTGTTTTTTGCCCTCTCATACTAACAAGTTTCTATGTCATGCTGCCATCTGGCCATAAGATACTCCACCCACCATGTCAGTTCTGAATCACTGCTCAGCCTGTAGATCCACTTTGCACTTTGCCTGAAGAATGGATTGCTGAACAGTGGTGCTCAAGGAGCTCAAGTTTGCTGAAACATCCTTCCAAGCATGAATTTTTGCCCACTCCCAGCATGTGCTGGGAATATCAGTGTGAGAGGAGGGTAACTTTTAACTCAAAGGATAGCTAGACTTTGGGAGAAAGACAGGAAAGGGTGGCGGCTTTTATTTGTCTAAAAATAAAAAAAATGGCTTCAGAATGATTTTTTGGAAGCACAGAATTGACATTTTAAAATTTAGTAAGTGGGAAGTTGTTTTTATTTTGAAGTAGATCAGCTTAGCAGGTATTGTTGTGTCACACGAATGTATTGTAAAGTTAATTATTCTGTCATTGATGTTTTACTTGGGAATACCCGCTAAAAAGGGGTTGTACTCCTGATTTTCTGATAATCCAGTGGGCTTCATTAATTTCTGCCCAGAAATGAAGCTTCATCATTTAAACAAACAAAAAAAGTTTGGGTGGTTTTTTTTTTGCCTGTCAGTTGATTAATTTCTGGAAGTTGCTTTAGGCCTTGGGAGATTTTTGCGCTGACATTGAATCATTCTTGGCAGTTCTGTTCCTGCCCACCTCAGGGATGGGTTGTCCTTACCTTTCCCCTGCCTAGAGGAAAGGCATGTGCAGCACGGAGCCAGCCCTCAGTCACAGGCTGACTCCAGCCTTTGCAGTTTGGCATTTTTCTTCAGTCCCCTGAGTGGTCCTCAAATGCAGGGAGGGATCCTGAGCTACTGTGCTTAGGACAGTTAGCATGGGGATGTAGGAGAGGTTAAATTCTTCTAATTGTTTCTTAAAACCAGGAGGATTTCCCTATGGAATAAGTGGCAGTTAGAGGAATTAGAAGGGTATGCAGTAGTAGTGACCTTTGTTCCTAGTCTTGTCTCCTATTATTTTGTTTGTTGGACTTTTTTATTATGTAAGCTGTTTAAGTGGCAAAAGAAGAAGAAGAAAATAATTTTCTCATATGACTTTTCAAGCTCACAGTGCTTTTCAGTGGCGAGGCTGGGGGACAGGGCTTGTGGTAAATTCCTGTCCCTATTAAAGCTGATAAAATTGAGTTCATCTGCTGTTCTACAGATGTTTCCTTGTCACCAAAAGTTACTCCAGAAGGCATGTTTGTGAATAATTTTTTTAAAGAACATGTTCCTTCTAAAAAGTCTTTTCTCTTACAAGGGGATTGTGAAGATTCACTTTTATAGTTTTTGCCAACCTTTTTTATGAATTATGAAATCTACATAAGATAGTATTTAGATCGCACTAATAAAGGCTATTTTGAATAGCTAAAAGGTAATTAAGTTTGTTTAGCTAGCTTGTTTATACCAAATGTTCTCAAGTGACCATTCACTGCGCTAATTATTATTTCAGGCATAATTAATTAGTAAATAACTTCAGCAGAATAGTTTACTTTCAGCTGACCTATTTAGCAGTTCAGCTGTGTATTCTATTCATGAATTAATGAGGAGTACACTTTTAAGACCTTTTCAAAATCTTGCTTATTAAGGTGAGAATTTTTCCCTAAATTGCTTGTCCTTTTGTTTGTTTTTTGTTTTCTTCTAGGTGCTTTTAAGCCTTGTGAATATTTATTGGGCAGCTGGATGATTCGCCTTACTGTCTGGTTTATTTTCTTGGTTGCTTTGTTCTTCAACCTGCTTGTCATGCTAACAATATTTGCATCCTGTACTACATTGCCATATTCCAAACTGTTTATAAGCCTGATTTCTGTCTCTAACTTATTTATGGGAGTCTATACTGGTATCTTAACTTTCTTGGATGCTGTATCTTGGGGAAGATTTGCTGAATTTGGCATATGGTGGGAGACTGGCAGTGGTTGCAGAATTGCTGGGTTTCTTGCAGTTTTTTCATCAGAAAGTGCCATTTTTTTCCTGATGTTGGCAGCTGTTGAACGGAGCTTGTCTGCAAAGGAGTTTATTAAAAAGGGGAAAAGCAATCGCCACAAACAATTTCAAATTGCAGCACTTTTTGCTTTCCTGTGCGCTCTGGTAGCGGGGTGCTTACCACTTTTTTATAAAGCAGAGTACTCGGCATCACCGCTTTGCTTGCCCTTCCCCACTGGAGAAACACCTTTGTTAGGTTTCACAGTAACTCTAGTGCTGCTGAATTCATTAGCATTTTTGCTAATGGCTGTTATCTACACTAAACTCTACTGCAACCTGGAGAAGGAGGATCTCTCTGAAAACTCCCAGTCCAGCACAATTAAGCATGTTGCTTGGCTTATCTTCACCAACTGCATCTTCTTCTGTCCTGTTGCGTTCTTCTCGTTTGCACCGTTGATCACTGCGATTTCTATCAGCCCTGAAATCATGAAGTCTGTCACTTTGATATTTTTCCCGTTGCCTGCTTGCCTGAACCCCGTCCTGTACGTGTTCTTCAACCCGAAGTTCAAGGAAGACTGGAAGCTGCTCAGGCGCCACCTGAGCAGGAGGAACGGCGCCGTAGCAATTGCTGTCAGTGCCCAAGGGGACGTGGCACAGGATTTTTACTACGACTGTGGCATTTACTCCCACCTGCAGGGTGGTAACATTGCTCTGTGTGAATGTTGCGAGTCGCTGCTGTTGTCCAAGCCCGTGCCCTGTAAACATTTAATAAAATCCCACAGCTGTCCGGCGCTGGCAGCGGTGCCTTGCCAAAGGCCGGATGGCTACTGGTCAGACTGTGGCACGCAGTCAGCCCACTCTGACTACGTGGACGAGGACGACTCCTTCGTGTCGGACAGCTCGGACCAAGTGCAGGCCTGTGGCCGTGCCTGCTTCTACCAAAGCAGAGGGTTCCCTTTGGTGCGCTATGCCTACAACATACCAAGAATTAAAGACTGAGAAGGCTTTCTGCCCTCAGCTGCTCCAATAAAGAGGTATCATGTTTTGCAGACTGTCGCCTGTTTTGACCTTTCGAGCAGGAAGCACTTTTGTAATCGTTATTTTGTGTCATTTGTAAAGAAGGGAAGTGGGCAGTAACTTCTTGAGCCATACATTTTAAAAAAATTAAATAAATCAATTGCCCTGACTGTAAATAATTGGTAAACCAAAATTGTTACCCAATATTTTTACTCTTTTCACACAATAGTGGTTTCTTTTATACAGCTTTTACATGCTAATGGTGTGTTTCCACATCATATTGCAGATGTACTTTGCTTCTTCTGGTGGTGAGGTAAGTTCTGGTGATTTTTTTTTTCCCCCCCTGAGAAAGCACAATATAAAGGACAGCTGTTAATATTCTAGAAATTATTTTTTAAATGTGACTTTTCTATAATTAAGCAAAAAAATCTATTGCTAGCTTTGTATAGTATATTCAGCAGTGAATCTCAGGATGCATTTTATTGCAGGGCCAAAAAAGGGATGGATTCTCCCATACGTAACTGTGACAGCAGTATCAGAATACTGTGTTTGTTTTGTGTTCTAGTTAATGTTCAAGTTTTAAAGACAAAGTCGGTTGCAGTAAAGTACCCGCAATCCGCAGTGTTCTGTAGATGTATTGGAGTAGGACTATTGACAGCTGTCAGGAACAGTAGGGTGAAGCACGTTTTTCCAGGGATGGCGCATCACTTCAGGTGAACCACAGCAAGTTTCCTCAGTATTACACAGTCGAATGACAGCACTGGAGGAGTGTGGGTGTACGGGGTGTTGGCACAGCTGCCCCTGCGGCCGGCTCGTGTCTGTGCCATCGGACTGGCCAGTGCTCTGCAGCCTGCTCAGTGACACAGCCCTCCAGGAATACCTATCGTGGACCGAGACGTTAGGAAATGGAGGGAAAATGCAACACAATTTGGCACTAAAAAAAAGCATTTTTCCAGTTACTTTACTGACAGTGAAGTACACCGTGCAAAGTCACTGATTTTCACTTAAATCAGTGCAATCTTTTTCAAAGCATTAAAGTTCTGAGACCCAAATGATGTAAGTACAACCAGTGATCAATTTTTTATAATTAGTTTGAAATATGATCAATGCAAAGTTAATAATGCATGATTAAGTAATTGTATAAGGTTTTTGGACAATACACTAGATGAGGAGTAAATCCACTGCCATCCCAGTTACTCTGGAGAAATTCTTGTTGAGATCTAAAGCTAGATTTCTGTTTTGAGAATTAAACTGTATATACTGTTCATACAATGAATTTTTATCTTTGTATTGTAAGTTATTTGATAGAACCCATGATGGGCAATGTGGCTTCAGTTCATTTTGTTAATTAAAGCTACCTCCTAAGCAATAGTGGCTGCCAGTAGCAGAATGTTTAAAACGTGGTTTGTGTACTTTTTTCATTGTAAATAGACGTGGTTGTATATTGTCACTATAATAAAAACAGGATCCTTGTATATCAAATTCATGTAGTTTGTACAAAGTATGGGAGGAATATTTACTGTATGCTGTTAATTTTGTAAGCCAAAATATTCAAGTGTAAAAAGGGAAGAAAACCATCCAAGCGTTGTTAATTCTTATATTTACACTCATGAATATTACATCTGCAATTAGCATGGAATGTTACACTGAAAGCAAATAAAGGGTACATGAATACCTATGGTTACTTATCTCTGTTTTTCAAAAGTTAAAGCTGAAAACAGTGCACATGTAGAATTACTGAGCATAAATTATGTCTCATCTGCTCTGGCTACATGTTGTGAAAGTTTCAGGAAAGTACTGCCAGAAAAACAAGAAAGTTGCCAGTTTACAGGTGTATCTATGATTTCAGAATAATGCTGCGTCTTGGCATGCAAAAGGTTAAAAACCTTAAGCGAAGTGTTAGCCCTTTTATGAGGCAATCTTTTGATTAAAGGTGTTATGTATTGTGTTTGAGTGGAAATGTTTTTAGTAGGCTTTGAACAATCATACAGATTATAATTCTCGTTTTGATACTGTTTAATGTTGAAAATTGTGGGGTTTTTTTAAGCCATCACTGTGTAAGAGTCACAGCACAGCTTGTCCCACATTCCCTCTGTTGGCCAACCTGTGAAAGGTAATAAGAATGCTTCTCAAAACAGACTGTAAATGTCAGCTGCCATTTATAATCAAGAGGGAAGGAAATCCAGCCATGAAGCTTCCAGAAAGCCTGGTGTCTTTTCAATGTTCTTAGGTATGGATTTATTTCTTCTGTTCTACAAGTGAGCCTTTGCTGCCATGCTGTTCACAAAGGTGACGTGACCCATTGGGAGCTCTGCCATTTCACTGTTTCTCAGCATGTTTTTGGAGTTCAGTTATGCTAGCAATGGACTCTTTAATGCGGTCAGCCCAGTGCCTTGCAGCACATGCTGGTGGAGGGGAAGGAGTGTGGGCAGCAGCTCCTGGAACCAGCCTGTTCAGAAGCAGTGCTGCAAACCTGCCTGTCTCAACGTGACCTCGTGCGTGACGCCAGTGGACCATGGCCACAGGAGAATCCAGACAGATCCAGGTACTTACTGCCAGCTGTCCTCGTGTCTCTGCTGGGGAAGCTGCCCCAGGCCAGGGCACAGTGCAGTGTTCAGGTGTTCTCATCCACTGAGAACTTGCTGCTGCTACAAAAGCAGTGTCAGATAGGTGGGGACAGCTTGCCTTAAAGCTGTTTTATGTTAGTAACGTGTGGGATTTTTGTTACTTGTCTACCAGTGGCTTTCTGAGCTGTCACCTCAGCAGTCTCTTCTGCTAGGTAGAGCTTCCTAATTTCAGTTTTCAGACTGAAACAAGTGAAACCACAAGTTACACCCCTCTGGGGTGCCCACAGAAAATAACTCCTCCAGTTTTCTAGAGTCTAAAGCTAGCTGAAACTGTTCTGACAGTTACAGTGTCACCTATCATGCCTCTAGACCTCTCCACAACTGCCATACTGAGCTCCAGTGCTGGGTTTAGCAGTCAAAAAGGCTTTGCTGTTGACTCTAAGTGAAAAACATAGGGCAAGGAGAGCATTTTGTTGTTGTTTTTCTTCCTTATCTTCTGCCCTAGGGAGGAAACACCTTTTTGCAGGGAGATGGTCACAAATAAAATTGCCAACTGTATTCCCTATCTTTTCCCCCATTAAGAGTAATTTCTTACAGATGGCTATTAGCCCGCTCTGTGGCAATATGCTGGTGAGAGCTCTTCACTTGAAATTGAGCTTTTTCATTCTCTTATAAAAATAATGCATCTGCTTTGCAACTTTTTGATCTAGATGCCTTTTGCCTTTTTAAATGTCTTTCCAGTAGAATTTCCTTTTTAGTTGTGAATTTACTCAGAAATTTCAAACTTGCACAAGGATACTTCAGTAAGTCTTTTCTCTTTGATTACTGTTTTTACGCCTCCAGTTTCAATTTACAGGGTAATATTTCTAATTGAAAGCACAGTGCACACTTTGTTTTATATGTGCTCTCAATAATTTTTAATTACATTAATGCTTTTGGTCTTTTACTGTTAACATAAGTTGATTTCTTTAGCAGGAGATTTTTTCAGTATTTCCCATATTGTACTGTAGAGTCTGATTTAACACTAGGCTTCAGTTGAAGATGATTCAATAAGTAAGGAAATGAAATCTGAAATGGGATAATACATCACAGATTGCTGTTTTCTGTACAGTTATATACTGAAAGAGCTTGGAAGGTGAATGGACATATTTCATACGTTGCACTTCTGGCACTACTCCAGTATAAAGTAGCAGTGTAGGTTTTCCATAAGAAATACTGGTTAGTGGTCACTGTGGTGTTTGCTATAGGGAGCTGACTTTGATTTGAGGGTAACAAAATACAAAGTGCCTCACTGGTTTCCAGTAACAAAAGCATAACCTGTGTTCTGAAAATTCCAGCCCAAAAATGAGCAGGTAAATCTATTACTAACTGATGCTTTTTAAAAGAGAGAAAGACTTTATGCAGAACTATAAACCAGCTAAAGGAAGTGAAGGCTGTTCAAAGCAGGAGGGCTGTGATCTCCAGCTAGCAAAAACCAGCTGGGTTGAGTGGGAATCCTGCTAGTGATTCACAAGGATGTGATTTTAAACTAAATGTGTTACACTGAGCTCTTGCACGTTTCCCCAGGCGAGAGGAATTCCCAGCTGGAGGCTCTGTCCCTTTAAAGCAGAGTTCACATCTGCAGGCAGCAGAATCTGAGCTGGGGCTGGCGGTGGGTACAGTGCACTGCAGGATGAGAATACATCATACCATGAGGGAAAGTGAAGCAAGGCAGGACCTCTCAGGTTTCACAGCCTCTAATCAAGCAGAACTACACATTCAGGCGCAAAAATAGCCAGCAGACAAGTACAGGCAGTGTTCCTTGAGCTCTGACATGGAGGTGAGCCAAGAAGCTTTCTCCCTTGCTCCTGTGCCTGCCACAGTGTTTTTTCTTATGCTGGAAAATCTGAAGACTTAAGGGGACTTCAGAAGAGTTGAATTCAACTATATTTGGGTTAAATTTTCTACTTTTTTCAAGGTTGCAAGTAAAATAGTATTTTCTTTAAGCTTAATGCTTGATGTCTAAGCCTCTGTTTCTCCCTACATTTAGTATTTTTTTCCCATTTTGATTATTTTTATGCTTCTGTGTTCCTTAATGTCTAGTGGGGAATTAGACATGACATCTACAGGCAATCTGATCTCATTCTTTGCATTAAACCTGGCTAGTGTTCATCAGGCTGAACTGAGAAGTTTCCTTCTGCCGGCTCCTGTATTTTCAGAGACTGAGTTCATTGGATTACAGTTGAATTTCTCAAACGGAATGATTTCATAAACAAGAGTTGGCAAATTAAGGTGCTTAGTGATTCAGAGTAGTTGATTTGTATCTAGAATAGAAATCTTTTCTATGTCTGTTACCTAAGGAATCACTTTCTTGATATTTCATGTGTAAAATATTTTTTAAAATACTTGGGGAATACTTCTGAGAAATTTGTCATGAGCATTTGGTTGTTCAGACACGCTGATTGGCATGGCCATGCAGACAGACAGTACAGGTCTGTGAACACATCATGCTCTTTTTACTCTGAATTTTACTCACTGTTGCTAGATAGCTGTGAGTGCTTATTGTATAGTCTGTGACAGTGAGCTAGCACTGAAAGACTGAATGTAGTTTTTGTACTTTCTTCAGTGAGAAATCAGGATGATTTTGCACACTGGTATCAACCATAGCGGGGTGTGTATATATTATTCACTGCTTTCAGTTGTTTGTGGCAACTTCGGTGCTTCATTGTGGCA
The DNA here is from genome assembly GCF_031753505.1 of Anomalospiza imberbis. NCBI lineage: Eukaryota > Metazoa > Chordata > Aves > Passeriformes > Viduidae > Anomalospiza > Anomalospiza imberbis. The sequence goes on from NC_089686.1 coordinate 62,206,085, forward strand.
GTTTGATTTTGCCTATGGGTTTTAGCAGTGTTGACATGTAATTCTTGTCAGGGCAGTTGCTTCTGGCATTCAGTTCACAGAATTAAGGTTTTGCCATCCTTGCAGCATGCTGTTTATCTTGTCAGTCCTTCTGTGGCCATAGAAGTTGTGTACCTGAACCTGCAGGATTGTTGTTTCAATGCTTTTTAATAAGATTACTTTATTTGTACTCGTACCTTTCCTGTGTTAACCGGGGCACAGTGGCTGTGCAGCTGGCTTGGCAAGTTGGGCACAATGGTAAGCGGGATAGTAACAATATTATTTTATGTTTTCACATCTCTTCAAGGTTGCTGGAATGCTTCTGCCATTCCAGGAACAATACTTTAATCTCCCAAAGAGTGAACTGGCTTTTGCCACCCTCCCTACGGGCAGTCTTGATGCATAGACTCCACTAGGTTGTCCCAATGCTAAGGTTTGTTAATATCAGCTATTTGCCCAATATCTGCTCCTGCCTCCTGAGAAATTCCCATATTCTGGGTAATAGGATAGGAAGGGAATAAACAAGCTCAAAGGTTTGTGTTTGGCAAAGCTGCTGCTGCCTTGCCTTGACACATCCATCCCACGGTTTCTGGCCATTCCAGGTGGTGTAGGCCTCCTTTAGAACTGAGAGATGCCCAGTGCAGTGAGTTCCAGAATTCCTCAATTCACTGAGAAACATGGGGCTTTTCATTCTTTCTATCCATTTATGAATGTCTTCACTATGAGATGGGCTTTAAGGTCAGGGAAGGTTTTCAAGCCTCCCTGAGATGTTTTGAAATTATCTTGGTCTGCAGCCTGTTGAATACCTGAGGTTTTCCTGCTTGCCATGACATGGAACTTTGCCCACAGTGCTTGGGTAGCCTTGGAGGGAACAGCTGCTTTCATTTCTCAGCTGAATGCAGCACGTTTACAAAAGTTCCTCTAAAACCATGGGTGGTTTGTGTTCAACAAAGCTGAGGCACTGGATTGTGTAACTTGTATCCTAAGAATTCAGACCAATTTGAAATTTTCTTCTTGTTCTAACTTTATTTGGCATGAAATATAGATTCTAGTGATATTCTGTTGTCTCCAATACTTGAATCATCAACTTAAATTATTTCAACAGGTGTAATTTGTTTGTTAGATACTGTGGCTACTCATACTCGATTCTTTATTTATGATAATCATAAAATAACAAATCAACCATCTAGCACAGCTGGATGGAGTTATTTAAGCATCATGAGCATCAGTTTGGTGCACAGTGAATTATTCAGTATTCTGAGGGTGCTTAGATCAGAGAGGTATTCAGGCCCTTTTTGTGTTTTTCACCTTGCTGGAAGACAGTTCTGTGTGATTATCTGGTGATCAGCAATGCAATAACAAGTGTTTTTTTTTCTTACAGGAACCATACTGTTATTTCTCCAGCCTGTCTAAAGTGCAGTTCCTTGTGAAATGGTAAGCCAAATGCAGAAGCTCCACCACTGAAGGGGGAAATCCCAAATCCCTTACACTTCTGCCTCTCCCTCTGAGTCTGTGGCTGTGTGTTCCTGTCACTTGCCTGGTTTTGGCCTCAGCAGTTGTCTGATAAACCCTGAGCTTTAGCTTGCTCAAACCACAAGTTGTTTGGCCAAATGTATTTCTACCATTTTGGTAAGGTTTTTGTGTGTCAGTGAAGGGTCTAAAGAGCAAGAGGGAGGGAGAAGTACGTGCTCTGAGAGACAGGAGAGATGCAGCCTGTTTGTCAGAGCAGTTACAGATTTGGGTGCCTCTCTGTCTGCAGCCCAAGCACCAAACATCCCATCTTAAATTCTTCAAATATAATCATTTTAGGCATCCTTTAGGACTGTTAATGATGGCACTGAGATGTCTCCTGCCTCACGGCACTCATTTTTGGTGGTGTCTAGGTGCCCGTAACTGTTGTATAGATTTGATGACCTTTTTGTATCATTCAGCTACTGAAATTCAATTGTTATGGCAAGTCAATTGCCTCGGATGTCACAATTGATTTTCTTGATTAAGAGAAAGTGTTTTTAATACTGTTTTTATTTTTTAACTTGCCTATCCAATTAAAAATACATTTCTTGTTAAACTCACCTGAAGAATCCCACAAGAACAATTAATATAGCAGCCAAATCTACGATAATTTTCAAACTTCTGTATCTCATGTTAATACCAGTAATGCTTCTGCTTAGTCAGCCACAGCAAAATTACTCACAGTCTTATCAAAAATTACCAACTGCTGATCAGCAGTTATCTCCGTGGTTGATGAAATTTGAAGGTAATGAAAAGCTTTGGTTATGCAGATGTTTGTTGCTGATCCTGCTTAAGATTTGGCTAAAAGAGGGGGGAACATGGAGGCCCAGCATAAGAAATGAAGGGGGGGACTGTGTTCCTGGGATTTGGAACCCAAATAGAAGGCTGACAAAGAATGTACTGGCAAACAAAGATGGGAATATCTATATAGATATACAATTGGACCTATTTATTACGGATGGTTGTAGACTCAGTGGAAAATTAACTGATGGAGAAGGCAAAGGACACCATTTTCCTAGCAGGGGTGTATGAAAACCAAGCTTTTGTTTAGAAACGAGAGAGTAACTGTGAGGGCCGAAATGGGATTTTGCTATTTAATCCAAGTATAGATTACGAATTTTGAGTTGGCTGTTTGAGAACGTTAAGATGCTTTCTTCTGATGTGCTGGGATTGTCACCTGCAGGTGAGGTTACTGGTTCCTGTTTACTGGACTGGTCCTCGTGCGAAAACGTTAAGGAACAAAGAACAACTGCGAGGAGCTGCTGCAGAGCAGCGCGGGCGGGTCAGTGCTCGCCCTGGCGGTGCCGCGGGCCGGGCCGGGTGCCTCCGGCAGACCCCGGCGCTGGGAGGACTCGGCCTCCAGCTCACCAGCGGGTCGGGGGCCGCGCTTCTGACCCCGTCCTTTCCCGGGCTCAGTCCGCAGGCCGTGCCTCAGGCGCGGCGGGCACCCGGCGGGCGGAGCGGCGGCGGGGCCGGGCCTGACGCGAGGGGCAGAGCGGGGCAGAGCGGGGGCCGCCGGGAGCGGCGGCGCTCACCGCCCCTGCCGGCACCGGGCGGGGACCGCGCCCGCGGGTGACCCGTGACTGCCGGGGCCCGGTGGGGACCGCGCCCGCGGGTGACCCGTGACTGCCGGGGCCCGGTGGGGACCGCGCCCGCGGGTGACCGTGACTGCCGGGGCCCGGTGGGGACCGCGCCCGCGGGTGACCCGTGGGGACCGCGCCCGCCATGAGCGGCGGGCCCAGCCGCCGGAGCCCGCCGCCCGCGGAGGGCTCGCCCGCCTCCAGCCCCGCGGAGGGCTCGCCCGCCTCCAGCCCCGCGGAGGGCTCGCCCGCCTCCAGCCCCGCGGAGGGCTCGCCCGCCTCCAGCCCCGCGGAGGGCTCGCCCGCCTCCAGCCCCGCGGAGGGCTCGCCGCTGTCCTTCGCGTCCCGCTGCAGCTCCCCGGGCCGGGAGCAGGACGAGGAGCGGGCGGCGGCCTCCCGGGGCCCGCCGGGCCATAGGTAACCCCTGCGGCAGCGACCGGGCTCCAGCGGGGCTCGGGGCTGCCCCTGCACTCGCTTCCCTCCGCTGGAGGCACAACATTATTTTACATAAATACAGCCTTGTTTGCGGAGATGAACGAACGCTTTAAGCGCTTTGTTCCTTTTTTTTTTTTTTTTTTTTTTTTTTTAGTTTCTTGGAAAGTCTTCTGAGTGGACACCTGAGTATTTTTGTGAGCTCATAAATTTTCTATAAGCAGTTGAGCTGAGCCTGATAAAAAGCTGCAGTCTTTCCTGCCTTAATTTAAAAGTGCTTGCAGACTAAAGGGTTGTTTTGCATAGTGTATGTAACCGGGTCCACAGTCAGCTTTGTATGTAAGCATTGCGCAGCTCCTGCTCCAGTGCCTTAATCTTACTCCATTTTAATTATACGTAAACATAAAATGCATTCTTTTTAACTTGGGATCTCACTGGCTTTACAGGAGAATAATTATTCTTCTTCCCTTTAAAACAGAAGGGGGAAGAGCAGTGAGAGCCTATCCTATTCTGGATTACAACTTCATGGTAGAAACTTGACAGAGTTGTGCATTAACTGGTGGTGAATGGAACTAGCAAGGCTGAGCTGAGCTAAAAGCAACGGTGAAGTAAAGGAAGGACAGCAGAGCTTCACAGGGTGCAGGTTTCCAGCATGGTTCTCAAATTTCCATGGAGAGCAGTGAAGGAATGTGGACCACACTGAACTTTACTTAAAAGCATTTCTTCCAAAAGGTGCCAAAAGTCCAGGGAAAGAGTGTTCGAGTGTAGTGAGAAGCTTCGGAGTGGAGAGATCAGCCAGTTTATGGTTATATATCTTTCAGTTACTACTTGCCAATGAGCAATTCTGTTTATGCCCCTTGGAGTTCTGTTGTAGTTTGTTCAAGCTTCAACACGTCTTTGCAGCTTCAGAGGCTGTTGGAAACAGCTCCTGACTCTGGGGCCTGTTGCTGCAGTATTCTCTGGCAGCAGTGAGGTGCAGCTGAAGACAGCCTCTTGTAGGGCCCGAGCTGGCAGTCCTGCTCACCTGTGGGCTGAATGCACGCTGTGCTGATGTGGACACTGCTGCTGGTTGCACTGCTGCTGTGTTGCACTAAGCGCCTACCTTGTGTCCATATAGCAGCTTCTGTGTGTAGCTGCCAAGATCTCAGAAATATTACAAAAAGCATTTCTTGTGTAGCCTCCCATGTATGCATGCACTCTGCATCTTTTTGTTGTTGTCCTCTTAAAACCACACAAAAATTAGGTGGAGGCAGCTAAGCTGTGGGAAGCGCAATATTTGCAAAAGAGAAAGGGTCTTGTTAGTGCTGTTAGGCATTTTCATACTTGCATTGTGGACCCAGTGTTATGTTTGATGTGCCACCTTAGTGAATATATGGCAAATGATAATCACTGTTCACTGTTAGTCCCACTTGGGTCTAATGCCAAATATCTCTAGTTCTGTTTAAGATACTTATTTAGAAGTAAATGTGCACTTGAGATTGGGCTATTTTAAGAAGTCTATTACTCTAATTATTTTGAAGAAGTTCATAACTGCTAGAATTTCAGAAAATGGTCCTGTGAAATTTAAGGGGTGTGTGGTTTAAAGTGCATGGTTGGTGTTCCAGGAGAGTGTGACTGGTGGCTGCAATGCACACCAAGGAAGACTGGGTTCTGCTGCAGTAGGAGAGCTTTAGACATGGTATTGGAGAAGTGTTTCTCCTGACAGGTCTTAATACTGAGCTTGTGTTTTCCTCTGTTTAAGCTTCATTTTGTGTTATTTCTTACTTATCTACAGTAAGTTTTTAATCTGTTGCTGTGAATAACTTATTCTAAGAAGTTGAGAGCTTGAATTTCATAAGTATTGATAGAAGAAAAGACATAATAAATATTATTTTTCCTAATTTATTCATTCTCCTAGTACTTTTTCTAGGTCGGTTTAATTTGTCAGTCATGTTCCACAAGGTGCCGTAATGCAAATCACACAAAGCAAAATGAGGTATTGAGGAAGTATCCCTGCCCAAAATGTCAAGTCTGTACAAAGTTATGGGGTTTTTTCCTCAGTGTGAATGTATAATACTTTTATCCTTTAATGAACTTTCAGAGACTTATTTTCTTACACAATGTGTTATTAGGTATTCTTAAGTGGCATCTCTTATTACGTGTATGTGTTTAAAAGCTGTCTCTGTTAAATTTTTGGTCTTTATTAATGCTGCAGCATAAAAGCCCTGGAGTGCAGAAGAATGTGTGGGGCTGTGCTGGACTGGTGAGTCTTTGGTCTGTGCTACTTCTGTCCTTGCATTGTCTGTGTGTCGGGATGTCCCTGTCAGTTCTGTTATTCTGCATTTCACACCGTAAAAGTGGGATTGTCTGGGGAAATAAACCTGCTCCAGGTAGGTTTTAGTGTAAATCAGTGAATCAGTTACCCTGACCTGACCAGGAAAGTCCTGTTAGCCCAAGCACACGTGGGTTAAACAACAGGGAGGAGTAGGACAGGACTGCAACACTGATGTTGTCCCCAGATGCTTTCTAGCACAGAAATGTGTTCTAAAGATGACTGGGACAGAAAATGTGGTGCAATTGAGTATTGAAGTACTGCTCTGTGCTGTGAATATGTTGTAGTTTTATATTGATACAATCCAGGTGTGTTATATTTAAAAATTTGTTGTCTGGAGCATTAGCATAATGTGCTTGTTGATGCTTCTTCTGTAGCTTAGATTCAGCAAACAGAATTCCTCACTGTAGTGGAGTATGTATGTAGGTAGGTATTTCCAGAGCCTGTACAGCTATATGAAATAGTAAAGTGAAGTCTGGTTTCATTGCTTTGTTCTCAAGACAAAATTCTGTGGCAGATAGTTTTAAAGAAATCTCTTTGAAAACAAAAATGTTTTCAAATTTTGCTGACTTGGACCCTAATATATGGTGTTATTTATGAAATAGTACATGTATAGAATATTATAAAAGACAATTCTGACCTGGGGCTAGGATTGCTGCATTATTCATGAGTAAAGAAGTTATGAGTGACTTACATAAGATACCCTGTTAAATGTCTAATAAAACCTTGTATAATACCATCAAGTATTGTATGCTGGCTGTATTTCTCAAGCACATTTCCTGTGAAAGTGTTTTAAGATGGAAAACTTCCTGGATTGAACGGATGGATTTGTAATGAATGGATTCTTAATGCTGAGGTTGGTTGATACCATGAATCCACTTGAATAAGATTTGAACAAAGAAAATACCATTCTCGCTTTTGCTAAAGACCACTTGATCCATGGCGCTTCTTGTGACCAAGGGCGGGATGTTAATGTTAAACCTCTGATTTTCCTTGGCTTCCATATGTGAGAAGGAAAGGGGCGCTTTGATGTTACGGGTATTCTTCTTTAGTTCCTAGAAGGTAATGTTCAAATCTGCTCCACAGTTTAGAGTCACTAACAAGCTAGAATTTAGTAAGTAAATTGTAGGATGGAAGGGGGATGGTCAGAGGTGCACTATAAATGCCATTTATCCATTAGGGAGATTGCTAAACAAGTAGAAAAATTATGTCATTGTTGTCACATTATGCCATAAAAGAAAAGCACTTTTTCAAGACAGTAACACTTCAACTTTTCAATCAAATACATTATAGATAATATTCTCTTCTGTTTCTTGTTTTTAATTTAGGAGGGCTGACCACTCTGAAATAGCAGAGGGGAGAAAAGTGTCACCTTTGAAAGATAACCTTTCACCATGGGAAGAGTGGTTCATTGGCAAAGAGAAGGAGCTGCGTGCCCGCTTACAGGCTAGAGCTGCAGAGGTGATTACATCCAGCTCTTTTGATTCTGAGTCTAATAGAAGATAGCAGACACAGGATTTTCTTTTCCTTGGTTGTACAAACACGAGTAGTTGTTTTTTCCTGTTTTGTCTCTTAGGCCTCCATAGTGTTTGAGTTTGTCCGTGCTGGCATGATTCATGTTATGTGCGTTTTCTGTTGCTGAATGTTATGCTTCATTGAACTGGTGCTGTATAATATTTTGTTTATCCAACTGTCAGGTAATGGTTCGATGTTATAAATGTCTTAATCTTCTATAATTACTACCTTGATTTCTGTCATGGGTATGTAGGCCTGCATGTAGGTTGTAGAAGAAAATGAGGTGTGTGCTGATTGTAAGTGTGCCAAGCTACTTGGTTAGTTTTGAGGCACAGTGTTGTTACCCACTTAGCATGTAATTTTACAACTGTTTGGTGTCCTTTCCCAGGAAAGGAATCCCTGTTACAGCACTTTTTGCCTTCATTCTATCTTTTTCCCCCTTAGAGAAGGGCAGTTCTTAAGAACCAGGGCTGGGACACAATTAAGTGAGAACACCCTATCTTTTCTTGATTGCTGTGTTTGTAGTTGCAGTTGGTTAAATTATACCATCGTTAAAAGTCAAATGGGAAGTATTGGGTGGTTATTAGAACAATCACATCAAAATTAGATAACTTCTCACTTTAGTTACTGATTAACTGTTTGACCTTGAATGTTTTCCTCGCCTTTCTGTGGTTATCTGTGAAGTGAATATAGCGTGCAGGTGTTTCATGTGGGCTACCTCATGCTCTTTGTTAAACACCTACCGCTGGAAGGTTCAGGAACAGAATTTTACAGGTCAGCAGTACACCAAAGCAGTTTGTTAAACTTGAGGAATATGCTTTGACTCGTTAATTCACATCCACCAAATGTTTCATGGCTTCCCATATATATTCTGGATTGGTAATGTAAATGTAAGCTAGCAGATGTCTCTCAACTAAATATTAAGAACAAGCATTACTTAAAGCCATGTAGATCTAGTCATGTAGTTTGTAAGATTTTGAAAACATTAGATGTTAAACTGCAGCAAGACAGTGTGAAAAGCTTATATTTGGGGGAAAAATATAATTAGAATTTTTGTAAGATGCCAGAAGAGAATGAAATGCATGATATTTATACAAAAAATTATTGCTGTGTTTGCATAATAAAAGTATTTTAAACTGATATCCCAAGAAACAACAGTGAAGTTCCAGATCTTTTGCTGACATTAGGACCAAGTCTGCCCTGAATGTCAAGAAGGTGGATGAACATTTGAAATGGAATTAGGTTGGGTCTTCTAAGGTGCTTAGACTGCCATCAGCTTTCACAGAAACCAGGACCCCTGCAATCCTGGAAGTCAAAAGAGATGTTATTTGCTGTAACTTTGCCTCAATACAGCAACTGTGTTTTCAAACTGTGTCTGTATTGTGGGTGTTTGAGCTTTCTGTAAGCCGTCTACTGATGTCCTACTAAACTGAAATTCAGTGTCCTAAGAAAAGGACAGACTGAACCGACTGCAGTGTAGGGACCATAAAATCAGTTTCATGGAAATAATTCCATCTGTCTGTGTTTGAAGGTATGACTTTTCATTGAAAATTAGCACTTTGTGTTAGTGCTACTGTTGGAGAAGCTAGAGATCTCAAATTGTCTCCTTAGCTATGTTTTTCTTTATTAACTTCACTGGAGAGATATAAGTGCTTGCATATATACTGTATGTCATGTAAATGTACTTTGAAATTTCTTCTCTCATCTTCAGATGAAAACTCCTGTTTCAATATTTGCTAGAATCTGCAATATTTTTGGCTTTAGTAAGCCTTGGGTTAAGCCCTAAATTTCTAGTAGTTCTGGTACTAAAAATCGCAGGTGAAAAATATTTCACTTAGCTTTTGATAGCTTTCACAGTGCAGAGCAGTACACAGTGCACATTTTACATATTGTAGGAATGTACTGCTGCAAATTAAGAGTCTGCTGACTAAAAAGGCATTTCAATAAACTGAGGAATGATTTGATGCATTTAATTGCTTCCAAAGCCTAATTAAAATAAGTATTTCCAGTTAATATCCTAAAAATTATACATTTTCACTGTCTGTATTTCATAGTATTTCTATGTTGACTGCCGTTCTTCTTTTCCAAAATCTTAATGAAAGAAAAAATACGAAAATCTAATGCTTACATTGTTTTAACTGCAGTACTACTGCCAGTATTGCTGTAAATGGTCACCACAGATTTGAAACGTATACTTTTTCTTTAATTAGGAAATTAATAAACAGCTTGAGGAAATGAAGCAAAATGAAGAATGTGAAAGAAGAAAAAGGATAGCTGAAGAGAAACACAAGGAATGGGTCCAGAAAAAGAGAGAAGAGGTAAATAGTGCTTTGGCTGGAAATATTCTAGTCCATGCCATGCTTGAGTAAGCCTGTGTAAAATTTACTCGGTCTGTTTGGACATCCATGTTTTCAGTTTGCTGAGTAAATGGCTGCTTTACTTGAAAATGATAAAAACATGCCAAAGCAGCTAAACATTTTCTCAAGACTGATTTTTTTTTTCTTCTGTAAGGTACAAAGGGGTTTGTTTTCTGAGTAGTCAGATAACCGACATCTTGTGCAGTAGCTTTCTGCTGATGATAGCTGGGGTTTTGGTCTTCAGTGTACCCAGACTTCCCAGGCTCAGTGCCCAAACATTTTTGGTTCAGTATACATCGTGACTGTGTGCAGTGTTCTGTACACCAGGTAGAGTCAGAAGAGGGATTTAGTTAAATATCACCACAGACAGGCAAGGAGTATTTACCACAGGATATGGTTTAGGAGGGGTAATTGAGGTATGGGGCCAGATTGAGGGAGTTCTCGGTACACCACAGTTAGTAATTGGGAATTCCTTCAGTCAGTAATTAATTTCTGGGTGGGATCAAAAGTTTTCTAAGGTCTCTTGAGGGAGTGCCTGGGTCCAGGGTCAGAAACAGACAGAGTGGTGATCTCAGTGGGGCTGTGTGACAGCTGTGTCACACCAGGTGAGCACGTGCCCTGGGTGGCAGCAGTGGGAGCCCGTGGGAGACCAGGGTGTGTCCAGCCCTGGCAGCTCATGTGTTCATAGTCCTGTGGCTGCAGCAATACCAGCTGTTCACTGTATTAACTTCTGTTTCTGAGCAAAACCAGATGAAAATTCACTAAAAATATCCCAGCAGCGCTAGCTGGGTTGGATGGGCAGACCTCATACATTTGTTTTCAGGGTTTTAGAACTCCTTCAGATTCTGCCTAGAACCACTAGAATAACATATGTTTGCATCTAACCTAATTAATCTTAGTCTTAATGCCAGTTGGATAATTGGCAGAAACCCACTGCAGAATCTATCCTGCTCTATTAATTTCCTATGATTTATATTACTAATTAAAGTACACAGGCAAAAGTAGATTTATTATTCAGCATATACGATTCCATTTTCCTCTCAAAAATGAAATTTAAATGAAAGTTAAATTCTGGGTGTCTGTAACTATTCATTGGCTTGAAGGAGTTGGTCTGCCTCTTAAAATAGTTCCAGATCAGAACCGGAAGTTTTCCTTCTGTCTCCTCCTCACTACCCCTACCATCTCCTTCAGCTCCCATAAATTTCTACTTCTTTGCGTTTTCCTTGGAACTTTGTGGATTTACTGGTTAACAACTTCCATTCTGTTGTCGCTGGGATTAGGAGGTCTTTTTTATGTTAATCACAGCAGAGGACAGGAGAAAAAACATGCTTGTGTCTGGACTTTATCATATTATGTTTTGGAAGCATAGGGTCATCCTTAGAGCAAGTGTTTAGAAAAGTAAGCTGATTTTCATTTAAATCAGGTGATTCATTGGCTAGTCTTTCTTATAAACCACACTCAAATCAAGGATAAACTGAATTCAAAAGCTTAGCTGTCCATAGGATATTAACATTTGTGCTGTGTAGACTGTCCCACTTCAAGTTTCTGCAAGCTTATTTGTGGATTTGGATGCAGACTGAAGGATAAATATGTCAGTTCCATGGCTAAGATGTTTAAAGGTGCATCAAGATTTCACCTGTGGTTGAGGTAAGAGTCATGAGCACTGACAGTTGATCTCATTTTCTTGGGGAGCGTGTGCATATCTTATATTGGAAAACACTTCATTTTCTCATAGAAGTATCAAAAGATGTTTCTTGAGGCAAAACTTGCAGTATGTTTCTCTGAAATTTGCATTAAGCACTCGCCTTTTTCCAACTCAGTTACTGGTTCTGAGAGCTGTGTGCAGAGAGCAGGAAATGCTTTCTTTGGCAGAGGCAGTGCTTTCAGGGATCTTATCTCTCTGGTCTCCACAAGTCTGTGCCCTTTCCCATTGCTCAGGGCTGTAGGAATAAAGAAGGGAAAGCTCACTTGAGCCTACATGAAACTTCTTCCTTCATCTCGAGCATCCAGCACCAGGAGACACGGCTGGAACAGTCTTTGTGCTGTGAATGTGAGAGGCACTTATGTCAGAAGTAAAATGTTTGTATATGCATAAAAGAATTCTGGTTTTCTAGATGTCAAGCCAGTATTTTTGCACGGCAGGTTTAGTTGTGATGCTCTCTGACTGTTAAATACAGTCCTTTAGGGTGAGGTTAGGAAGCAAAGCTTGAACGCTGTTTTTGTTCACTATTGGTTTTTTTATTAGTTAATATAGATTAAAAATTACACGCTGTTACAGTTTTCTTATGCTTCTAATAATTTTACAGAAACTATTTTTGAAAGTAAAGGAATCCTAGCTATTTAGTATTCTTCTATGTAAATAGCTTTTGTGGTTCTTAAAGGTTGTAAATTAACTAGAAGTAATATTTTGAAATATGAGCCATCAAAGAACATTCTAAGCCATGAAATACGTTTATACAGATATTTGTTCATGGCAAAAATTTTCAGCTCGCTAGGAGTTAAAGGAATTACCAAGCAGTCATTAAAAACAGAATTTGGATGTTCAACAGTTTTTATTGTTCTTTTCTTTTCAGTAAGTCCCCTTTACTTACTGAAGAATATAATTTTTAATGGAAACTAGGTACTGGATGGAAAAGTTCTGTTTGAATGCTTTTTCATTGAAAATCTTGTTTGTAGCATTTATTACGCTGTCGGGTGATAGTCTTTATGAGAAGCAAAGAGCATTAAGGAGTATATGAAAGCCTAGCACCAGCACAGTGTGCAGTAATGAGTGACAGTGTTCTTGGAGCAGACTTCCCTTTTTGGTGTGCTGGTTCCTCCAGAAGAGACACCTAGGTGCCAGCTCTTACACCAAAGGCTTTTTGTTGAGTGCGTATTTTATCTCAGCATGGTTAATACAGAGCGCAGATGGTTCCGCAGCTTGAGCATGACTTTCAGGTTCAAAAGCTATGCTTGCTCATGCTCTCCTTCTTTCATCCAGTGAGTTGTTAATGATTTTGTGGGGAATGGTAGCGCTCCCACAGAAGGGGTGGAGAATCCTGTCATGCCAGCCTGCAGTATGGGGACGTGTTAGCTGGAATCTCCTGTGGCAGAAACATAAGGAAATGCAGACCTTCCCTGTCTAGGTTAATGTTCTTACAGCTAAACTGCTGTTGAGGCAAACACGGGTTGCTGCTGTAGAGCCTGATGTACTGTGGTTTATGCTGACAGTCCAGACTTGAAAGAGATGCTAAGATGTCCTCTTGTTTAAGACTGAACCCTTTCAAGAAGTGTATTTGTGAGGGAAACTTCTAGTATAAATGCTTTCCAATCATGAGAACCAGCTGTATTTAAGAATTAAAATTTTCTGTTTACATACTTAAGTCGATCTTTACATATCTAAATTTTTTTGTGAGTCCGGGCTTAATTTCTTAAGGATTTTTTTTCCCCATATTGTGGGTCTTCTCCTCTCTGGACCTGAAAAGTCTTTATACAAAATGCTTCTGTGATGTCACTCATGACCAATGCCATTGTTATAATTTTAGGTTGTACCTGAATCTTAATTACCTTTAGATTTCTGTAAGTAGAATGAACTAATTTCTTGTGTTGAGTGTTAGAATGAGTTTTAGAGTTTTGGAAGAGGAGTACAGTGTGACAGGTGAATGGGTGCTCATGTATTTCAGCAGCATTTATGGAGTCCACGTTCTTCTGAAGACCCCAAGAGTGTTCCAGGAGCCAAGTACACTAAAACCTTATGCTTGTCACACACGTTGAGTCCCCACGTGAAATGAACACCGTCTGGGAGAAAGATCCAGTGATTATCCAGTTCCCAAACTGCAGTGGGGTCTGCACTGACTGTGTGAGCAGTAAATTGATATAAACCAGCTTGTCAAGAGCCATCTGCAGCTCAGGCTGTTGTTGACCTGGTTTCTAGCCTCTTCTTGTTTTCACATGGAAATTCTAGAGAGAGATTCAAGAAGTATTTGTGTGGGCTAGGCCCGGTCACTGAGTTGTGTTATAGGGCACAGTTGAAAAGATAATTACAGTTGTTTGAAAGACACAGATTTCCAAGACTGCTAGAAGTGGTTGATGTCCACAATTATTATGAGGATAAACAAGTAAATTAGGATGTGTGTTCTGATGTTGGCAATGTGGGCTTTTCCTATATTTTACCATCAGTCAGCATTAACTGCTGCTAGAATATGCTAGCTGTCAGCAAACAGCCGTGAAGTAGAACACTTATCTCTGAAAAGAAAAATGTTGTCATATTCTGCAGACCATAAGATGGAAAGGATTGCTTTGAGAAGTTTCTTAAAAATATCAATCACAACATTAGTTTCTGGGAATTTCTACTCAGTGACGTCGAAAATGCAGAACAGAAAACACCTCTACACTTAACACATTCCAGCCTCTCATTTAGTCATTGATGTGAAAATACAGAAATACATATTTGAGTAGTTTTCTTCTAGTTGGATATAAGGCCTCTGTTTCAAAAACAATTAGGTTTTGGTTTTTTTCCTGTGTGGGAAATTATTTACTATTTCTGCCTTCTGTCAGGAAGGAAGTGGGATGCTTCTTCAAATTTTGAAATCCTTTGACCACTCAGCACATCCACGTAGGTGTGATTTTTCTTGAGAAGTTAGTAGTTAGCACTGACCCAGTAGGACACGTGCTGTGGGCAGAGTCACCATCACGGTTTTGTGGGACAGCTGGTTTGTGTGGGGTGGGGGATTTCCAAGGGCTCACCTAAGCCAGGCTTCGCTGGGTTCTGAGACCTGATAGAATCACAGCACAGAGCGCCGAACCTTCGGGCTAGATTTGTATCCTTTCTCCTTAGTCATGTGCTTGGCCGGGGTGGCAGGAGAACAAGCCTTTCTTGCAATGAGGAATTGGGTGTTTTACAATCAATACCTTAATTTAGGTAATGCCCACAACCATATAGTAGTGTATGTAAATTTACTGGAGGTTTAGTGAATAGATTGTGGCTGTTTTGAACACAAGATCAAAGAGATTTTTTTAATCCCAATCTAAACAACACCAAGCATAAACAAATAATTTCTTCCCTGACATACACATGGAAGGAAAGTAAAAGAAGGAGTGAAGAGCATGTACATTAATATATACTTTCATAGCATTTTTGCTGGACTTCTCTAATGACGATGGGAAAAAAGCTGGGACAGTCAGGGTGACAGAAGCTTGACATGGAACAGGTTACTAAAGCAGCTGGAATTGTGGTGTCCGCATGAAGGAAAATCTGTTCTGATTGTGAGAGGAAGAGGAAGCATTTCTGATTTGTCTGCAGAAAAACTTCTAGGCAGTGTAAAGTCTGCAATTCTGCAGGGAGTCACCCTGTCTTAGGGATGTCTCACTGGAAGTAAAACTTAGCAACAGTTGTGGCTTTCATGGTAGTGTGTGTGGCATGTTACTATTTACATGGGACTTAATTTAAATTTGAGTCAGCCTAGAGAGTAGCTAAACTCATCTAAGTATTGTGATTTCAAACACCTAGGTTAAGAAGCTTCCCTGCCTTGCTTTTGTAGTATTTAGGAAGATTTTAGTCTACTTTCGGTTTATAATGGTTTTCCATTATGTAACCATTCCCCTAGGTATGGAAGTAGCCCTTTTTTTCAGTTTTCTCCTGTATTTATTTTCCTGTCTTTTCTACAATAAGACCCTTGGCTAAAGACTGTACCTTTGGATGATCCTTAGTTTTGTAACTTACTGTCACGTACGAGTCAGCAAACAGCAAAATGTGCAAAATCTTGGTGAGCCACCTTCTCCCATAGTTTAACTCACTGATTTCACAGATGCCTCTCATCTACATTAATGCTTTTTATGTGTCCCAGACAACCAGTGTCTCTCAGAACTCGTGTTGCTGGTGCATTCGGGGACTATTGAGTAATGAAGAGACAGAGAAACAGCTCTGAATAAAAGAGATTGAGATGAATTGGAGATGAAGAAGGAGGGAAAGCTTAGATAATTGGTTATGTTTTTTTTCAGGAAGATATGTTAGAATAATTTGCCAAAAATACATTATTTTTTTATTTTCAACATTTTAAAATACAGAAGCATTTGTTTCATGTTAAGAAAGATCTTCATTAGCATAAAAACGTTTCAGAATCTCAATTTTTTTAGTTCCCACAATGACATGTATTTTTTCATTAGTCTTGGTTGTAAATAGTTTTATCACATGTATAGGCCTCACTGTTGTGAAGTCATTTTAATAAGACCAGTTGTTTTATAATTCTATGTAGTTTTACATTCCAGAATATGCATTGAAATAGGAGTATATTCATATTTGACCATTTTCCCTATACTACAAAACAGATTGAGCTGGTATTTGCTAGAAGGTATTAGAACTAAGATGGAAAAAACCCTACCAAACAACAAAAAATCAAGGAGAAAATAGAGCTGAAAAGCTACTTGCAGTTGTTTTGTGAAATTGTGTCCACAAAGAAGTCTTTGTTGTCAAATAAGAATATTTGACAAGAGTATGCCAGAGCAGTACTGCTGAAAGTATCCGTATGATTTTAGGGGGAGCAACATCCCCTTGGAAGTGATGGTAGATGGAGCTAATAAAGCCTAGCGTGTAACAGAGCTGGGTGGGGGGAACTCCCACAGTGCCTAGTACCCCTGCTGATGCTGAAGCTGCAGGAATGCTCCTGCTGCTGGCAGAGAGAAGAGGACACGCTTCCTCCAGGGGCTCTGTAAGCTGGCCTCTTTGCTGGCAGAATTCAGGTAAGTGTGCTGCAGAGCAGCGTAAGCTCAGGTTTCCGTTCTCTGCGTGCCGCTTTCTTGGGTTGCTGGTGGTTTTGGTGTGGGGGGACAAGCACTGGGCCAGCAGCTTTAGACCATGCTGTTCAGGCCAGACTGAGGGCGTTGTGGTGGTCCCCTGCTGCAGTGTTACGGCTTCTGCTTCGTTATGCATAATTGGAGTTTCCGTAAGTGCAGTAAACCTAGGAAAAGGGTAGGGGAGGGACGCACGGGGAGCGCTCTAGACTTCTGCCTTTTTGTTCTTTTAATGGGAAAAATGGTAATACAAAATGGTGGAATGGGAATATATTTCTGGTTTTCTTGTGTTTTTCCTGTATTTCATTTATTTTTTCATTATAGTTTGCAGCTGTAGGCATTTATATCCACACTGCCAACTGTAATAATTCTGAGTCAGTATCAGTTTCTGCTAGGTTACCGGTCTCCTTTGTTCAAGGGGAGTGTGCAGGGAGTTGTGTAACTAGATGATTTCTTAAAAGAAAAACAATGTAATTTTTCAGCAGCTCTTCTATTAAGAGGAACTGGTCTTTAGTCTTGTGCCTCTCTTCCAAGTCATGTGCACAGCTTGTCTGGTAGATTTTTGCTTCTGCACGTGTATGCAGTTGCTTCAGAGCCAAGTGAGTTAAGCAGAAATAGAATCAAATCAGATTACAGACACTTCGTAAGGGTTACAAGGAACACAAAGGAGAGCTGTTGTCACTCTTCAAATGAAAATGCCTCCCTCTCCAGATCAAGCAAAGGCCAGTGTGGATATGTGTTTGTTTGCTTAGAGAAAGATCCTCAGAACATTCTTGTTGGAGGCACACACACTGAAAAGATGTACAAGTGAATGACACCTCTGGTGTATTCTGTCTTCCAAATCATACAGGCAGCAATTTCACTTCACTCAGGTGACCATTTTGCCTACCCTAGAATGTGTTCTCTCATTCTCCCTTTCATAATTTGAACGGGAGAAATGTGTGGATTGATTTATGGAAGTAGTCCCTGTGTGAATAAGCTAAAGAGTATAGCATATTTTTTAGGATACCACAAAATATGAACTGTGTTTTTCTGTGAACTTTTTTTACTGTTTAATTTATGCTTAAGTGTGCTGAACAATCTGCATTGTGAATAAGCTAAAGAGTATAGCATATTTTTTAGGATACCACAAAATATGAACTGTGTTTTTCTGTGAACTTTTTTTACTGTTTAATTTATGCTTAAGTGTGCTGAACAATCTGCATATCTCAGTGACTCTTAGAAGGGGGCAGTTTACCTGACTTGCATTTGGAGCTGGAGTTTGCTCTAGATTCCCTGACAAGTAAAGCTAATACACACCATTGTTGAGAATTACAACATGTATTTCATTCCCAGAAATACTGAGATGTGTCTGAAATGTTTAAAAAATCTCTGAATAAATAAAACAGAGTAATAAACCAGAGGAGACCTGGAAGTAAATTTTTATCATCTTTCTTGACAAGTTTACATGTCTGTCATACCTGGAATCTAGCAATGAATAGGTTCTGACTTCAAAGAGCTTACATATCACATATTTTTTAATGTTTAGGATAATTTTCTTTGTAATTGTGTAATAAAATTTATAGTATTCCTCAAAATAATTGCTCATTGAAATATACTAAAAAATTTCTATTCTGTTTCTTTGATATGTTTCACATAGGAAAGAAGAGAAAGGAAAAGAAAGCTGAGCAAAGAAATGGCAGAAAAAACCACAAGGGAACTAGAAAAAATGCAGTTAAAAGAAAAGGCTGATGAAAAGTATAAAGAGTGGTTAGAGAAGAAGAGAGCTGAAGAGGCAGAAAAGAAGAAAAAAGAGAAGGTGTTAAATGAACTGATAATTTATTTGGATGGAGTTACTTAATCTGCAATTTATTGCAGATTCAGATTTGATATATTCAAATCTTACATTGAATATATGGATGTCAAATGGCAGTGTTGTACATGAAGAAAATTCTTTTAAGAGTTACAATGTTAGTGCCTTAAAGACACTGTGGTATGGTCAGCAAAGTAAGATGCATGTTAATGCATTTTTGTTAATAGCCTTTGATTTTTTTTTCAGGGAAACACAAGTAACTTGGAGGTTGGGGGTTGGTTTGTTCTTTTTTTTCAGTCTTAAACCAAAAAATGCATCTTTTCCATTGTTAGGAAAAGGTGCTTGTATTGGAAGAAATATTTGAATTGTATTCAGCAGACTGGAAATCTGCAAAAAAATTATTCACTATTTTGTGTATATTGTACAGGGCTTTGTCTAGGAGTACCTTAAATTTTTTTTTTTTTTTTTTTTTTTTTTTTTGGTTCTTTGGTTTTGTTTTTTTTTTTTTTAGGAAAAAGAAAAAGAACGGGAGGCTGAGCTACAGGAGAAGAGAACAAGATCGGAGAAAGTCTTTAAGGAATGGCTGCAAAATGCTCGAAATAAACCACAACCTCCTCTAAATGGTATGGTTTCCCACATGGGAGGTCCACAGGTTTGTATGTACAGTACACAAACATGTAGTGACTTTGGTTTGTGGTTCCTTCCTTCTAGTATTTTAGTGTAAAATGAAGGCTGCTTAAGACACTCATCTGATATCTAATTTTGGCACATAAGAATGATTACTTATACTATGCTATAAGTCAGGGAAACAGATTGAGACCTTCTGTGTATTTTTCTTTACTTTTTTTTTAATTTGGGAGGAAAATTACATTATTTGAGATAATTATGTGGCGTACCAAAGGATGATTTTATCAGATTTTTCTTACCAGGCATAGGAAATCTATTTTCCTATGGAGCAAAGTTCTGGGTCCTGTGAAGCAAATTAGTTATGTCCGTTTAAAGGTAGTTTTCCTGCTACAGAAGGTGTGTGTCAGCACGCCTGAATCCCCCTTAGAAAAGAGGTGGGGTTTTGAGACACAAGAGCAATTAGAAGCTGACAGAAGTCCTGTCTGAAAAAGGGGACAGGGGCATCAGCCTGTATGGAGCTAAAATTTCCGTTCTGTTTGACTTTTCACCTGCATCGTACCTCCTTGGCTTCTGTGATCCTGTTCCATTTTTGTTTGCAAACATGTTATTTTTCTGCACAACTGAAATAATTGCTTCTATTTGACTTTGCAACAGTAATAGTTTTGAGACCAAAATTCTGATCTCTGTATGGTTAAGAGACAGGTATAAAGCTGGTGAACAACCTTTACTCTTGCGCTTAGGTTTATTTGTAAATAGTGATATACCTTGCCTTCGTGTTTTGGTTGGACCTGCATTACAAACTGACAGCTGCAGTCATTTATTTAAATAATTTTTGAAAAGTATTTGTCTACTCACTTGTGGCATTCAGTGTAATGTATTACAAACTTTGAAGTGTATCAGTCATGTGGTTGGGTAAAACAAAGTAACCAATTTGTAGACATTTACAGTTTTTAAGAACACAAAGCAGTGAGCATTCAACCTGCTTATTATTTATTATATAATAAGTAGAGATGAAGACTATGCCAGTTACTGTTTAAAAAACAAAAAGGTGGATTGGTTATCATTTTGGGTCACTTAAATTATGTGATGTGCCTGTGCTTTCTCTGAAGACATTGTTGCTTAGTTATGTGTATTTTCTAAATGTTTTAGGGAGTGCTGATAGAAATTTGTATCCAGCTCCAGCATATTGTAACCCCATTCCTTGGAAGCCGGTACATGTGCCTCCCCCAAAAGAAGACAGAGTTCTTGCCATGAAGAAGAGTCAGAGACCTGTATCTTGTCAGCCACATGGATCTTTACCAGTGGTGATTTCTAAGCCCAGGAGTAACCCTTGCATTGGATCCCTGTGCAGAAAGAAGTTATAGTCCAGAAAAAAGGTTATTATAGTCTCGACCAAATGGGACCACAAATGTGAAGTTCTGTGTACTTACATGTCCAGTGCAGATTGCTTTGTGCCTTTCTTTTTTTTTTTTTTTTCCATTTTTGTCAGCTGGTTGTGTGTTTACTGCTAGTTGACCAATCAGGTTTTTTATGTATTTTCTATATTGCATTTTAGTTAAAAAAAAAAAGGAAAAGATAAATTGTAATGGGACTGTACCTCAACACCAATAAAATGCACGGGATTGTTTCTTCCTTTCCTCTCTTGTTGTTGAAGGAGTTCTTTTGTATATGTGATTATTATATGTATTAACAGTATTAACTGAGTTACTTTAAAGATAAATTTCATTTGTAACAAATTGTTTTGTTTTAATTTGTAACAATTTTCAAAACCGTTCTTGGCTTTGTGCAGAAGGAATTGGCCTGCCTCAGTTCCAGGGTTATCCTGTCACTGGGATTACAGAGCTATAGTGGGATAGCTTACATTGCTGGAGTGCTGCAACAAATGGATGCAGGCTCTCTAGGGAAGCACAGGCTCTTTGCTGGCCCTGATATGTACAAACCAGGGAGAGCTGGTCAGGAGTGCGAAGTTTGGGGCCAGTGATAACATGCATGAATGTGTGGGATTTAGTAGGGTGCTCCTGAGAATGCTGAGGAAGTGGCAGATGTCATTGTAAGGATACTCTCGATTATCTTGGAGAGGTCTGGTGTTAAGGGGAGGTTCCTGAGAGCCAGAGGGAAGTGAATGTCAACCCAGCCTTCAGGAAGGGTGTGTATGCAGACCTGCAGGCCAGTAGTCAGCCTCACCTGGACAGGTGATGGATGTGGCTGCATGAGGAGGAGCATTGGCAACAAAGGGAAGAGTCTGTCCCTTGTACCGTAACTATGTGAGACCACACCTGGAGTGCTGTGCCCATTCCTGGGCGTGCCAGGAAAAGACTGACCCTGCTGTTCTGGAGCCAGCTCAGTGAAGGGCCACAAAGATGATTAAAGGATTGCAGCATCTGACAGGCAGAAGCTGAGAGAGCTGTGACTGTTCAGCATGAGGGAGAGAAAGTTCAGTAACGTCTGAGCAATGTCTGTAAATACCTGATGGCTGGAGACAGAGACAGACCCTCCCCAGTAGTGCCCAGCAAGAGGAGAAGAGTGAAAATCAAACCACAGGAAGTCCCATTGAAACATGAGGCAAAGATTTTTAAAAGAGAGTCATCAAATGCCAGAACAAATTGCCCAGTGATGTTGTGGAGTTTCCATTCTTTGATATACTCAAAACTTGACTGGATATAGCCCTGAGAAACCTTCTCTAGCTGGCCCTCTTTTGAACAACAGAGTTGGACTAGATGATTTCTAGAGATCCGTTCCAATCTCAATAATTCTGTTATTAATGGTGAAAAGGAAAAATCAGAAATAAGACTTATTTTTCCTGTTTCCAAGGTATTTGAGAAATACCTTGTTATCCTTTAAAAGTTACAATATTAAAAAGTATATTGCATATTAAAAAATTTATGTGGTAAGAAAACACACCAAGTCACATTCTGGACTGTAAGTTTTCTATTGATTCTAGTTCTAGGTTTAATAGTGTGTTTTAATTTCTTCAGAGCAAGTTGTAAAAAATACTAAACTATCTCATGTCAAGTTTATACTTAATACATTACTTGTAGCATTACTTTGAGTGACTCAGTTTATACAATATGCCTGTGTTTGTTCTTTCTAGATAGTGGCAAATGCTAACAAGACTGCAACACCTTACAGATGCACTGATGGATTATTTGGTTTGTGTTTGCATTTAGGCTTTCACAAAGTCATAATTTTACTGTATGCATTTAGGAGAAGTCTGGAGTCTGTGAAATACATGGAACATCAAACTGGTAAGTTGAAGCACACAGAAGTCTGCACATTATCTTCAGGATGTAGAACTCTGTCCATCTTTTTCCAGAAGAACCTCTGCAATAGATGGGTATGAAACTAGTGGATTAATAGATTAGTTGTTAATCTCACCATCTCATCTTGCCATGTGAAATGTCTAGTCAGACTCAGAAGTTTCATAATTATGTTGTTGTAGGCACTCGGTGTGTGGTGATTAGGAGTGGGGCTGTGCAGGACAGGTGAATGCAATTGAAGGTAACGAGCCATGGCGTGCCCAGGTGTGCTGAGCAGCCACAGGGGAGCAGAGGCACACAGGTGCCGTGCATCAGCAGGAGGGGATAAAAGGTGGTAAGCACATGCTCTCAGCTTTCTTTGGTGTCGGTGGTTGGTCCAGCAGCATTCCCATGTGATGGTGACCCCAGTGTGATTTTGGGATTTTGCTCTAGGACGAGGTGGAGATGGAGCCCAGCGTAGCCCCGAGAGCGGTGGGGGGACACTGCCTGATGGACCAGACTGGATTTGGCACCTGGGGTACAGGTGAGCTGCTGGGAACATAGTGGGAAAGAGCTTAGGCCCATCTAATGCCACAAAAACTGTAAAAGAACAAGAGAAGTTGTTAAAGCAGCAGGAGGAGCTAGAGACAGAGTGGCTTTGTTGTTCAGGGCCATGTGCTGACTTGCTGGTAAAATGTGTGTATTGTGCTTGTGCATTGCAGCTGTTAGGATGGGAACATGTAGATTCGATCTTATTCTTGGGTGTTACTTCATGAAGCTGTGGCTGTCCATGGAGTTGTAGAACTGTTATTTTTGTGTGTTACTTCATGAAGCTGTGTGGCTGTCCATGGATTTCTAGAACTGTTATTTTTGTGTGTTACTTCATGAAGCTGTGTGGCTGTCCATGGAGTTCCAGAACTGTTATTTTTCTGTGTTACTTTATGAAGCTGTGGCTGTCCATGGAGTTGTAAAACTGTTATTTTTGTGTGTTACTTTATGAAGCTGTGTGGCTGTCCATGGATTTCTAGAGCTGTTATTTTTGAGTGTTACTTCATGAAGCTGTGTGGCTGTCCATGGAGTTCTAGAACTGTTATTTTTGTGTGTTACTTCATGAAGCTGTGTGGCTGTCCATGGAGTTCCAGAACTGTTATTTTTGTGTGTTACTTCATGAAGCTGTGTGGCTGTCCATGGAGTCACAGAACTATTATTTTTGTGTGTTACTTCATGAAGCTGTGTGGCTGTCCATGGAGTTCCAGAACTGTTATTTTTGTGTGTTACTTCATGAAGCTGTGTGGCTGTCCATGGAGTTCCAGAACTGTTATTTTTGTGTGTTACTTTATGAAGCTGTGTGGCTGTCCATGGAGTTCTAGAACTGTTATTTTTGTGTGTTACTTCATGAAGCTGTGTGGCTGTCCATGGAGTTCCAGAACTGTTATTTTTGTGTGTTACTTTATGAAGCTGTGTGGCTGTCCATGGAGTTCCAGAACTGTTATTTTTGTGTTCCTTTATGAAGCTTTGTGGCTGTCCATGGAGTTCTAGAGCTGTTATTTTTGTGTGTTACTTTATGAAGCTGTGAGGCTGTCCATGGAGTTCTAGAGCTGTTATTTTTGTGTGTTACTTTATGAAGCTGTGAGGCTGTCCATGGAGTTCCATAACTGTTATTCTTGTGTGCTGCCTTATAAAGTTGCACAGCTATTGATATTGTCAATATTCTGGAAGTGTAGCTATAAGGATTTTGATGGTATGAAATGTAAGTCTGGGGAGTGAATCAAGGTCAGTACACATGCCAGAGTTAGTGGAGCCTACACAAGGGATACTTATACTGTATTTGCTGTTTGTTCTGCAAGGGCCCTGTAGGGGGATGGTAGACATGGCATTTATTCAAAGGAAAAAGAAGGAGAATTGTTGTAGGCACTCGGTGTGCGGTGATTAGGAGTGGGGCTGTGCAGGACAGGTGAATGCAATTGAAGGTAACGAGCCATGGCGTGCCCAGGTGTGCTGAGCAGCCACAGGGGAGCAGAGGCACACAGGTGCCGTGCATCAGCAGGAGGGGATAAAAGGGTGGGCTGAAGAGCAATAAAGGGCAGATGACTGAAGCCTCCTTCGGTGTCATTGTGGTTCCACTGTTGCTCCAGTATTAGGTAGGTGAAGCTTGTGAGTGTTTAAGATCAAGGGACAATATTTTACTGTAATGCAAATGATTAATTTTGGATTAGCTTACAGAGATTTCTTGGGACTCTGATTTAGTTGAGGAGTCATATACTATTTTAGTGTTTTCTCTAACAGGTTCTCTGAATGTGGCTACCGGCAAGGTGTGTTGGCATAATTATCTGAGTGTATATTGATGGCTTTGTATTTCCTTTTGGGTTGATTTGCTTGTAGTGAACTAGAATGAACTAGAAGACTTACAACCCTGAAAATAGAAGCTTTAAGATGAGGCACTTGTGTAGCTTATCTGTAGAATTGTAAAGACAGTTCTGTCCTAATTAAATTGCAGCAAAAGGTTAAGGCAAGATAGCTGCTGAATCCTCATAATGATTTTGCAAAGGAAGAGAAATAATGTTTGCTTTTTTTCCAACAAGATATCAACTACACAATAAAATGGGCTGGCCTTGTAGCATCAGATTGTGTGCTACAGAAGGCTATGATTTTATGCTGTTGTGGCAAATAATTTGCACCATTCTTTCTGATGTTAGAAGATAAAATCCTGACACTAGAGCAACTAGTTTAAAGGGTTAATGCCAGTGGTTTGATTTCCACTGATGAGAAGTGATTTCTCTCTGTTAGGATAGCTGTGCCAGGCTGAGCGTAGCTCACAGGACGCTGAGTGAGGCAGTGGCAGATCTGTAGGACACGTCGGGGTCTGGCTGAGCTGGAGTTCATTTCCCCACAGCAGTCCTCACGGTGCTGTGCCTTGCATTGCTGCCTAGAAAGGTGTTGAGAACAAAACTGCAAAAATGATTTCCATAGCAGATGCAGCTGCCAGGATGCAGGAAACAAAGATGAAAGGTGGATGGATGGCAGGTGGGGCTGCAGCTGTGACTGGGCACAATATGATGCCTCTGCTGCATTATTTATTTCACACGATATCAAAATGTATGCAGTCTTGCACTGGGACAAGTGAGTTATTGTGCCCATCCAGCACTTTCTCCTCTGCCACTGTATGTATGCACAGTTTGTCAGAGGTGTCCCAAGCCAAATGTCAATGGCAACAGCCTGAAGTGCCCTCATCAGCAGAATCTGGACAGGGATATTTAATAAGCTGAATGCCAAAGCTGCTGTGCTGATCCAGGGTTGAACATTAAAGTTTCTGGTTGGCACTTGTTTGTGATGTTCCAGCCCATTGCAGCTGACATAACCTGTGTGGAACTTCCTTGTATGTACTTCAAACTCACATGGCTTCAGACCTTAGTTCTGTTTCATATCCAAATCCTTCTACTTCTCAGGAAGGAAAATGGGAGGGTAAAACTACCAGCAGTCTTCGTGTAGGGAAAGTGGGTAATATAACCCAAATGAATTTAGCAAGGAATGTGTTTCCATACTGGTCTAATCAGCTAGTAATACAAAATGTTACAGAAAATGTAATTTGAAGAAACTCTAGGTTTTAGGTGCTGATGATGATTTTTTTCTCATTTCCTTTTTTTTTTGTTTTGTTTTGTTGGTGTTTTTTGTTTTTGTTTTTTGTAAACTGGACATTTTTTAGGCTGATGTTACTATTGATTTATTTGTACAGTCCATGCTTAAATGCTGACCAGGGAACTATTTTTGCTTCCATGTTAAGCTGAACAGCTTTAAAAATCAAAAATATTTAATGTAATTTCCTGAATGTAGTGGATGTGCTGATCATGTTTCATGAGATTGCAACAGAAACCGATCTTTCAAAAAAATTCTCCATACTTTTTTTGTTATTTCGGGTGGTCTGGGTGTGTTGCTCTTACATAAAATTGTTAGGGTTCTTCTAAGACTGCTTCAGAGGTGTAAGATTTCAGGATTAAAATGCTTAAACAGGAGTAAGGACAATAAGCTTCAACTTTGGGCCTTTTAAAACTATTGAAAAGTGTCATTGCCACTTAACTTTAAGCCTTTGAGACTTTAAAGCATAATCATCTTGTAAAGCAGTTCAAATGGTTGGTACAGTCACTCAAGATGTTCATCTACTTCATGCCTAGTTAAGTTAGACCAGTGATTTGTTGTTCATTTACTGTCCTTGTCAATAGATTTACAGAATTTGACCTCTCTCCTCTTGAAACTTTTGACATTCCTCTTGAAATGGTGGTGGTTTTTTCTATAATAGCTTACAGGTGATAATAATTCCAGAGGCAGTGGCTTAGAAAATAAGATATGTGAGTTTCAGTCTCTGATCCACGAACTTTTACTTATCTACACAAAATACTTTCAACAGAAGGATTAAACAACTTGACGTAACATATTCTCTCACCTGAGTACCATGCATGAAATAAATGAAAATAGCAAGCTGAATGTTGAGAGATACTCTTCTGATTTTTTTTCCAGAAGGTCTGTGAAAAATCTTTTAATCATATTTAAGATTTTTTTAAAAATTGTATGTTAAATGCTGAGTGGACAATATTTTAGTCTTTTGCTCTCTGTGGGAAGTTTTAGGTTGGGTTTGGATGCAGTTTGAATGATATTTCAGGGAAGTGATATTTCAGTGGAAATATCTGAGGTGGGAAAAAATTTACTTCCTCTACCGATGCTAAAACCCTAATTATTTTTACAGCTGTGTCCCGTGGTGTCTGAGTTAAGCTCTTGCTGCACACAGCTGCTTGGCAGGCTATGGATGTGTGGATGGTAACTCATATTTGTGCACTGCAACTTGTGTTTCCCTGTGTGCTCCACAGAGAGGCTGGCTAGGAAGAGAAACATTTAGTTGGCATTTTGACTTTACAAGTATTGCAATACTGTGCTGCTGCTTCCTTTCAATTTTGCATGTATTTAGTTGTGAATTTTTTGTAAGTCCTGTACCAGAAGGATTTGCAATCCAGACGTTCTAGACCAAATCACTGGGAAGCAAAAGACACACCTCATGAGCTGCTGATACAATCTACAAAGTCTGTCTGGGGATTGGTTTGTTTTCTCCCTTCTGCTAATACATTTTTTTTCTGTTTTATCTTGGGACTTCTTCATGAGCAGGAACATATACAAAATTACTTATTTATTTGCATAAAGATTTCATACATACTTCTCTCATGGTCTTAGTATATGTGTGTGTTTTTAAATGCATGAAAAACATTTGGCTAAGTTTTAGTATTACCTCAGTTTCTTAACACAAAAGGGAAGTAAATTGAATTATCATGAGCTTTTGAATCATGTTCTCAAAAAGGAATTCTTGTCTAGGTGTGTATAGTTCATAGAGTTACACAGTATGCTCTTTAATTAACATTGAGACAATATATAATGGGTAAAAAATGCTGCCTTGTACTGAAATCAAAGAACTTGATTTAAAATTCACGAGTTATATATCTGAATCTTTGCTGGATCAAGGACATGTTAAGTAACTTCTCTCTGCCAAAGGAATAGCTTGTCTGAAAGGTGCTAGCTTTCATAAATGAGCACTTTTAATTGCCAGTGAAAAGCCCGTGTGTGCTTTTCCAGGGTGTGGGAGGCTGGGTCGCTGCACAGCCGAGTGGTAGGGGAGGTTGCAATTGTCTGCCTTTTTGGTAGTGGCTGGCATGTAAAGGAGTGCCCGACTGCTCCAGTGATCCATCACTGTCAAAGGCACTGTCTCGTTCAGCAAATGCAATTAAATATTATCTAGGAACCAGATCGTGACATGTTTTCTGTGACTTTGTTTTAATTTCGTTTCTTACTTTGCTGCCTTGTTGTTGTTGTTGATGATAATTAAAGGCATGCTCTGCTGGGCAACTAAATCCACTTTGGAAATGTGAACTTTTAAAATAATATACTAAGATCTTACTGGTAGAGCATAAACCAAGTTCAAACAATGTCTGGAACTAACATTAAAAGCCTGAAGTGATTGCCCTTTCAAAAACAAAGCCCCAGAAACACTTTGGCAGTAAAGTAAATTATAACTAATTATGTGTGTGCAATACCACACAAATAAATACTGTGTAGAGAGAAGTTATTACTTAAAGTTTTCCTCTCTATTCCCAGTTACAAATGATAATTTGTAGATTACTTTTCTGCACTTTAAGTCCACCCCAGATTCCCTCAGTAGCTTTTTAGGGGAATCTAAAGCAAACACCGTAAAACAAAAGAACACCAGCAGCACAACCAATCTGATATGAAACCTTGACTCACAGCAGCTTGAGGCAGAGTTTATAATCCAGTTTTCTGGATAAACGAGTTCTCCCTGTTGCTGGAGAAGGGAGGGTAGGGATGAGTCTGTGTCATAGATTTCAAATGTAGCTTGATTTGTAACATCAAGCACTGGTTGCAGTGCTCTGTACTTTCAAGAGTGCTTTTAAAGGCTGTTTTTTTTCCTCAGGTAATAAAGTTTATGATATGTGTCCAAGTGGATAGATTTTTGAGAAATTGCTCAGCAGTGTAAATCTGATAAGCCTTTCCTAAAATTTCTCTCAAGTAATTGGAGGGAAAGGGAAAATGGAAGTTACTCGGGTTGGCTTTAATCTCACCTAACTTCAGCCCCCTACCTTGTGAACTGTTCCCACTATGTTCTTTGGTATCTGTGAGTACACGGGGGCATGCTCCGGGTGCAGCAGTGCTCTTTGAGAATTACCCTGCAGAAGGGTGGGGGTTTTCCACGGTGTGTTCTTCGGGGTGTCTCTGCTTCACCAGAGCCACGTGTGCCACCCGTGCCTTTGCAGCCCATGGCTTCCGTAGCAGCAGCTGCGTCTATTACAGTCACTGTTACAACTCCATTGCGAGCCTTACCTCTGCTAGTCTTTCCTTACAAACCTGGAGTGAATCCCGCTTCCGTTGAAAACAAGCAAAGGACAAAATCTAAAGATGCTGTGGAAATCAAGGAAGTTTATTGTTGTGTTTTGTAAACTAACTTTCCAGCAATTTACTGAGAATCAACAAATGCACATTGTGCTTTTTGAAAAGCAACACTACTGGCCAATCAAAACTAAATTTCTATTTGTTTGGGTTCCAGTTCCTCCTGACATAAGTTGCCCCTGTCTGTCAGATTTTAGTGCATAGTGTCTCAAAGTTAACTTAATTCTCAGTCAGATGGAGAAAACTGCGAAGCAGGTCTTAGAAGTTAGAAAGAGGAATTTTGTCTGCGTGGTGGTGTAGGTTTTGGGTAGGACAGAGAGTCACCTGGAGCATGAATATCCTCAGTCCTTGAGGACTTTCCAGTGTCACTTAGGCGGGATCAGAATGGGTCACAAACCCATGGACAGTATGGGTTGTGCATCTGGTCCCTAGCATCATTGCCTGCTGCAACAAAAGTATCAGAACAAAGAAAAGCAAAAAATAATACTCCTGAAGTTTTACTCTATTAAATTAAACTCCCTGTAAACTGTCTGGAAGATGATTTTTGTGAAGAAACCTGTATGAGACTTCTGGAGCCGTGCAGTTGAGACAATGATGAGGTAGGGAGTTGATGATACGCATAAATTTTCAGAGTGCAGGGTAGTAATAATATTGCAGTATTGGGGAATGTGGTATGTGAAAAAAACAGAATCTTCTAAAAGAAATCTGATTAATGTACTTTAAAAATACGTTCTTTCATTACAGTGAAATATCCAGTATATAACCTTTGATTTTGTGTTCACTGTCACTAGGCCTGTGACTCGGTAGTGCTCCTAGCTTGCCTAACACTTTTCTCCTGCTTTCCAGAGGCTGTGCAAACACCTTTAAAAATACAGACATGTTGCAACTAGTGAAATGTTTAGACATTTCTGAGAAATTCTGGCTGAGGAGTTTCTGGATGGATTGTAATACAAGAGATTTGTAAAAAAGTAATTTGATATGTAAAAATAACTAATGATGGAATCCTAATCAATATGAGGAAGAAAACTCTCTTAGATAACTGAAGTCAGTCTGAACTCAAGATTTATGGCATTCCCATGCTCTTCAATCCTAAATTTTCTCACAACATCATGAAAAGCAAAGTTTACATACCAAGAAATCTGAAAATACCAGGTCAACAATAAGCAATTAAATTCTAAGCAGGGTCCTAAACCAAGAATGTGTGGCCAGTAAAAGGGCCAGCCAATGGGTAATGCAAGGTCTACCTACATATCAGCAAACAGGGAAAATACTTATTTTTCCCCTGAAGTTGTTGAAGGAAAAAATAAATCCTTGTGCTATTGCTCCTATTGTAAAGAATATATTTTTCTTAGTGAAAAATAAGGAAAGAAATACAAATGTGGTGTATAAACATTATATGCTATTTATTGTGTACAAAAGTGAATGCTATTTATTTTAGGTTGCAAAAAGAGAAATTGATAAAGAAAATTACATAAATTGGGGAATCTGACCTAAATTTTCAATTTCAAGGTGTTTGAACATTTCTTATAATTTCCAAACCTTGCAATTTACAGTTGACCTGTTATAATACATTGATCAATTTCTTATTACCCTCCATTTTTTTGTTGTGATCATTTGTTATTTCAGCTTCAGTTTGAAGGAGTACATTTCTGTTTCTCAGACGTTATTCATGAGTTGGTGTTACATCTTTCCTACGTCATTTTCCACACACATTTTCCCGGCAGAACGTGAAGGGATCTGCTCTGAACTAATGTTCTTTATTTTGTGAGCCCCAGGAAGCAGTGCCGATGTGTTTGAAGCCGACAATGGCAGATTTTTTTTGAGCTGTGTTTGCCAGGGCCATAGGGAAAAGAATTAGTTTGATCTTTTTATGGAACCAGGAATTAAGTCATTCCAGGTTTTTGTTACCCTTTGTGTCACACAGTTGTGGAAAGCTTGTGTTTCCTTCAGAAGGGGTGGTTTAGACATCCTGTGCCATGGGATGCATCCCAGTTGCTGAATTGCAATTGCAGTGCACGTGGTCTGTAGTGGTAAGTGTGCCAGGTGTGTGTTTAATGGGCAGGACTCAATGCCAGATCTGCACATCGGCAGAAGCAGTCGGCAGGATTTCTCTGAGCTGCTTGACACGAGATCTTTACTAAAGCAAGAACCTGAAAAGACCACAGCACTGCAGTGAGATCCCACACAGGTGGGTTTTGGTGCAGTCATTTCTTTCCCTGGGGACTGTCAGAATTGTAACTGTGCAGTGGAAGGCATCATGTGGTAATAATTGACCTGCAGCAGTGATCCCATGGACTGCTTACATCTCATAACTAAACTGACTCTGCTTAGCTTACATAACACACAGTAGTCCTTAACTTGCAATATATTTTTCCCTCACTAGATGTCTTAATGCTCTGTGATATCCTGGACATGGTATGATTGTAGGTAAACTAAGTCTTGGAAAAGAGCTGGAGACATGACATAAGTGAGTTCTTCCTTATTTTTGAAATCATGATTCACAAACCTCCCGTTGCCCCCACCCCTGCATTTGAGAACCTTCTCTGGATTTAGGTCCCTAAAATGTACATTCCTTGTTGCCTTCTGTGATGAGGATATAATTATACCCTATAGCACTAATTTTGCTTTTTAAGAAGGGATTGGCACTTTTGAATCTGAAAACAATTCTGTCAAACAAAACAATCCCAGCATCAATTAAAGGTCTGTGATGTTTATCCAGTTATTGACTCAGTAGAAAATAATATTAGTGTCCCCATTAGCCTTAGTTTTTTACAATATGGAATTGTTCAACTTGATTTAAGTAATAAAAATATTATGAGGCAAATAATTAAAAGAAAATATCACTTAATCAGTGCATAAGGCAAATGGCCAGGAGTTTGGCTCTATAGACATTTTCAATCTGTTCTGTTTAGGTGAAAATTATGATAGCAATGAATGGGATTTTTCTTTCATTTAGTTGAATTCTGGAACCTGATACATCTCTAGGTTCTCTTATTGCTGGAAGCTCATTCTCCTCAAGTGCTTTGCAATGCAAATGTTTCATCTTTGGGTCACCTCATACCTTCCAGGCCTTCTCTCCTGGAGCTGACTTCTGAACCCCCTAATAATATTTTATCTCCTGTTTCTCCTCTTCTAGGTAAGCCTTGATAGCACAGGCAGGATACAGGAAGGCAAGGGAATAAAAGGACTTTTCTCCTTTTGTCACTAGGCCAGTATAAGGGAGGGGTGCAACAATTAATGTGCAGTCAGTTGAGATGTCAGCTGGATTGGCATGGTCTCAACTGCACATAAAGCCAGTACTGCTGTGGGCTTCCTTTGGATTCCCATTTCAGGGAAGTAGGATGCTTTCTCTAGATATTACCTGTACAGTTTAGTGTTGGTGGATGCGCTTTAAAAAACTTATCCAAGTTTCTTCAGATTACGGAGGCAACTTCTAAACGCTGCAGAGGTTTCCTTTCACCAGCTGCTTAAATCTTAATCTGTATGTGTTAATCTAATAAATGCAGAAAGAGAGCTTCTATTTAATTACCTTGTTAGAGGCTTGATTTTCACAAAGTATTTCATAAAGTGCTGTGGGAAGACTAAACTGCTATGGAAAGCAAAAATGTGACCTTTACTGTTCTTTCTATTGCTGAAATATTTGAGGCTGGCTAAAATATTTACAAAAGAGCTAATCTGCACATCTAAAGAGGTTCCAAAAATTAAATGCAGCTGAGGAGAGCAGTTCAATGTCTGGCAAAGGATCTGGCTGTATTTTCTGTATAGATACACACATGAAATACAAGAAATTATATTCTATGTGTCACGTCTGTGTGGTGAAGATGAAATGTCAGATTGCACATCTAAATTTTTACGTGTCTTGGTAGACTACAAACGTTCAGGCTCCATTTTTTTTTTTAAGTTGATCACATTAATGCAGGCATTAGTTGCTGTCTTGGGGTGGTTTTCTGTTCCCTGCTCATCTGCTCCATGCCCAGAAATGGTTGCTGTTGCATTAAGGTGGCTCTGGGGGAGAAGGGAGCCTTGGGGCTCTTCACCTCGCTCCCGGCATGTCTGTCATGCTGTGTGCACTGAGGTTTTGGGGTTTTTTTAACTCGGCTAGCTAGGGTTTTTTTGTTAGCTTAGGCAAGGAGGGTGGGTTTTTTCCTTTGCCTGGCCTTGGAGGCTGTGATAGCAGTCCTTGGGTGGCTTTTGTGTCGAATTGGACAGTTTGGTTTCAGTCTGAGATCAGAGAGAATCACTGGGGACAGCGAGGGCTGCTCCAGAGCTCGGCAAAGCCAGGCGAGAGGAAAGAATCCCAAATCCACCTGCTTCACCTGCAGTTGCCTGGGGTGGTTTTATTTGATGCTCTATTCCCTAACCACCTGCTGTATTCCCAGGAACGGCTGCTGTGGCTGTAATGGGGGCCAGGGGCAGGCTGAGCCGGGAGCTTGGCCCAGGTTTGTTCGGGCTCTCCTTGCCCAGGTGAGCTCTGCTGCAGCACGGGTTGGCACCGCCTGCCTTTGCTGGATTTGACTTTACTGCCTTAGGCAAGGAGCTTCTGTGTCTTCCTTCCCCTGCTCTGGAGGCTTTTCACCAGCAAATCCTTTTGGTGGCTTTTTGGGGGGCGGGTTTTTGATTTTTTGGGTTTTTTTCCCTTGAACTGTTTTGGCTTGGCCTTCCTTGCAGTCTGTCTGGGGGGCACCCCGAACCCGAGACCTTGGAAAGCAGAATCAATTCTCTTTTCAACATGAAAAAGAGCATTAAACCCCACCAGCTTCACCTGCTGCGAGGAGGAGGCCCGGGGCAGAAATCCAACAGGTTCCAGGTTCCCAGCTGCTGTGTGCGCTCCTTCCTCCTCTTCCCTCAGCCGAAGAGGGGCAGCTCCATCTTTGCCTCACGGCCATGCACTCTGCTGGGGGGCTGGGGGTTAGGGCTTTGATATTCCCATCCTTTTCTGTGCCTTGTGGGCAACCTCTTTTGCTTTCTTTTTTGTTGTTGTTGTTGTTATTGTTGTCATTTTTAGTTAATAAGCACTTCTCTTTTTTTTGTGCTTTCACTCACTGGTATGCATTCCTGTCATTGGCAGAAGAACAGAGAGTTACTGAAGCTCTTTCTCTTTAGATGAAATGCTCATTCCACGGCATTTTTTCCTGAACTTTGTCTCGAAACTGAGACAGCTGTGAAGAGGGGACCAACAATTCAAGAGGTTCCCATCTGTTTTGCCTAAGCTGCAGCATGAGCCTTTTGTGTTGGGATTTTTTTTCCCTTGAGACAGGAGCTGGCACCATTTTTTTTCTCCCCACCATGTTGCCTCTTTCCCTGGCATTTTGGTTTTTTTCCACTGTGGGTGTATGTGGGGGGTAAGGTCTGACAATTCAATATCTAGCAGTTATTTACTCATTGCAGTGTGTTTTTCTCCTAAACTTGTCTCTAAATGGAGACAATTGTTCATCCTGGTTTTAAGCTGTAAATCCTCATCTTGTCTGGGCTTCGCTTGGTGGATGCCCTTAGCCCCAAGAATTAAAACAGTGCTCTGGAGTTGGTTACCTAACCTTTGGCATGCACATCCAGGGCCAGAGGGCAGCAGTCTGACAGCATTCGGCATTGTAGGGTTAACTGGTGCTCTGTGACATCCCCTGCTCACACCGCCACACCCTGTACACGTCTGTATGCTCTGTATGTGAATAGAGATCTTGTCACTTCCTGCAAGAGTTCAGTGGTGGCAAAGCTCTGGAAACCCAAGTTAATGGAAAAGCATTTTTAAAATGTTCTCTGGGTTCTTGTTTACGTGATGGAACAAGCAGGAGGAAGCTACAAACACGCAGCCCTTCATTCTGCTCCCCAAATTGTTGGGATGCTGCCAGCCCACAGCATTTCTTGCTGCTTGCCTTTGTGCCTGTTCCACACTGTTTACTAGCTGTTGTCATGAACTAGGCACAGAAATCCAAGAAAAGAACGTGTTATTGCTAAAAAGAGAAATTGTCAGAGTGAAAGGAAGATATGTTGTCTCTGGTATCTGTGCTTTCAGCACATTTTCTGTCTGGTGTCTGTAGGAAGGCTTGAAGTGCAGGACTGCTGAGATCCAAGTACCTCAGCAAAGGAGAGATTCATCTTCACGATTTTGGGAGTCTGCTCTGACATTTGGGGTTTTAGGGGAACTGTACCTCTGCAATGGACTTCTGAGCTGCAGGTTCCCAATTTTTCCTACAGACTTTTTGCAGGAGCATATAGTGCCAGAAGCAGTGAAAATGGCTGTAAAATGAAAGGTGGCAGATACAGGTTTGGTATTGGGAAGAATTCTTGACTCAGAGGATGATGAGGCACTGGAGCAGGCTGCCTGGAGAAGCTGTGGATGCCCCACCCTTGAAGTTTCCCAGGCTAGACTGGATGGGGATCTGGGCAGCCTGGGATGGTAGAAGGTGTTCCTGCCCATGGTGGGGGGATTGGAACAAGACTCTTCCAATTCAAACCATTTTAGGATTGTAATTAAGGTGCTACAGGCAGAAAAAGCCTAATTTCAGGTGATTTGGGAGCAGCCAGACAGTTCTACCAATGCCCAGAAACCAAGCACACCAGCAGGGCAGGAGAAAGTTGTGAAAGGGGAGGACTGAGCTACTGTTAAGTGTGTAAGCCAGTATTATTCCAAGATCGTTTCCCTGTGATCACAACGTTGTCCTCAAATGCAGTTAACAAAGCCAAATGTTAACACAGTGTAATGCCTTTCTGATCTGAGGAGTGCTGTATCTTTTAGGAAAAAGCATAACTGTGGCAATTTTCAATAAGTGTTTGTTGATGAGGCTAAACCTGAGTGTTTTTCCTTGTCCAGTATAGGACATTGCTAAACATGTATAAAGGTATGTATCTTTTGTTTGTTAATAGAGTAATTGTGTGACTGATCTGCATTTATGTTGAGTTTTACTTAATACGATATAGCTGTAATAAGAATCATTATGAAGAGTAGCATTATTATTTGCTGTCCTCTAGCACGTGTCGAAGTGTCAGATGACTGGAGGAGAAATTTTCTGAATTATCCTGTATCGGTGTCTGAAGCCAGACCCATTTTTAGGACAGGAAACTCGGGCTATTTTTTGAAAGAGGGCACAGTATACAAAGGAGTTAAAATATTCTGTTGAAATCGGAAATGATAGCATTTAGAATCTTGTGCAGGTAAAAATTCCTGGGTGATATGGCTTAGAGGGTTAGAGGTTACAGTGGTGGTGGTAGCTTGACAGACTTGGTCTTAAAGGACTTCTCCAACCTTGGCAATTCTAAAATTCAGTGTTCTGAAGTAAGGCCCTTTAGCTCAAGCTCTGAATTAAACCTGAATGTTAAAAACTGAAGCTAAGCAAAGCTTGTGCGTGTTGTTCTGTTTTGTACTTCATCAGGATTCAAAAGGGAGCAAGTGATACAGCACAAGGCAACAACATAATTTTTGAAGCTGAGGATGTTGGTCTTGGTTCAGTTTCCTCTTCCAGTTTACACAAGTGTTTGTGAGTAACTTGGTGGTTTGAAAGGGTGGGAGAGAAGGCAGCTGAAGAGATTTTTTTGAAAGATCAGGATCATCCTTTGTGTCATAGGAGTGGGCAGATGTCAGAGCTGAAGGATTTCTGTCCTGATCATATTAATTTATTGGCCCTTTCATTGTAATTTAATACTTTAGAAGCAAGACTTTGCAGCAACTGTTCCTTTTTTTTCTGCCTACAGAGTTACATTTCTGCAAAATAGCATTTTGCAGCGTTGTGATTAGAGCATTATGGATGCTGCCAACAGCAGAGTACAGGATGGTGAAACAGTGTATTGGTACAAGCTGAATTCACCTGGGGTCAGCCCTAAGCCTTGTAGTGTGAACCACTCTCAGTTCCCTGTGTTCATCTTCTCTCTTGTGGTTGTAACAGAGAGAGAAGAAAAGAAAAGCAATATTCTGGACGGATGATAAAACCCCAAACAACATATACAGAAGTATCCCTGTTTACAGTTAGAAACATCCACTTTACTGACTTCCATGGATTTTGAATAAGGTCCTGCAAAGGAGGTGTATCTTTGTGATTCTGTTTTGTGAGGCTTGAAAGAAGTGGCGATTCATATTTTTAATCTACTGCTTTCCATCTCAGTGTGACTGGTCTGTGCTGGTGCTCAGGGAGTCTGGTCAGAGGAAAGGTTGGGTTCTGGCCAGCAGGATTTCTGGCAGCAGTTTACCTGAAGGAAGTAGTGCAGAGGAGTTAGGATCCCATGCCAAAATCAACTGCTGTAACAGTTCATCCTCTGGCCACTCTGTCCTATGGGTGTACAAGAGTTTCCTTTATTTTCATGTTTGACAATTTACTGTTCTCTGTGGTCTGGCTGCCACATCTCACTTTATTGACAAAAATGGGGTTTTTTTGAAAAACTGCCTGTTTCAGATAACTTTTTTTATCCAGTAGAGAATGGCAAATTGCAGTTTTGCTATTTTTTACCTATTGATTTGGCCACCTCTGCCAAGATCTTTGGTGGCTTCTGCTACAGGAGACCTGCAAGGATGGGCATACAAGTATGTCTGCACTGCTAGAAGGAGTGAGAGAGAAAACTGCTGTACATAGTTCTTGTAATGTTCCTCTCTTTACTCCGGTGAAACTTTTTAATTAAGTAAAATTCATGAAGATGATCTGGTCTGGGTTGCTGCCAGCTGTAAAAGAACTTTCAGCTACAAGGGGATCAGGATTTTCCTCCCCTGTTTTCTCCTTTCCTGGTGTCACAGTTGCACAGCCTCTTAAAAAACTTTGACAGCAAACATCTCTATTAATTCCTGGGAAAACCTGAATATTCTTTCTTTGGAGGGAAGGTGGCATGTCTTCAGTTTGATTTTGTGTCTCGTATCTCAAGTACTTAGGTTGGATTGAGGGTAGCATTTATACTAATGTAAATACTAAAATACTTAAAACTATTATACTAATAGTTTGCACAGAGTTTTAGCTCAGCTCATTGCAGTAACACCTACTGAACATCCTGAGTGAGTGACTGTGCATGTAATTTGGATAATTATGCAGGGGGCTGTTGCCCAACAAAGCTGCCAAAGCTTTGTGACCTGAAGTTACAGTTTATTGACATATTGTGGGGCCTTTATCTTCATAAAAATCACTATTTCTTGTCAGTGAGTATACTTGTGGCATAATGCTTGCATTATGAAGGGCTCTGATATCTTTGTCAGCAGCAACATAACCTGTGTGTTTGGTTAGTAGTTACAGTGTTTATTTGTAGTCCTATTTGTAGGACTACAAGTGCTCCATTTCTAGAGGGGTGATTGGAGTGTAACTAATAGACATTATTATTATTATTTGAGTTAAGGGCTGGATGCAGATCTGAGCAGGCTGATAACACCTCTGTAAGAAACTTCTTGTTGAATTTGTGTTGCCAGTGTATTTTAAATAAAGATTTTTGAACAGGTAGTTTCAGGTCAGCCTGAGTAACTGCATGTTTAAAGATGTTTAGAACAGAAAATCCACTCATGCACCTTCCTTTTTGAGGTGGAAACATGGTAGGAGATAGAGGGAATGTTTGCAGCCATTGAAACTGCCTGCTTAATTGGTTTTGACCATATAAGCTAATGAAGTTCAACTGTGACCTTTTTTAAGCTTGTTCCAAATGTAGTTTCTGGCATCTGAAGCAAGTCCATGAAGTTTTAAAATCCTGGCTCTATAAACTGAGATCTTCTGAACTACAAATAAATGAGTAATATGCACCATTTAAGATGTGATTATGAGCTCTTTTTCTGCAGTTCATGTGCAGGGTTCAGAAGGTCAGACATGGCCACAGTCTCTCCTATTATTTTCAGGCTCTCATGTGTTCTGGTTGCCTGATCACATGGATTTTGGTTTCAGTTCTTTTTCCATGGCTTTGACTTATGAAAACAGCCACATTTCAAGAAAAATCCAACAAGCTGTACAGTTCACAAAGGCTGAGGACAGTGATTGCTTTTAGACTCTGGAGCAATTGAACGGACTGTTTAATCTAAATATTGCTTGGTGTTGGTTCTTGGGTAAAAGAGCTACAAAGAAAATAGAGGCCCTTAGGATCATAACAGCCCTTAGTAACTTCCTTGCTTAGACCAGCTGTTGCAAAACTACTCAGAATTTAGAGGCAAACAAAATCAAAAGTGGAGAAATGGTGCTCTTATTTAAGTGAAGTCCAGGAATTAGATAAATAATGTGAGGAGTGGAAGAGGGATTCCTTTCTGCTGAAGATGCTGACCCTTTGATTGCCAGCTGTGGCTCAAAATTTAAACCGGTGTTTTCCTTGTTTCTGTGGTTTTCACTGTAAGAAGTTTTTCCTGTCATCTTTTCAGTCAGTAAATGTAGGCACCCTTTGTTTAAAGAGTGCCTGGGGATAGAGTAAAAATTTCAAGGACTTAATTTCAAAATGTATAAGGCTGTTAAACAATCAAATGCTGGTGGTGCTGAAAGGAGTGTGTATCTCCTTTGTTTCACAGTACTGAAAATTTGCCTAGGGGCTCGTAGATGGCCATCTAAATAATGTGCTAAGATTTTCAAAATCAGAAACTGCTCAATACTTGGGAACATTTATCTTGGACTCGTTCCTAAAAAGGTTTTTGAAATTAGGACGAAATGCCAGAATGAAAGAAGTACATTTTGTGTAGCTGTGGATTGGTAGAATCTCGGGCTGCTGGTGTAGAAATACTAGAAGGCAAGGGAGACCTGAGGCAATGTGTGTTGAAGTCAGAAAGAATAGTGTTACATACACATAAATGCAGAGAACATGCAGTTGTTCAAGGAACTGTGGGCGTGGAGGCTCAAAACCCTGGTGAATGTGGCAGGATTTAATTAGACTTTTCAGACTCTGCAAATAAACTGCTCATCACTAGTTTGGTGCTGCAGTCCCAGCGCTTGTGGCTGGTTTTGGTTTGGATCTCACAGGGGGGATGTACCTCAAGGGTGGTGGAAGACTGAAATACTCAGTGGCAAGCTGCAGAATAAGACTTTGGGGAGGGTCCCCCTCCAGCGTCTCCTGCACGTCCTGGCCTGCTTGCTGCTCATGCTGTAGGAAAGGTGTGCTCTTAACTCTGTTACTCTTGGTGCAACTAATTTTGTTGAAATACTCATGAAAACAGGAAGAGCTGAGATTTGCCCATCTTTTTTCACAAATCTCACCTCTTTTGACACTGTTACTCTAATTGAAATTAAAATTTGATTAAAGAATGCATTAATTTGGTGAGGTGGGTTTATCATACTTGGAGGAGTTTGGATGTGTGATGATTGATGTTTACAATACAAATAACAAGTTTTTTAAGACCTCTCACTTTGGCATTTTTTCTGTGCACTAATCTTAAAATTTCTAGAGTACAATTGAACATAAGACACTTCTGCTCTAGAGAAAAGCACAACAGAGATAATGTGATAAATCTCCTGTTATAGCTCTGGCTTCTCTCATTGCAATACCAGACTGAAACAAGAGATTAAAAAAAGTCGATGCTCTGGTGGAATATAGACACAGTCTTCCTTTTTACAGTAAAACCAACAATATGTTGTTTTGCAGTTCTCAGTTCTGTTCCGTGCTGGAACGTGTCACCACCAGAGGGTGACATCATTCCTGAGGTTCTGAAAGTCAGAGGCACGTGTGGAGCAGTGCAGTGGAGGGGCAGGCACTGAGGAGTACTGCCCTGAGCCAAAATGCACCAGGGTGTCATGGGCAGTGTTTGGGTAGTGCTGGTGAGCTTGACAGTGGAGCAAGGGATTACAGCTGCAAACATCCTCTCTCCTTGCTTTCTAAGACTGCCAAGAGAAATAAGAATGCATTTTTTGTTGGGTTTGGGGTTTGGTGGTGTTTTTTTTGTTTTGTTTTGTTTTATTTTTGTTATTTTGTGTTTCTTTGCTTGTTGATGTGTTTCTGCATAGGGTTGCCTAGCTCAGCAAGGACTCGGTTGACTGATTTAACCAAGGCCCCATTAAAATGGATTTCACTCTGCTCTGGGTCACCTGGTGGCTAGAGTTCAAGAAGTTCAGGAGAACCACAGAGGAAATATTCTGGTGTGTGCTTTCAGCATGCCTCTTGCAGGGCTCTGCAGCCAGCCAGCCGTGGCATGTGCATGGCCAGGTATCTTGGGCAGACCCAGATGAGCTGGGAAGGGACAGGGTACCTTGTTGTTAGTGGCAGGAAACCTACTGTTATCAGTCAAAACGAAAATATAGGTCTCCAGAGAGAGCAGAGAGAGTATAGGTCTCCAGGTAAACACAGCATCACAATCATTGCAAAGCATCCATCCTCTGCTTATTTCCTGCTTAAAAGTGTGGAAGTGTTAAGATCCTTTCTCTTGTTTTCTCCAGTGTATTTTGCTAACTCAAACAGATTCCAAATTATTTTTTCCTATCTTCTATTCTTCTTTGCCTTCAGAAATTCCACCAAAAATCAAACACAAAAAGACAAAGGGAGAAGATAAATATCATCCTATCTTCTCACAGCTTTCTTCAATTTCTGGAAGAAAATGTGCCTATGTAATGAGTTTCCTTAAAGTGAAGGGAATTTTTATTTCTTTAGTATATATTTTCAGTGGGTGAGAAGAGGATTTACAGGGCTGTCTGTGGCTACAAGTGTGCAGAATGGAAGAAAATGAACAGACTAAAAGCGACTTAAATTCACAGAAATCACTGAGTTGTAGATTTCATTCTTAACTGGGATCCACTAAACTGAGTATTTGTCTCTTTTTTCATTTGGTTGAGGCATTAAGTTGTTTTGCTGGAGTTTTTACTTATGTCTCAGTAAGGCAGTGAAATTATTCAGGCTGGAATAAGCATTGTCCACAACTGCACAGCACCAGCTCTCATAGTGCAGTTCGCTTACCTTAGGAAATCTGGAATTTGGATAATCATTAGATATTTACAACTCTGATTTCCTTCAAGACACTGGTTGTAGGTATTGCTATAGAGACAATGTTTGAAATATTTCAGTATTGGGGATTTTAAAGATGAATTTTGCTGTAGATGTTGAATCTGTGGGTTTTAAGTACCAAAAATTGTAGCTATTTTAAGATTTAGTGTGAGATGCTCTACAGTCACAGTCATCTTTTGATTTGTATTCAGATAATAAGAGGAATATCCTTTTCCTTTGTGCAAAAGAGAAAGCATTAAAGCTAAATACAATTGACCGGACTATGACTTAAATCTCAGCTTCTGGTGTCTTGGAAATCCCGGGTTAACAGGTGACCAGCAGGCACAGTGCACCTCAGAGCAGCCTTCACCTGCCTCTGAAATAGGCAGTGTCAGTGGTGGGAGTAACTCATTTCATGAAATTTCTGTGAATTGTGCTGTATGCTGTACAGGCTGGGTAGCTCTCGGGATTTGTGCAATATTCCACGTGGTTGTCAGAGTGATCACCTTTTGTGGCTCAGGCTTTCTTTGGGTCTGGTGTGGCAGGAGATGAAGCAGTGCCTCTGCAGAGCCTGGTGCCTTCCCTGGCAGGCATGAGCTGTGCTGGCTGCTGGAAACAGCCATGGCAATAGCACTGCTGTGTTATTCCTTTGGTTGGTGTGAACTACGGGCTGTGTCTGTTCACAATTCTCCTGACAAAATGAGTAAATTCACTGAAATGGAATTGTCACCGAGAAAGATTCAGCTAGCTGAGGCTTCTGCTATACGGGTTTGGGGTTAAGGAAAAAGAAGTCCTTTGACATTCCAATTTTTATACTTGCTCTTTTTTCCATTCCACTGCTGAAATGCTACTTTTGGATGAAGGAGGTGAAAATCTAATGGGAACATTTCAGAAGGATGGAAAGCAAAACTGTTCTCCCCAGCCAGTCAATATGCTGTACATAGTCTGTGCACACTCTTCCCTCCAGATTTTCAAGTCCTTTTGTGGTAAGGAAAAATGTTTGTGCTATTAAGTGCTGACAGGTTAGGAAAACTGTTTCCCTTGCTGCTCCCCCATGACTGTGCAGCCCTTGTTGGAGAGTGGATGGTGCTGGGACGGCAGCCAGGAGTGAGGAATTCAGAGGGGCTCTGCTGCAGTGGCCTGGCAAAGGAGCTGCTCTGAGATGCCTTTGTCTGGCTGCCATCAATGTGCCACTGTTTGCCAGGATAATTGCCCAGTCAGTACTAACTGGGGGGATGATTATATAAAGCTCGTGTCCAGTGGAAACAGGAAACAATATGTTTTATTTATTTTTCCTAGTCATGAAGTTCCCTTCTGTCAGCCTGCTAGGACTGGCTGGTAATTATTTGCTGGCAGAGAATATGGGGTGACAAATTAACATAAGGGGCATGGCATCAGAACCTAATCTCCCTTATTATTCAGGTGAAATCTCTGGTTTTAGGGCCTAATTGAAAGGCTGAGACAATAGGTTTTTTCCAGCCTGTATTAGAGAAGGCTTTGGGGTGACCCAGTTGCAGCCTCCCAGTACCTGAAGGCAGCCTACAGGGAAGATGGGATGTTTTACAAGAGTATGAAGTGACAGAACAAGGGTGAAAGGCTTCCAGCTGAGAGAGAGTAGGTTTAGGTTAGATATATGGAAGGAATTCATTACTCAGAGGATGGTGAGACACTGGACCAGGTTGCCCAGAGAGTCTGAGGCTGTCCCATCCAGGGAAATGTTGAAGGTCAGGGTTGGATGGAGCTCTGAGCAACCTGGTCTAGTGAAAGGTATCCCTATACACGGCAGGGGGGTTGGAACTAGATGATCTTTACGGTTCCTTTCCAACCCAGGCTATTCTTTGATTTTATGATTACTCCAAAGTAGATCATGTCCTGTATCTACAGCTGTTCAGCTGGTTTTTCTAATTTGGAAACAAATAGTTCCAAAAGTTCATGCTTTAAAAAGGCTTTTCTCAGTTCTTATGGTAGCTCTGCAACTGTGAAAAGGTAAACTGTAATTTTTTTTTTTTTTACACTCAGTAGTAATACAGCTCACTAGAAAAAAAAAATCTTAGTATTACTATAGTAAATTCTTGATTATTTGGTTTAATAAACATTTTAAACCAGTCACTTAACGGATTACTATTACGAGAAAAAGTTATTGTTGAGAAGTGTCTCATACTTACTGAAAAATTATGGGCTTATTTTCTTCTATTTTAACCCTTGAAGTTTAGGAGCAGTTTTCCTTTGCATTCTCGTGTTGGATGTCAGTACCTTACAGCATGAGGGAGACTGTTCCTGCAGTGTCACTGTTTGTACTGGGCACATCA
Source organism: Anomalospiza imberbis (assembly GCF_031753505.1). NCBI lineage: Eukaryota > Metazoa > Chordata > Aves > Passeriformes > Viduidae > Anomalospiza > Anomalospiza imberbis. The sequence continues at coordinate 62,250,318 of NC_089686.1, forward strand.
GCCTGTGACTCAAAATAATAACTGACTCAACAGTTACTGTGTGCAGACTGGTTAAATAATGGTGAGCAATTGGACTGGAAAGCCAGGAAAGACTCAGTTTTTGTTTGCAAGGGGTGAGTAGCGCAGAACCGTGCGAGTTCATCTGTGCAGTCCTCCCCTGCTCTCGTGTTAGGGGATGCAGGGAGCACTGCCTGGGTGCCTTTCCTGCTGCTCCACAACACCTCTTGTATTTCCAAGGCTTGCCAACCTCCAGGTATCCATGCTGGAAGTACAAGTGGAACATCAGGTTCTGAATAACAGCATCTTACCCCCTGGGCTCTCTAGCCGTGAGCAGCAGACCCTTGCACATCGTGGTTGAGGTTCTTGTGATGTGCACGAGTTCCCTGACACTCTCTTTATCCAGCTCTCCTACTCCAGCTTTTGTGGTAGGTGGAGCTGAGCCAGTGGAGGTAGTGGCAGGAACATTGCCTGTGTAGCCCAAGGGGAGTATTTAATTGCCTTGCATTTCCTACTCAGGTTAATGGAAAAAGCATGCCAAAATTAGCTGCAAAAATTTTTCCTGCCTTTCTGTTTTTATCCCTTTTTTTCTTCTTCTAACTCTCTTCTCAGGGAACATAACATCAAATGAGTTTAAAGGTTTTCTGTGTTCAGTGGGCTGAAACCTGTGCTGTGATAAGTGATGTTATGTTGTATTTACTCTTTTGCCAATGTTCCTTAATTTTCTATAGTTTTCCAGTAAACTTTTGTGTGTTTTTTTTACCTCTTGAGAATATTTGGGTGCAATTTTCTCCTTCGCACCTCCCCAGAGCAAAACAACCTTGGTGTAGCCCTAGGTCTCAGTGACCTGGGTGTGACCCAGTCACGGACTGCTCTTGACTGATTTACATATTCAGAGTTATATGGGAAACTTAACAGCAGCATGGTAATGAGAAAAAAAATTAAATCCCACTGATATTAATGTTACTGGAGAAACACAAACCCTTCAGATAAAGGTTTGTACAGGAAGTGAAATTACTTACGTGTCCAGGAAAACTTACAAGAATCCAGCAAAAGCTAAGATAAAGTTCTTGGGACACTGAATAATGAAGAAATGATCCACCCTCTGGGCATTTGAGGTGTTCTGCCTTTAGAGGGTTAAGCTGCTTCTTTCTTTACTAGTTTTACTATGCTGGACTCATTTACCTAGCACCTCCATGTAATATACATGTTTTAAATTTTTATAAGCAGGTAAGTGCAATTTTAGCTATGGATTTTTTTTTTTTTTTTAATAAATTGATAGGGCTGTTTCCTCCTGTAAAGTTTCTGGAAAATTTGGCAGCCAGCGTTTTCATTTGGGGAACGAACTTTCAGAAGACAAAGTAAGATTACTTCAGCCCGCATAAATGACACAGGTAGACTTTACATATATAAGAGGAACTGGAATGGAGAGCTATTTTAAAAAAAGATGCAATGCTTTTTGTCTGATATTTTTGCCTTTTCCCTTTCTTGGTGTAAGTCATGCTGGGTTTGCCTTCCAAAAACCATACTTGTTTTTCCTGTTATATAACCCTTTCTAAAGTTTTTTTTTTAGTGTTGTGACACTTGCATCAAGCTTTTCCTGCCCCTGATGTGCATTAATTGAAGTGAATTGAAAGCAAAACTGTCACATATTTCTGGTCGCCTTGGAAAGCTTCCCCTCTGACTGATTTTTACAGTCCCATTTCCATGTTTTTCTACTTGTTAGAATTAGCCTTTTTGCCTCAGTTGGGTTCCTAGCTGCAATCAGGTCCCATCTAGATATTACCTCATAGACATTCCCTTAACCTAAATATTTAAAGAAGTATCTCACTGGTAAATAGATCTCTTTATTTCTTTGCAAATATAACTGGGTCCTGTTTGAGGATATGTTTCTACTGCAAGCACATGGAACCTCCACCTGCTCCGTGCTTGCATTGAGATTATTTAGGACAGCACCATCAGCAGCTCAGTTTAAAACCTGACTTACGTTTAAACCTAATGTTTCAGTGTTTTCCAAGTGGAGTTTAGGATTTTGGATTTCTCCTGCTTTTGCAGGACAAGGGAATGTTTAGTAAAAGCTGCAGGGCTGCATAGATCTTCTGTTTTTCTTTGCATTGTTTTCTTCTCTTTCTCACTGTGCAAAGAGAAAATAAGAAAGGGATAGCTGGCTAATGGCTGGCCAACTGCACATCAGCTTTCCTGTAGCTCAGGTCTGGCAGTGTTTCTCGTGTGGCCTGTTTCAATGACTAATTCATGCTTTATGTCCCCTGCTGTTCTTGAGGGATTTAGGAGTTGGCAGTGTGCTTCCAGACCTCTGAGTGCAGCGTGCCCTCCCCGGAGCATCTCCTTGCCCCTCCTGCTGCTCTGCCAGCTCCCCAGCATCTCCAGGTGGGTGACTCCTCTGGCACTTGAGAGTGCTCAGACTCTGCTGGGACAGGTTAGAAAAAGATGGATCGTTTTCATGTCTTGAGTTGTGTGGAGATTTAGTTGCATTTAAGGAAACAAAAGTAGTAATAAAAAAGTTTGAAAGATAAACCACTTTCCTTAATATTACTCTTACTTAATATTTTCTTAGACACATTTTTATACTCAAAGCTCTCAAATAATAAGCAGAGAAAGTGTGATGCGTTTCTTCCTCATTTTCAAGGAATTACATAGCTTTTGGTAATTTGTCCTCCCCCATCCCGTGCAATGACTTGGGTGTTCACTGAGGAAAGGCACTTGTGGCACAAGTGACAAGGCACAGGTGCCAGGATGGGCTGGGATGGACTCGCTCCCATTGCTATTGGCCCCTCCCAGCTGGGGAACAAAATCTCAGTTAGACTCTTACAGTTAGGAAGTCCCCAGCTTAGCAGGCATACAAATGTCTCTGCTTATCCTGGCTATTTTTCTGGCAGCTATTCATAATGTGGTTGTCACTGCAAGAGCAGAAGAACTTTTTAAAGTAGTAGTTTTCCATTTTAGAAACAAGCTGCAATATTTATCAGATGCTCCAAAGCTGGAAGAACAGCTTCATGGAAATAGAGTTTCTCTGTCATTGATTTATTGATTTAACAGCAACAACAACAAAGAACTTTCTGCACTGTTATAGTCGGGTTTTTTGGGTTTTTTTCCTTTGTGATCGGAAGTTATTTTTGGACTGCAAGTTTGGGCAAGCTGAACTAGAAATCGCATCTCCTTTTATTCAGGTTTTTTTTTTATAATTTGATGTCTACTGAGGCTATCAAAATGTCAGCTGTTACAATTGAACTGGATAAGATTTTATCAGATGAGATTGAGGGCAAAAGGGATTCCAAGCCAGATTTTAAGCAAGGCAAATTCAGTCAGTCATGTGTTGATTATCACCATGGTTTTCAACTTCACTGCTCACGTTCTGCACCAGCTGGTAAGCATGCATTTATATGACTTATTTTCTCAAATCTGTGCCTATTTACTCATGTAACATGTGGCAATTAAACTGTAAGACCCAACAAGGAAAACATAGGAATTGTTGCTGTCATGCAAGCATTATAGGAATTAATTTTAGTTCAGATAAGGGGTGGAAACAAATGATGGTTTAAAAAGAATCTGTGTCTCCTGGACCCTCTAGCACATGGCAGGGGTGGTCCAGGAGCCTGTTACCTTGGCACTGCAGGAAAATGAGCTTTCCATTATACAGCTTTTGTGGAAGTTAGAGCAGCCTGAGCTGCTGCTCTGAGAGGAGACTTTGCAAAGTATTTCTGTAAGCTGTGCTCTCTAGTGACTGTCACTGGGGCTCTCTGACTGTTTTTTTTCTGGTTTTTTGTCATATGTAAGGAGGGAAATTCTTACTGCTTATTTTTATATTGGGCAGGTGATATGTATAAGTAGAATAGGTCCACAAAAATGTCATTTTTTGTGAGCATCATGAAATTTAAATTTTTCCAAAAATTCATAGCCATGAAAAATACAGACTTGTAGCTGCCTTGGGTTGTCTAATATAACCAAGGGGACACATCTGCAGGTAATTAATGGAATCTCAGTTAATCCCCACAAGTCTTTTTAAGTATTGGGTAGTTCCTCACGTAGGAAACCCTTCTGGGAATGGCTACTCTGATTTCTTTGGGACTAGGTACGTATTATGACTTTCACAACTCCCAAAGAATTATTTGCTTTTCATCATGTTTTCACTTGCCCAGAACAAAACACAGACTTGGCAAGTGGAGAATATCTGAATGTAATTGACACTCTATATCCTGTAATAGGACAACTGAAGTGCAGTGCAAGTCTGCACCTTTCAGATTGGCTGAAGCAGGTAAAGATATGAATCAAATAAATCAAAATAACATTTACAACTTTGCAACAAGTGTTTGGAACATTTTCTAGTTATAAATTCAGTTCTTACACATTAAAATGGTCAAATGGTTGGAACCTTTCCTTTGCAAAAAAAGCAGATGGCTTGTGCTTTCCCTAATAGAAATTACCTAATTTCTCATTCTCTAAAGCCTTCAGTAACTTTTGTGAAACAGAATTTTCATAGTCGATGCACTTCTGAAATTTTCTCTTGTATGTCAGCAGGGTTTGTAAGGTCAGGAATTAGGTGTCTGTCTGTTCCTCTGGGATCTTATTACATAATTTTTAAAAGACCTCTCCTACCCTACAAGTGTCACTAAAGAACTTGTGCATGTGTTAAGTGATTTGCTGAGCTGTATTCCTTAAATGACAAACAAACCTTTTTAGCCTATCTTGTTGATAAATAATGAAACATTAAATTTAATTTCATATTAATTTAAATTTAATTAATATTTGAACTTCCAGTACAAGCAGCATACTGTTGCTCAGAATTCTGCACCAAGGAGGTGATAAAAAAACCACACTTCCTTTTTTGATTCTTCCATTCAGGAGAAGTTATTATTTTCTTTTAAGAAGGATTTTGTCTTGTGAGTATTTGTTGCAAACACTGTTTAATATTCCTGAAGCAGAAACGGTGCTTACAAACATCTCTGAAAAATGTTTTGTCTGAGTATAGAGATTTTCTTGGTTTATATTTTTGTATCATGAGCAGAATCAAATGAATACTGATGCATTGTCTTAGTGTTTTGGGGTGTTATGAAGGATCACTTAAGGGAAATGCCATCTCATTCTTTTGCCTCCTAAAGTTTTCCATGATACATTTATTTTGCCAGGCTTTAGGCAAGCCCTTTGTAGTTTCTAGTGTTGTGCTGTGTTGGTTGAAGTCTGAATGGAGAAGGGTAAACAAGTCCTGTTTGGCTTCCACAGGCCTTTTCCTAAGAGGAACTGCTGCTTGCACAGCCATGGCTGTTGATAAAAATAAGGAGCTTCTGGTTATGCTACAATGATGGACCCTATTTCTTTGACTAGGCTATTTACCAACAATGCTGTTTGCCAGGCAGAAAAAAATTTCAAGCTATGGTAATTGACAGAGGTTTTTCTCTTAGAATTTAGGTTTGGGTTGGTGTGGTTTTTTGTTTGGTTTTTTTCCAAATGGTAATCTGAAAGCCTCCAGGGAAGTCAACATCCTACATCTGGGTACTGCCCTGAGGTTTGGCTTCTCTGCCCCAGGGCACTGCACTTGCACAGCTGCAGCCTTGGGAATCTCTATATTTAGTGTCAGCCAACTTTAGATTTTAAAGGGGTTTTTTTGAAAATAATTTTTAAAATACTCACATAAAATTGTTCATAGTGATATCAAATGATAGGAAGAGGTATGTAAGCTATGAAAACACTGAGTACTCAGTGTTAACCTACAGAAAAGCAGTAACAGAGAACACTTCCTTGTTCTTCTGTTCAATTTGCTGTTCACAATATTGGTTCTTTTGAGAGGTTATAGTTTAAAATTTATTATGCAGTGCTTGTCATATAATTCTTTTGGTATCTAAAGCAGAGGATTCAATATAGAAAGATTTCATTTAAGAAAAGCTTTCCACGTAGTACTGATGTGTTGCTGCTTCTAAGCATAAGACTTTTAAACAAAATGTGAACACTGAGAAGGTAAAGTGGGTATCCTGAACACTCTGATGTTCAGGAAATGTTACTGGGACAGAAAAATATGAACCATTTTTTTATTTTGTTTTATTTTCAATTCTGATGCAAGTACCAATCCTGAGGTCTTTTTTTTTTGTGACCTGCACATACATGAAAATACATTGGACATATATCAAAATACACTGCAGATTAATAACAAAAGAAGAAAAAAATCTAAAGTATTGATACGTTCTGCATATAGAGTACAGAATTTTTTTTTTTTTCCGTGTAGAGCCTTATTGAAATCTTTAGGGGTTTATCACTTGCAGAGAAATATTAAGACATTGGTTTAAGGAATGAAATGCATAACCAAGATCAGTTGATGAATGCCCCAGGAACAGATCAGAGACTCCAAGGGTGAAAGCTTGAATGGAGCAGTGACACTTTAGACATGGCAGATAATGTGGGATTGGTAGGGATTGATATTTTAGGGATGTCATGCAATCTTTGAACAATCAAGCTTATCTTGATTTTTAAGGTACTTACTCTGCAAAGAAGAATCTTTTAATACAATATATTGAATGCAAGTGTCACAGCCACAGCCGTTTGTCTTCACCCATGGAAAACAGGCTGTCCCTAATACAGAACCGTTTCTCTGTTGTACTGGTGAGAGTAGAATTTCCTCCAAGACTTGGTCTATTTGCTCTTCAGACTTGTCACCAGCAAAGCTTATCTGAATATTGCAGATGTAAATATTTGCGCAGATTTAAACCCTATTATCCCTGATATTTGCTTCTCCACTTAATCTCTTGTTAGTCTGGAAGAGACTGAAAACACTTGACCTACAGTCTTCATTGCCAAGTCAGAGTGCAGCACTCTAACTGTCCTGAAATTACAAATGCATGAAATTACATGGTTTTGACTCTGTGACTTTTAGTAGAATGGTACAAGGATAGAAAAACACCTACTTGGTTTTGCCTTTAATGTGGTTCTTTCACTGATGAGTTTTTTGGGGCATCTTCTATGGTGAATGCAAGTGAAGAGAAAGGGGGAGGAAGAGAATATTAGTTCATACAGGGATGGAGTAAAGATGTACCATGAGCTACCACTGGAAGGTCTATCACTCTTTGTCACTACCCTCTGAACTAGAATTTCATGAATAATACACAAAATGAGCCTACATCTAAAGAATAATTGAGAGTTAGCAGAGAGGCCTAACACACTGAGGCATTCGCCTCTGCCCCGGGAGGCAGGACTTCCATCCTTACATGGTATGGATAAATGGAAACTAAACAGAATACAAAAATTTAATTTTTCCCCTAGGCAAAATTTCTCTTCTGTGCACTTCCTTCATTGAATGGGCTATTTACCTTCAATGGAGAATGGGGTTGTTCAGCAGGCTCCAAGAAAAGACACTAATGACTTGCAACAGTGGATTTTATTTCCCAAACTATCTCAGTAGCAATAGAAGTATGTCTAGGTAAAGAATATGCTTACCTCCAAGGTCAAACTTTCCTTGATTTGAAATGTGAGGTCAATACTTGCAAAACAGATGAGTGCAGACTTGGTAACAACAGTGAAAAAATGGAAGTCTGAGAACTCTTCCTGTAGCACAGTGTGTCTTACGCTTGCAAAGCCCGAACACCGCAGTGAAATACTTGTATCTTACCTGTGTGCTTAAGTCCTTTTTACTTGAATAATGAGCATAAATTGATAAGAAGGTCTCCAGTATATGAGAAGATGCAAACTGACTCAGGGATGATGGGGAGGTCACTGAGGAATTTCAGGTTTCTTACAGGTCTTGAGTTATGTGTCTATATGCAATTGTAACAACATGTTTAAAAAAACCAAGTCTGAAGCCTGTGAGCATCATAAGTAGAATGGACTGATGGCCATGAATCAATAACTTTGGTAAGTAACAAATGCTCCTCTGGTGATGCAGAATACAGTTTTATTTCATGTTTGAACACTGAATTAACTGTAGATTCTGATGGCTGTGTCTAGACACTATGCAGTCAGGAAACAAATGATGTCATTTAGTACATTGTATATAAGTTACTGCTTGCAGTGTTAGAAACCCCAGCTATGGGTTGTTTCATTATTACACCACCAAGAATGTATAGAAACTCTGGCAGACTTTAGAAACCCTTGTGATTTTTGTATCAGCATTGTAATATTATCTATGTTAATCCAGTTTTGAAAACCAAAACAATAAACAAAAATAATATTTTTACTTTTCTTCCTGAGAACACAAGTTTAGTAAAATTTAGAAAGGACATAATGGGAGAGAGAGAATTATATGGAGTTGTCTGTGCAGGCAGCTGAATGTTATAAATAGAAAGTTCTGAGTGGTTCTGGAAGACACAAGTGTCCAAGTGTCTTTTTCCAAAAGCATATGGTGAGGAAAGTATTTGGCTGCCTGTTAATCTCAGTCCTAAAGTGTGCTGTTTTGCTGGTAAAAGAAATTGGGAATGCTATCTTGAGGAAATATGTATCTAAATATGCAAAAGTATTTGTAATCATTTAGATCTCTCTCTTTTTTGTGCTTTGGGAGGGAAGAGGGGGGGCATGTTGAAATCACTTAGATCCAGCTACATCCACCTCTTGTGGCAGGACAATTAATGTCAAAACTATCTGGCTCTATAGTTTTTGGAATGAAGTAACCTCAGGCTTCTGTTTTGAAGATTTGACTATTTAGGCTTACTCTTTCTAAAATGCATATATTTTGTGTATGAAAATAAAATAGATAGCACTTCAAAATAGCACCCTAAATTACATTATGTATTGTCAATCTTTTAAGTAAGCAGTAGTCCTCCTTATTCTGCTGCTATACTTTTGTGTTGTAATGCAATGGGCTTTCTGTAAACTCAGATTGTAGTCAGATGCCAGTATTAATTATTTTAAGGTGTTGTTAATAAAAAAGGTAGTAAATTTTTTACCAAATTTGATTCAAAAGCACTTATGCACAATGCACAATGATGTATGTTGAAGATGAGCTGTTTGTCCTATCCCAGTACTGAAATACATGCTAATTTCTACAGTGCCTTATTGAATATCTTCAAGAAACTTTTTTTCTGGTGCTTCCTTGTAGAAAATAAATTCTCTTGTTAGCAGAGTCTTCTTCTGGTAGGTACATTAACTGTTCTTTTCCTTAATTTGTTTTTCTCCCATTCTTTTCCTGATAATAACAGTCCAGTCATAGTGGGCATGGCACTGGGACCGTGAGTAAGAGGTCAAAACTGATTTTTGCTTTCCCTAGGCATTGAGAAAGAACTAAATATCAGAAATTCATGAAATCACTAAAATAACTTGAGTCAGTCCACATTTAAGCTGCTTCTCATCTTATTTTGGTACACCTTTGATTTTTTATTTTCTAAACGTTTTGATTTTGCCACTCAAAAAATACCCAAGAAAAACACCCTTGTAGAAATATTAGTTTACTCAATCCTTTCTTCAACCAAAAAACATTGTGCTGAACCTGAATAAGGGAACTAATGAATTATTTAACTGAACTGCTGCCAACATCTCATGTTGCCATACTCTATGTTCCTACTGCCTGATACTCTTTAGTCCAAGGATGAGATGTCCAAGGTCTGCATGCTTTCTCTTCCATGGCTAAGGCAAGCTCTGTTAGCGTGGCTTTAAAGAGAAAAATGCCTATGAATAGAGGTTCTTGCCCTGTCAACTTTGGCAAGGCAAAATGCTTTTTTTTTTAACTCAATTCCACTTTGACAGAATAAAGACTGGATTTAATAAAACCAGTCTTTCAGAAAGGCAGTTATCAATCAAAGTACAATTATATTGACCTGTTTGTTTCTTAGAAAAGTCTGTGTTGAAAAATCCATGGACTCTGTTTTATGGGAGAAAACTCTGGAGATTTTCTCCCATAAAATAAAAAACAATGGAAATAGACTATGAATTTGCTAGGATGGTTGGGTTTCCTGCTCTTTGAGACTCTACAGAACACCTAGTAAGAGTTGCCAATTGTTGCTGCCCACTTCAATTGACTAAAAGTTCTGTCAAAACTAGACAGAAATTGGAGTAATTCAATACTCCAGTTAGGAATAACAAACTCTCTATGTTTATGCACTCTTTATTTTTTCTTAATAAAAACCTAAGGAGAACATAAATCTTCTCAATTCATAGGTAATCAAATAAGTTGAATGAAGTTTATTCCAAATGTTGACATCTTATTCTTGAGAGTGATTTTGCCTTGTCCTCTGGCTAATTTAACTAAATGATGTAACAAATGCTTAGGGGGGTTGATATTTTTTCTTCATTTCTGGAAGAACACAGTTTGTACATAGTTTTCACACAGGATGTGACTGGCTTCTTCACTTACCTCAGGAAGGAAATTGTAAGGGCCATTCAAACAAGTACAAATAGTTTTTCTTTATTTATAGACATCTTGTCATCCTCAAAATTCACAGAGTTTAATACAACATGTTTTTGGCATGTTCTCTTTCTGTTAATAGTGTCTGTTACAGTAGAATTAAATGTGATGCCTTTTATTTTTATAAAATTTTGTTTTCTGCTGTTCTAATTTTGATTTCCATATGCTTTCCTTCTGAACTCCTTTGCTTTTCTGGGAAAAGCAAAGCACAGATAATGGGGAGATCTGGGAGGGAACTGTAATGTTCTTCTGCCCTTCATAACCCAAAGGAATTACTATACAGACTCAGGTCAAAATCACTTGTTTGATATCCTGTTGTGGCAACAATCAGTATCCACTATTTCAGAGGAAAGGAAAACAGGAAAGCATGCTGGTCAGGTTTCTATCTTCAAAGATATCCTACCACTTGATCCAACTTAGCAGCGCTGAAGCACTGCAAGAGTAATGGCACTCAGCTTGGGGAAAATGCAGAGTTCAGTCAGTGAAGGTAGATGCTCCCACACCACTGCCTTCACCCAGTTCCAGCCTGGGGCAAAGGGTGCAAAATGAGTCTGGGAGGAAAAAAAGACTCTCTAGAACTGATCATCTTATGATTATCCCTGAAAACCCTAATAACTAACACTAGGAATTTGACATAATCTTATTTTCCCATTTTGTTGCCAGTGTTGATCCCTTTCTTTCTGTATATCTCATACTTTTCAAAGTTTACCAAGGTCTGTTACTCTCATTTTTCTTCACAGCAAGAAAATATTATCCTCTTCCTTTTGTTTTACTCATTATAAAGCACTTGAAGCAATCTTCCTCTCTGCTCAAATTCCTAAATTTTTCCTGGCCTTTGCACAAAAAGTAACTTGCCTCATCTGCCCATCAACATTTTTGGCTTCATCTCATTTGGGAATTTCACTTCACAATACATGGTGTTTTTTTGGTTTTGGTTTGTTTGTTTGTGGTTTTGTTTTTGTTTGGTTTGGGGTTTTGTTAATCGGTTTTCTCATTCCTTTCCACTTTGAAGTGATAATTATTTGTAAGTAAAATAGATTTCAAACACGCATCTTTGGTTTCTTCCTTAAAACCAGTAGTTTAACTTCCAGTTGCTTTCAGCACCTTAACATTTATTTCAACCTTTTTTTAGTACTCTGACTTGTTTCTTATCTTGAGACTGCAACTTTTTCTTGCGATGCCAAATAGATGAGTTTCCACAGAAACTATAAGGCTTTGTGCTATCTTGGCTAGAAAACAACGGGACCGTAAGTTTTGACTTCCTTGTTTACTCTTCAGCCTTTCCCATTTGGCCCCTTTGATGGTGTTTCAAGGCTACCAGTAAGCTCAATGTTTGTTACTATTTTCACATTTAAAAGAGGAAAAGCATAATTGTGGAGGTACTGTATTCAGTTGGCAATCATCTGTTAATATTTTAATTTTGCAATTCCTTTTTGATGATCTTGATATCTTAAAGGTTTAGTTCTTGTACTTGTTGCAGTAGGTACTGATAATTACAAGATGCCTTCTCACTGTACGTTCTTTGGCATGATTTTGGGTACTAGAATCAGAGGCAGAGTACTTTGCAGTGTTTGGGAGAGTATACAAACCTAGGATTGCTTGTAAAATTTCTAATCAAAACATCAGAATTGACCAGTATTGAGACTGGAGTTTCCAGTATTTTCTCAACATAGAAGTCATAGTCTTACAGTTGCACCACAGATGAAGTTATAGAGGTGGTCTCTGTCTCTGCTTTATTTAGAAGTAAGAATTGGAGCAAAAGTTAGCTTTTTGATATTTTCTTTTTTCTTATTGTGGTTTAACCTCTGCAGGCAACTGAGTACCATGCAGCCATTGGCTCACTCCCCCACCAGAGGGATGGGGGAGAAAATCCAAAGGATAAAAATGAGAAAATTGGAGGGCTGAGATAAAGACAATTTAATAGGTAAAGCAAAAGCAGTGAACACAAGAAAAGTGAGAAAAGGAATTCATTCACCGCTTCCCAGGTGGTCAGCTATCTCTTGGAAAGCAGGGTTGCATCAAATGTAATCATCATTCCAAAGGTTCCCCATTTCTTCTTTCCCCTGCTTTATATACTAAGCATGACACCATGTGATGTGGGATATCTCTGGGTCAGTTGGGGTGAGCAGTCCTCGCTGTGTGCCTTCCCCACTCCTTGTGTGCCCCCAGCCTACTCTGCTGGGGCAGAGGGAGCAGCAGAAAAGTAATTTACATTGTGTGAGGACTGCTCAGCAGTAATGAAAACATCTCCACATTATCAACCCTGTTTTCATAGCAAATCCAAAACACAGTTCCACACTGAGCAACACCCTTATAAAACTGTAGTGAATTTACTCAGGAAGAATGCAGAATTTGCCCTGTCTGAACTTGGCAGCTCCACATGGAATTTTTAGGACAAAAGCTGGAGCGTGGTGGAAAAGCTACTATCTATAGATGGTGAGGAAGCCCATCTCCAACACTGAAAACATGATTCAACCGTTTCTATAAAGATATGATCCTGGCATGTGCTATCAAGTGAGGCACTGATAGACTCTGGAATCAATCACTAAAAATAAATTAGCTTTGTGTTACTTAAATAATGAAATATATTCAGGTAATTTTTTTGTTTGCTTTTTTGGATGTTGGAAGCCCTCTTTGATTTACTTTATCAGAAATTACTGTGTTAACCTGGTGGTTCTGAGAACTTTAGCCTCTGTTCTTACCATGCAATCTTTCTGCAGAAGATCAAATTGATCATTAGGCATAGCTTCATGGATAATTTCTTTTTGTTATGTACATTCTTCTATCAATAACCTTTCTGACTGCCTTTCTAATTAACATGATGGGAGATTTGTACCTGGATGTGCGACTGTACAGATTAGATAAAATGTGCTTTGGTTTTTTTTACATCTGTGTTTGCGGATGCATTGATTCGTTTCTTTGTATGAGTGTTGTAAGAAACAAAAGCTCAGACTGTGCTTCCTTGAAATCTTTGGACCATGAGTTTTGAGTTTGGCCTATGTGATATCCAAGCCAAGTGGAATCTTAAGTTTTTTATTTGTGAGGGCTAAAAAAAAGAACAAGTTCTAGACTTATCAAGACAAGTGCAGGCCACAGTTCTGGTGTTCCTTGACTAAATGGCAATTTAAGTCAGTGTTAAAATGATTGTGGTTTATAAGGACATGGCAGAAGACAAAATCTTATCTGCAATTCTTGGCTGGCTGAAATTTTTCTGGGCTTGAGAAGTTTGTTTTCTAAAAGGAGAAAAAGGGGCTTTATTAAGTAACTTATTTATTGCAATAATTGGTTTCCTTCTTCATGTAACTTGATTAAATAATCTATTGCTAAAATTCTATATTTTCATGCTATCTTTTGTCTTGAATGTTGTCTTAGTGGCAAGAATGGTATTTTAAGGTGCCCAGTCATCAAGAGGACTCAGTTCTATTGTTCAGAACACGTTTCAATTTTAAAACTTGGCCTTTAGGTTACAGTTAAGTGTACAGTTCTGTAAATTTTAATATTCCATTTGTTACATGAAAGCAAATTCCACTACTCTTTTCTGTGCAGCAGTCTTCCTATACAAAGCTATAATTCCACAAATACCTTTGCAACTAAATTGAACTGCATACAAGTATGTCTCATGAAGCAATATGCAGGTATTTTCAAAATTTTAAAGGCATTTAAGAACTTCTGGTGGTGCATGATAGATTTTCTTTATTGAAAACTAAATTGTCTTTGGAAATATTTTGGGTGTCAGAAAAGCATTTTTCACTATTTTTACTAACACAGGCATTTCTTTTCCTGTCCAGTGAGGCACAAGAGAGTTACAGGTTATTCTTTTGCACCTATGCCTTTAAGTTCTGTATTTGCTTCATATCATGTGAATTACAATGTATTTCTGCTTGCTGCTGTGGGGTTTTGGTGGGTTGTTTTGTTTTTAATAGAGTTTTTGAAAGAGGAGTTAGGTTGAAGGCCGTTACTTTATTTATAGACGACCGTGAGATTGTTCTTTTGATTATCTCTCTTCTCTTGCTTTGGAAACATGAAAGTAGCATAAGAAAGGCTGACTGAATGACACCCCAGCTACTGCTCTAGTCCTTATCCCAGGAGAGACCTTGAGCAGATGTCACCAGCTATTTTCAGGTTTCTGGAGTCAATGGGGAAGCAGCCTGAAGGAACAAATGGTGGAACTAGTTGATAAAGTGTCTTCCTCAAGTTCTTCCTGGCCCAGATGCCAGAATGGAACAAATAAGAATTGTTCTTGCTGGGGTGTAGCTTGACTTGGCTTGATAGATGTCATATTTCAAAGAGTAGGCATGTCAACAGTTGATAAAATGCTGTCTCTACTTTTCAGATAAACAGAAACTCTTCTGTGTTTAGCTCTTGAAGAGAGGAATTGAATATAATTAACTGTTTATGTAATTTGTTAACCCATGTTAACCTTTTAAACCTGAGGTTGCAAACTGTCTAGAAAATTTCTCAGAAAAATTACATGCTTTCTTTCACAGCATGTAGAATGCATAGATAATTTTATGAGGGCACTGGTTTCTTCTTGCCCATTTGAAGCCCAAACTTACAAACCCACTTCTGCTGTGGCTGCAAACACACAGGACCTTGCCTGTCAAAGCCACTGTCCCAGTGTCACTTGGTGCTTCAGCAGCACTTTGTCCCAAGGACTAAGCCCTCTGCTGGGCTGGAACTTCCCTTCTGGGGAGGTATGAATAAGAATACTCGAGGTGAAAACATATTTTGCTACAAACAATGCCCCAAATGTATTTAAATCCTTCAGTGGATTTTGGATGGGACTCAACATACGTGTATAATGCAACAGGGAATGACTGATGGTGGAATGGAAAGCATTAAAGAAATCGTCTGCCATCTGGTATTGTTGATAGTTTGCTGGCATGATGACTTGCAGATTCCTGTACATGTTGCCTTTGAGAAGATATGTAAATATTTCTCTCTGCCATTATCATTAAAAGCTGTAAATATGTTTGGGAGGAAGAGTATTATCAAGATTAGTTATGTGCAGAGGAAAAAAAAAAAAAGGCAAGTCAAGATCTACTACAAAATAACCTGTAGTTGTTATCTACTAACAATTAAGCTTTGACAGTTTTTTTGGTGATAATACTTGGTGTGTAGTATTTGCTTAACACTATTTTACAAATGAGATCACATGAACTTCAATTTATATTATTACAATTTCAGCAAGTGCTGTTCTGAGTTAATAAAAATGTCTGTAGTGTCTCTGGCTAAACCAAACATAGCTGTTTACACCATGGAGCAACGGGGTGTAAGAGATGGGGTTTCATAGTCCAGGGTGAAGATCTTATGGTTTTGATCATGTGAGCCATTATGATGATTTTACTAATCACAAATGAACAGGAAGATGTCTGATTCAGATAGAAAACGTATTTCTGAATTCCAGTTTTATGATCTGTTGCTGCTTCATGCCCAGCCTTTTGTCTCGGTGTAAAGGTGCTCCCCAAGGCTTGGGGCTGGCATGGGGTTATGCTGCTCCCATGGGTCCCACATCTCTGGTCTTGGACTAGCAGCTGGGCTTCAGTTCACCTCAAAGCAGCTGAAAGATTTTCTCCTTCAAGCCAGAGAAGGGAAAAGCTTTGTTGTGGTTTGACACTGGCCAAATGCCCGGCACCCATGGAAGCCACTCGCTCACCTTCCTCTGCCACAGCTGGGCAGAGGAGAGAAAATTGAAGAGGGGGTCCATGAGTTGAGTTAATGACCCCAAGAAAAAACTCCGGGGGCAAAACAGGCTCATCTTAGAGATACAAAATTAATTTATTAGTAACAAAATCAGAGCAGGATAATGAGAAAAACTTCTTATTTTCCTTTCATATATATATATATATATATATATATATATATATACACATATGTGTGTGTGTGTGTACATATTGCTTCCCAACCTAATTTCTTCAGTATTTACCTTCTTTTAAATGCTTTTTAATATTTAATGTCCTATAGTTTGCACTCTTTTTTCTTACCCTTTTTTAAACTACAGCCTGTGTATTTGGATCTTACTCAATTTTTCAGCCTTACAACATGTAAGCATGTCAGTGAGTGTATAATCCACTTTTGCTTGTAACTATAGATGACATTCACGTAGCTTAATTCTGTTTTGCTCTCCAAATGTGTCTTTCTTTTTGTAGATACTTACCGGAAAAATGGCATTGGAGGGATGCAAGGGAGGTTTTTGCCAAGATATTGCAGAAAACTTGAAAATTGGAAGTTAACTTCCTTTCTGATCTTCCAGCACCACATAGGTATCAATCCAGCCAAATTTCTTCTGGAAGCAGAGGTACCCAGATCAACCCCAGCCCTACCAGTGGGCATCCTCTTGTCTGTTTGGCTGCTGGAGCCTGGTGCTGTCAGAATGCTTACACAGCCCCTCAGCTGAGTGTAACTCACACTGAATTACACTCAGGAAAATTTCCTAATGCCTTTGGCCTTAAGTATTGTATACCAGTGCCTTTGGCATGTTCATACCAATGCTTTTGCTTTAGCGAAGTAGCTGGGTGGGTCATGGCCAAGAATCTTTGAATCTTTGAAGTAGCTGGGTGGGTCATGGCCAGGAATCTTTGAATCTATCACAGCTGTCTGTCTGTGATAGTGGGAGTGCTATGTCTCATATAGAGTAAACCTCCCAAATTCCAAGTGTCTCCTATCTACCAGATGGGGATTTTTTTTCTCCTATAGTAGCTATTCTAGGAGCCAGTGCTTTGTATAAATTATTAAATGTTTATCACAGCAACAATTTTCACTCAGCTGGAATAACATGACATCAAATACCTTCTCCTGGGGTCACATAAATATTCAATTGGTGTGAAATGGGCTTTGGGAGAGCAGAGATTTGAATTATTTCTTATACTTTCCAGAACCTTCACTGTGATACTTTGGTACTGGTAGATGCAGTTCCATTAACAACCAAGGAAAAGGGGAGGAAGACCGAGGACTGAATGCCCCGGTGTGGGTAAGGTGCAGACAGATAAATCCAAGGCCAGGAAGGCTCAGAAAGGAAACACTTGAGGGTTTTTTTTTTTTTAATTTTAATATCCCTATATCTTGTCTCTCCCTTAGTCCACTGATTGTTAAAACAGGGCCTTGTTGGTCCATAGAGGACAAAATTCATGGATCACAACAGTATGCAGTTTTTTAATTGTTCTTTGCAATTACTCGTAACTGAATTATTTTCTAGTTTCAGCAGCTTCTGTTAAAAAAAAAAAAAAAGCTGCAGTAGCTCCTGCCAGCCACTGCCTTCTGCAAGTATTAGTCTGCTTCCTAGCAATTGTAAAATCTTACATCCATGTTATTGTCAGGTTACCTCTGTGGTATCTCTGTTGTTCTCTCTATCCAGACCTGTAAGGGAGGCTACATCAATGCACTTCATGGGTACTTCAAGTCCTGTCTTTTACTTTTCCTGAGAATAAATCCATCTCTGTGCATAAGATGCTCTAGATGCCAGGCTGATACAGCTCCACAAGCACAGAGTTAGTGTGAGCAATCCCCTGGGAAGGAGGAAGAACAGTACCTGTGAGCTGTTCTGTGAGCATTCAATTTTCTTAATTTTTATCAGTCATCCTTGAGTATTCTTACACTCCACGGCATAAATAACTCAGATAAATAAGTAACCGATTTATCTGAAATAAATACAAAGCTCTGCAGGCAATTGCAGTATGCTTCCTTTTCCTGATGCCTCTCCCCAAATCTGCTTCTCAAAGCATCAACATAAAACTGACAAGTGCCTCATATTCAAACAGTTATTGCACAGAGGTATCAGCGAGCATTTTCCTCCCACCATCCTTGAGCAGTGTTTCACACATTTATTTCTCCAGTACTGACAGAATGACAGAAATAAAGGACAGAAAAAGGTTTAACAATCCAAGGCCCCATTCCTTGTTTACCTCAGGTTCTCACCTGCTGCTCTGTTCTGCAAACACAGGCTCCTTTTTTCAGCATAAACACTTTCCCCATCATGTCTCCTTCCCTGCAGAACAATTCCTCAGGGTCAAGATGAACTCGTGTATGTTATTACCATTTGTCCTGCCACACACCGCCAGGAAAGAGGTCCAGGTACATAATGCTTGTAGCAATAGGGATTATTGTCTTTTTTTTGGTGTACATTCCTAACAGGACAGTCAGTTTATAGAGAGTATGATGGGATTTTTCTTTAGGGATATGGAGAAGAAAAATAAAGTGATGTCAGAGCTATATAGCTTCTAAAGGAGCAGTGAAAAATTTTATCTCTGTGTAATTGGCAACCTAGATTTGTTCTCTTAGGGTTATTCAGTCTTTGCAATGTTTTGCTCAAAGCATGAATATACTAATATACTATGTATTGTTTTATAAGTAAGTTTTCTTTTTTCTTTTCTCCTTTTGCATTGAATTTTTCCATGAGCCATCAGCAAATAGGAAATGGCTTTATATCCATTATAAATAATAAGAACAAAGAGGTTCAGCACAGAAGTAGCTTGAAGTTGATGAAAGACTTGGCTGTCAAAACTGCACTAATCAGCAATAGAGGGTTAATCTCTAAAGACCTGACTACCCAGGAGACCGAGTCTTCTTAGGGACAAGACAAGAAATTCTTCCTAAATCTAGGAAGAAATGCCTAAATGGCAGCTTTTTTTTTTTTTAACTGTAAAATTAGACTATGCAGCTAAGGACTATGTCAACATCTTGTTTCTAAAAGAATCTAGCACTGTAACTCTTGAAGCTCCTTGTACTAAGAACATGATACTCAAGAAACAATGAGCACATTTGCAGAATAGGTCTACACAGTGAAAACAAGTGAGATGATGGATAGTTTTGTCACTGACAGTGATTTTTATTAGTCTCACTGATTGTTTTCTTCCTTACATAAAGAGGGGGCTGTGATTCAGAAATACATTGCAGAAATTTGATAGCTGGTACTGCAGAGTTAGAGGAGAATAATCTTTCTTGCTGTTTGCTTCAGGTAAAATGTGAAATAAGAAAACTGAGACGTGTAATAGAAGAGAAAAATATCACAATGTAGAAGTTTGCCTACTTGAAAAATTTGTATAGGTATGTAAATTGGACACTGCTATGAAAATTCAGTTTTTCCTCTTCACCTGTTTCTTGACATTAGTGTTTTCTTTATAATCTTTTTGCATTGTGATAAAAGGGTTTTTTAGCAATGGACATTTCACTCATTTTTTCACTTCTATACAGGTATGTTCCAAGGATTGCAGTATGTACCAGTCACAAGAATGAGGAGCTCTTTAGAATTCTAGTTTAGCATGCGACCCAAATATTTAACAACAAAATTGAGTTTCTTTGCTGAGGTAAATTAAATTTTACTAAACACATGGACTGTAAAATTGCATTGTTTCTTTCTCTCATGTTAGCTTGATAACTTAATCTCATACTGCAAAAGTAACTCCATTCAGGGAGATGATCAGGATGCAAACATGAATGTGTAGAAGTAAACTATAAGCTTAAAACTAAGCATGCAATTGCTTACAGAGCAATTCTGAGCTACAGAACTGAATCCCAAACACTTTATACCAGTCAGAAAACACAGTCAGTTCCATGGATATAAGAAAATTCTGTCTATACTAGGAGAAAATCTCTTAAATTACCATAGAAATGAAATATTAAAATATGGAGATCAGTGAGATTTCAAGAGTTTGTGTCTTAGCAACACAAGGTAAAATCTTTATTGACAGGTTGTTCAGTTTTTTAATTAATCTACTACATAGTTTAGCAAATCTACTTTCTAGACCTTCTCCATAGTGACTGACAGCTTCATGAGATATAATCATTGTGATACTCTCTGTGGCAAAATTCTCACTGTTTTCAGTATGATTAAATAATTTTGAAAATATTACTGCAAATATTGAACAAGATGAATTTTGCATTGCAGAACTTTGAGTAGTACAGAACTGCTTTTCTTGAGAGGTGGACTCAGCAATTCTGTAAACACTGATTTTTCATACCATTTAAATGTATTAGATAAAAATTGATGGCAAAATAAATATTTTTGGGTGCTGCTGTAAATATTTAATGCTCTTATTCAGACAACATTTTACACTAAAGAATCACCCTGTCTCAAGAGCTTTCTTGCAAATTGATAAAAAACTGTACTTCACAAGAATTTTAGAAATTAGTATGTTTGAGAAAGGACATTTAATATCATGCTGTTTTGTCCTTTGAAAATGTGCGTAAGCATACAGTCAACAAAATCCTTTACTGAAGATATGAAAAATTAACTTTATGATTTATTCTAATTACAATTTGAAATTGTGTGTCTACTTCCTGTTTTGAATCAATCTGGTTCCAACACCCTTGAATTTTATTTTTATTGCATCCTTTATTTATAGCCATTGCAGGTCCAACCTCCTGTTCTGCAGCTTTACCACTGCAATTACCAGACAGGGTCCGACGCAGCTTTGTCAAGGCATATTCTGAAAACCTTCCAGGACAGGTATTTCACCTCTTTTTGAGTTACATGTTCTGATGATGTATCACCAATGCTGTAAAAACTCATTACTAGTGCTCAGTCTGAGCCTCCCATGCCATCATGTGTGGCTATTGTCACTAATGAGATAATTTAGCACTATAAAGGGTTTATTACTGTAACCTTTGCAAGTGGTTTCCCAGCAGTGGTAGGCTCCTGGAATTCCTTAGTTTATTTTTCATATTAAATTAGCCTAGTTTATTCAACTTCTCACAGTTTATTTATTGTGGACCCTTGACCTTCTTGAGTAGCATTTTATGGACCTTTTCCAATTTTCTAACACCTTTCCTGAATTGAGTGGGCATGAAGTGGGAAAGCTAGACACAAAATTGTAGGTACAGCTACAGCCATGCCAAGTAAAGAGGATTGATACTGCTTTCATCTGCTGGCTCCATTTCTCCTAAGGTTTCTTTATTCATGATACAAGTGCACAGTTGGCTGCTGTTCAAGGTAGTGCTTCCCATAACATTCAGGTCCTTTCTGCTAGAGCTGCTGCTCAGCATGAATTGATGTATGGGGATTTCTCAGGTGCAGGATTTTGCACTCGCTGAGCCTCATGAGTTTCTTTGGAGTAAGTTTCATTTTCTTTCTGGGCAATAGTTAACACTGGCTATAGTTAACTTTTGAGGTGGCTATATTTCTTAAGGAAATAGTTGGCATAAGATATAATGCAGGTGAGTTAGGTTTTAATTTAGGGTTCTATTTCATCTGACTTTCTTGAAAAGCACTGTGGAAGTACGAAATTAATTTGAAGCATGTCTTTCTCGTAGCCTGTTCTAGTGGTAAACCTCAGTCCTCCTGTTCTTGTAACTTCAAAGTTTTACAGATCTCAAATAATACAGATTTTCACAAGGCTAGATGTATTATGCTGAAGCAAGACCAAATCTTATTTCCTTATCTCTTCTGACAAAGATTATCTCATGAAAAAGGATGTCTATCACAGAGAATTAATCTCACTGTAAAAACGAGAAACCTAAAAATTAGGTTAAAAATTCAGTAAGATCAACCTTAGGCTTTAAGTCATGATTTTGGTTCTGTTGATTGTCAAGGCATAAGGTTTTAATCTAGTTCTGTTTGATCCTGATCTCTCCGTATTTCATCGGTTTTAGAAACTATGTATAAAAACTTACACAGAGATAAATGTGAGACCAGGCATAATATAACTAAATATTTCGTTAGACAGTGCTTTTGAGGGTAGTTTATTTCAATGACCTTCAGAACCAATGTAGCCCATGCACATGAAGCCGAAGAACATATGTATTTCTTACATATCTTAGCCATCAATTCTTAATTGTTCTGTTATCTGCACTCTAAAAAAGATCTTCAAACTCTCCTTATTTACCAAGAGCTGTATTTCAGGATCCTCATATGATCATATTTTACAATTATCAAGTTTAGTCAGTTGACAGTGTGAAGGCTTGAATTAAAAATTGTCTTTATAGAGGTATTTTTTCTTCCCTTTTGCAGACCTTAACCCCAACTGTCTTACCCGTAGTTTCACGCATACATACCATTATAAATAGAGCTTTATAATTATAATAAGTATAATTTGTAATTTTCTAGTCTCAGCATTTAATCCTTGTAGAGGGTTTCTGAGCACTGCCTTACCCTGGCTTTCTCTTCCCATCATTTTGTGTATTATGTCAGTGAAATCTACTTGAAATCTACTAGTGTCACTGAAATCTACTTGAAATCTACTAGTGTCAGTGAAATCTACTTGAAATCAGGAGTTCTGTAAGTCCTTGTGGAGGATTGTGGACCAGAAATTAGAAGGATGGCCCTGAGTACCAGGCAGCTGCCAGCCTCTTTTCCAAGAGTGAGCGTGATAATCTCTTTCATCTGCAATTTTACTTGTGAGCCCCTCTTCTTCCCCCATGCATTTTGTAATTACTATCATTGGAGAGCCAGTAATGGCCCTCTCTTGTTTTGTGCTGCTAGAGAAGGAGTATAATGTATACTGCTCTTCTACTTCATGGGCAAGTCAAAAGGTGTCAGCCAAGGTTTCTCAAAGAATAGATCTGCCCGAGAACCTGACAAAGGTTTAGACCATTACAGTGGAACAACTACATTTGCTTTGTGCAGATTGCATATATTTAGTAAGTTTATAGTTTTTATTATACTCTCTCTCTCTGTTTTTCCCGGATGACTTTCCAGGTATAGATTTGGTTTTAATCTCTCTGAATCCACTCTGATGTCTACATTAAAGCTTGAAAGTAAACAACAAAGATTTTATTCTACCTGTTTTTGTAGCTTGCTTTTCGTTTGCCAGAACTTGTTGATCAGCAAGAGTCAGCTGGCTGACTTATTCTGCCATGTAACATTTATAGTGCTGTCTCTCAGCAGGAAAAAGCTGTTCTCAGAAGCTTTTCTAAAATTGCAGGCGTGCAGAGGAATGCCTCATCATCTATTACCTTCAGACAGCCACTGGAGACCAAAAAACTGAGTAAGATACATACTGTAGCTTCTGCATCTTTTCTTAAACTAACAACAAACCTTCTGTAAATGTTGCAAACCAACCCGAAATGTGGTCAGCTATCCTGAGGAGGTAAGTTTATTTTTTTCCCCTTATAGTATCAATTGGATGTGTCAGCTGTGTGTTATATAAAAGTAGTATCTGTTATACTCTAAAAAAAGTGCTGGGGAATACCTTGCCAGTTAGGATGCAATTTTTATTTTGCCTGCCTTTCTACATGCATGGATGTTTAGGTTTATTAAATGGTTGTTTGATATGTTTTCATAGTGGAAAAACATTCTTACACCAAAAAAAAAAAAAAAAGTGCGTATCCATCTTGTTTGCTTAACTACACTGATATAGACAAAGTAGTACAATTTATAGTACAGACTGGCCTGTAGTAAGGGGTGGCAGTTATGTAATTTTTTTAGCAGATTGTATATGACAAGCTCCAGTCAGCTATGGGGAAGTTCTGCCTTTACTGTCAGAGGAAATCTGACAGCACAAAAATGGAGCCACATACTTTGAAGGAATACTGCAGTAACCTGTGCTAGTCGGGTGATTGAATTAACTTCTGATGAGTAAATAATGTTTGTATCCCTAAATGGAGAAGAGGATATAGATACGGCTAGATGCAGGCTAGAATAATTGACTGAATTTAGAGGAACCAAATCCCCCCATATTATTGGGGTAGGAAAAAAATTTAAAAATAAACCCAAAACATTCTACAGGAATTGAATGATGCTATCATAAAACTTATTTAGAATCCAGAGAGAATAATGTGAGCAGAGAGCAACAAGGAAAGAAATAAAACCCTTTTTAGTTTGAATCTTCTGTTGTTTAGAATGAGTTACTGGCATATGCTGTAGAGAAGGGGGAAATTATGATACAAATAGCATAGAAATGGCCCACATCAGGCTTGTGTTGTAATTTAATGTCTTGTAAAAAATTATCTGCAGTAAGGTTGAGACTCTAGGTTTCATAAAATAGATAGAAATAAAAAAAAGCTGGTGATGCAACTTAGGGACAGGGCGCGAGGACGGGGATGGAGGCGATGTAAGACCAACTTAACTCACAACGTTGAGATTGAAATGCAGCTGTCGCTGCGTAAAGGAGATGTAATTCTTACCTCGCTGCCCTTCACCTCAGTAGGAACACCTGATGTCTTCTTACGGGAGACGAGGGTACAGCAAGGCAATAGAATAACGGGGCTGGGGCCAGCGCGCCTCCTCAGCGGGGTCCGCGCCGCCTTCCCCGCCGCTTCCCGCTGGCACCATTCCCGTCCCGGGCTGCGGGGGCAGGGACGGCCCCGGCTCCGCGCCCGCCCCTCGCCCCTCCGGCCCGGCGTTACCGCCTCCCCCGCCGGCGCCGTTCCCGGCGCCGTTCCCGGCGCCGTTCCCGGCGCCGTTCCCGGCGCCGTTCCCGGTGCCGTTCCCGGCGCCGTTCCCGGTGCCGTTCCGTTCCCGGTGCCGTTCCCTCCGCCGTTCGTTCCCTCCTCCTCCGCTGCGCGGCGGGCCGTGCCGTGCCGCGCCGTGCCGCGCCGCGCCGCTGGGTGCTCGCCCCCGCCGCTGCAGCCGGCGGGCTGGCAGCTCGGCGGCTGCTCTCCGCCAGGATGGTTCACCACTCGGGCTCCATCCAGTCCTTTCGCCAGCAGAAAGGTCAGTAGCGGCCCCGCTGTCCCCAGTCATCGGGAGGCCCCGCGCACCTGCCCGTCCTGCGGGAGGGGAGCCTGAGGGAGGGCGCTCGGGTCTGGCCGCGGGGGCCGTGCAGCGCCGCCCGTGGGTGCCGGTGCGTTCTGTGTGCCTGCCTGCCCTCTGCCCGTGGGTGTCGGCGTGCGCCTGTGCCCGCGTCCCGCTCTGCGGGCTCACCGATGCTGTGGGATGCGCTTCTGGGCGGCAATGCGGCTGCGGCGGAGGGGAGCGCAGCGGGGCCGGGCCCGGAGCTGTCCGGGCCCGGAGCTGTCCGGGCCCCGGCTGCCGGGCGCGAAGGGCCCGGCCCGGCCTCGCCCCGGCCCCGGCCCCGACCCCGACCCCGGCCCCGACCCGCCCTGCCGAAGTTTTCTTCCCGAAAGGCGGTGCTGCTGTGGTTCTCGCTGTACAGGTGAATCGAAGGATGCCTATATGCGTGATACAGGCAGGTCGTCCACCCTCTACAGTTCACTGCAATTGTTTCTAGGTTTGTTTTTAGGTTTTAGTCTTCGTGCCATCCCGTTATCCAAGTACAAAAGTAGAGGAAGAATATTAGCTGTAATTGTGAGCAGGGCTGTGGTGTTCTGAGTGCAGATACAACTTAGGTTCAGTCTGTGTAATAGGTTATTTTTTTATCCGGGATTTTAATTGCCAAACAGAAGCTCTTTGCTGGTCAGCGTATATGAAGGTGAATTTCCGGTTGTGATTACCATCACTACAAAACCTGTATTGTGTTCATGTTAGAAAAAAGGTAATACTCTCAATGAACTTTATTTATTTCTTGGTTATGGAACCAATATTTTTCTATATTTTTTCTCTCTAATTCTACTTTGATGGGTCAGATGAACCAAGATTTCTCTCACTTTGCTCTCTTTCTGTCATTGGCAAACTTTTTTTTTTTTAATTCTTATAGTGCAGTATGCCATAAATTATGATAGGAAATGGTATTCTTTATACATAAATCATGAGGTCGCTTATTGGATGTTGCCTCATCCAAGTTCTTCTCTTTGGTTAGTTGAAAATAAATAATTCAAAGCACTTTTTCCATTCTGGTAATAATAAATTTATATAAATTTAATAAATTTACTTCCTTGCTGTAGAGGTTTTGCATTTAATGCCAGTCTTGTGTGCAGTAATGAGTGGTGCTGTCTCAGACTGTAAAAAGTCTAGTTATGTCAGGCTCAGAGGTAATTAATTGGTATAAAAATGTATTTTTTCAACTGTCGAGTCTACATCTATAAAAGCATTAGAAGCCTTGAAGCCACAGTGTTAGCCCTTACTTTTTCATAAGACAGTATTTCTGACATTATAGTAATGATTAGCAAGCTCCAGAATGATTGTCAAGGCTTTTCAGAAAAAATGCAGCTGCTCTGTGATAATCTTTAAAAAGCCTACCCCAAAACTAACTTTCATTTGTCAGATTATACCCTTTTCTGACCCAGAGATGGGGCAACTGAGTGGTGTTTTAAAAATTTTTATTCTTTTTTCAGTCTCACGTGAAGGGTGAGACAATACAGATGTTACAATTCACACCATCACAATCAGAAGCCAACTATTTCCTAATTACAATACTTTATAAATGTTTCTTGGCCTATCAGCTTTTGTCACAACATGCTGTAAATGCCTTAAAGACTATCATCTAAAATTACCCCTCATGGGTCCTACTGCAATGCATCTTTCATAGTTCTGTTTCTCTAAAGTATCTAGTCTTATTTGGCAAGGCCATCCTTTGAAACTTGTTCCGTGTCCGTGTTCAATTTCTCTTTCAACAATGTCTGTCAGCTTTAACTGTGTTCAAGTTCTTTGACTTGTGATTTATGAAAGTCTATGTTTGCACAAGTCATAATACTTTGTAAAAACTAAGTCAATTTTACCAGTTACTTTTTGAGAAGATTATTGTTCTCATTCCTTATTCCCAAAAAATCCTGATTGAGGTACCTTGCCAGTCATCAGGCTTTGGAAAAGAGAGGATGCTTTTATGGAGCTGAGTAACCTGTACATGTTAGTATTGACTAACATGGTTGGCTTTCCCAAAGTTCTCAAATGCAGTGTGCTTTGTACAAAATGTACCTGATTTCAGTCTGTTTTTCTCAGCCTAAAGCTTTTAGGAATGGGGGAGGACAGCATGAAATCTTGAGCAAAAGGCTATAGCAAAACTAAGCAAACATAAATGGCAATCAAGAATTCCTCATCTTACCGTGAGGTATTGAGAAAAAGCTGAGCATGTGGTACTCTGAAGTTCATGGATATTGATCTCAGAGGCCAGAAACATTGTGTCCTTTTTTCTTTTGATTTAGTACTTTATATCAATCTTTATTAAAAATGTAACCTTTAGCTCACTGTAATTTCTAGCTTACTTTTGCTGAGATTTTGACTAAATGCATTATTTGTTTTCCAGCTGCTTACAAAATAGTGCCCTAAATTCCCTTTCTTTACAGAATTAGTGGTAATCTTCATGAAATGGCCAAATGCCCATCATAGCTGTGCCTTGTATGCTTCACTTGCATTAAGATCAAGCTTCATTTTTTTTGGGGTGGCATTGAAAGGGTATTCTTTTTGTGTGGATTCTCAATCATATAGGAAAAATATGCATCAGGAAGTCTCATAGTTCCTGAAAACAAACAGAAAACAACTTTAAACTCTTCAGAAACAGAACCTACCTATTGCCAGGTAACACAATGTTCAAAGTCACTTGCTAAAGAGCAGTAACTTTTAAAATGGGAGACAGAATGGGGTAGAGATCATTCTTTTTTCCCTTAGTTACTCTGAGCACTTTGCTGTAGCTGAGAAATTGTGGTTTCAGTACCAAAGCTGTTTTTACAAGGTTTGGAGGAATAAGAAGATTAAGTTCTCCAGTCTCTTGGGTGTTTTGGAGCCTTCAACAGGAAGGAGAAAAGAAAGAAAGAAAAAAATTGTATCTCAATTGATTTGAGATTGTAACAATTGTACAACAATTGTACAATTGTACAACAGTAACAATTGATTTGTTACTGTTTAGAATTAAGGTGTTGGTTTTCTTTACTTTATCTTTCCTTTCTTGACAAAGTGAGGAGGTGATCGGAGTAGGAGGCTGCTGCCATCTTTTTGTCTTGCTCTTTGTTCAAATTGTGTATGCAGAGTGAAACCTTAAGTTTCAAAACCTGCAGCAGAACTCAGTGTAGTGTTAGAAAAATACACAGACAGAGTTGAAAAAATTAATTGCATTCTTCTTCACCCCCACAATTCTTGTTCTTCTATTTGTATCCAAAGATAATGTCTATTGAGAAGAGCGTTGTCCTAGAGGTAGACTAATCTGTGTCTGCACAGCAGTGTGTTAGATCTGTTTAGCCATCTGTATAGTATTTTCTGGCTATTTTTAACATCTGCTTTGGCAGAAACTGGTTTTTCTGAAATTATTTTCCTCAGTAATATTCTCAGATAGAAACCATATTAGTAAATCTAGACCTTTATACTTTTTTACTTTATCAAAAGGTGATGCAAGCTGTGGCCTCTGAGGGATCATGTCAGAGCAAAGGTAAATAAATGTTTATTATTTACTAGTTTCTTCCCAACCATCCTTTACAAAAGAATAATGTTCTTCCTTAGAGATTAATATACAGGTAATATGTACTGTACATTACTGTATATACTTCTTTAATATACAGGTTTGTTTCAAACTAGTAAGTAATTAATAGTTATTCATAAAGGTGAAATAATGTTGATAAGAGCAAAGATAATCTCTACAGTAATTTGTAATTTAATAATTCCAGGGAAAGATAGCTATTTATGAATCATAATCTTTCACATGTAGGACATAAAAACATGCTGCAGTCTTATGGTAGATTTTGTGTTTTCCATAATAGGTATGGGGTAGGTGCTAAGCAATTGCTTGCTTTATTAGGGGACTTTACTGAAAACTTGTATTCTTCAGAAGGAAAGGCAACCTAATTTGCAACAGGCTCTTGTAACAGATACTTGGTGAGTGGGTTTGAATAAACCTGTGTTTTAGGTGCAGGTCAAGGCAATTACTATGCTTAAAATTTTAGATGTCTAGGACTTTTATCCTGATACACAGACTAAAATTTCCTGCATACTTTGCTGGGTGCTTTTACTGAGTAGTGTTGGTTTTTTAATACCTCTATCAAAGCTTTTGAATGAAGGAGTTTAATGCTAGGAAAAAGAAAATATGTTTGTGCTTTAAAATTGTGTTGCTTTCATCTTGATGTATGAGATTTAAGAACATGGACTGCAGATTGAAATCCAGTGGCTAACCTGGGCTGCTTCTGGTCAAGGACTTAAATATTTCCTGGTTCAGTGGGGCAGGAAAGAGTTCATCAACTTCAATACTCATTAAGTCTTGGAAAGTACTGATTTAGCCTCTCAAGGGATTTATCTTGGAATTTGAGACTTCTGAAGAAATCAGGGATCTTCATGAAAGATGTATTTCTAGGTGTATTCTGATTCTCATCTGTGCCAAATATTTTGTTTCATTTTATATACTGCTACTTGAAGTTGTAGTGTGATTTAGAGGGATTGAGGATTGGCTTGACAATCTCTAATTGCTCTGCCTTCACAGGGTAGCTTGTTGCTTCATTGACTTTCTTGTTAAATCACTTTGAGCTGATTTGAGAACCACTGTTGTGGAGTAAAGCTTTCTGTTATAGTTGCTTTACTCTGATTTTAAGGTTTTAATGACCTGCATTCTTTATAAAACAACATGTGAAATTGACTGGCATTTCTTGTGCATTTCAATGAGAATTTGTAAACATCACATTTTATATTGCTCTAGAGTTTTCAGTATTCAGGAACTTGGACTTGTGATTAAGAATCTCATGGAGACTTCTCCAAGGATGTTTGGTGCTTCTGTGGCATAAGTAAACCTAGTAAACTAATAATAAATAATAATCTGAAGAGACTACTGAAATTACTAGAAGATGGAATTCTGTCACACAAAAATTTATGAGAGATTGTGACCCTTTGCCACTGTTCTCCAGAGCAGAAGGGCCAAGTTTTCATATCAGTGTGAGCAAAGCAATTTTTTTGGCCTCAGCTCTTCAGTTTTCATTCCAAGGAGCGCTAGTGTTTACAGAAAGTTTCACAGCCATACTCATTTCAGCTATGAAAGCTGAGAGCAATGCAGCAATTAATGCAGTCCCTTAAAACAATGCTATATTTAAACATTGTTACTTAAATTGTCTTTTTAGGGCTCTGAAAGGCAAGGTCCAATGTTTAATAAGGCTGTATTTGCTCTTGCTTCTTTTGCCTGATACAACTGCTCAACCTAGGATGCACTCCACCTTTTTCACACGTCTGAAGGGCCCATAATATGTCTTTTTATTCCAGATTATACTGTTGTGGGTTGTAACTTCAAAGAATATAGAGCTTTCTGAAAACAATCACTAAATATGACATATTAAACCTAACATTAGGCAGGTGCATGAGTACTGTAGAAAAAAGTAATTTTTTTTCACAGAATGAATATTTGAAATGAGAAAGCTAAAGATATCAGAAAATTTTGGGATGTCACATAACTTTATCTGGCTACAGGTGATGATGATGCTGTGATTAGATATCTGGGCATTAACTTCCTACATTTTCTTTTAAGTATAGCTTGATATAGTTGTATCTGTGGACAAACCTTGTACCTATTCCACACCTTTTCAAAATTTCCTGAATAAGGACCTGTGAAAATAGGCAACCCTCGCCACCACTCATTTTCTTTAGAACCCTCATCAGTTTTATTTGTTTGGGTATACCAAAAAGTTGTGAGTTCCTGATCTGCCTTCATATTTTGGTTTATTTATTCTGATTTTTGTCATTTTTGAAATCTGCTAAATGAGTATAAATGAAACAGCCCTGCCAGTTTATCTTGTATTGTAGTAGTATTTTGAATATATCAGTTTTTGTTGAAAGGTCTTGCAGCAAAATCAGCACTAGTCAGTACATTTTATGATTAGAGGTATTCTGAAGTTCCAGTAACTGTGAGAAATTGAAACACTGTCTTAGCTAACAGTACCAAGAGCCTTGCATTACAGTTAATGCAGATGGCTAAGTAGCAGCTGGGAAAGTAATGAAAAAAAAATAGCCATCCATATTTTAGACCTAGTATGATAGCAGAAAGTGGATGTGCTAAATTCCCGAGTTTGCTAAGCAACGTGAAGATTACTTGTTTTCTGCTTTGGCCTGTCTAAACTGAAGAGAGTGTCTGTGTTGTCTTTTGACAAATGACATTTGCAGAAAGCATTGTATATGTGGTTACCCAGATTACAACTCTTTACCAAATTTGTTCTGGAGTTAGGTCAGTTCTATATATTCTACAGCCTATGTTACAGCAGGTTTTTTATTAAAGACAGGTGAACTCAAAACCAAACTGCAGTGTACAGCAACATGTTTTAACAACTCTGAGCTACGGTGAATGCAAATTCATCACTGTTTTCTCAGAAAGAGATTCTGAGTCTGCCTGAACTTGGATTATCATCTGTCTTGTGAGGGCATTTAGCCCATGCAGTTACTTAAGGGAGGAATTGTTCATTTGTCTGACTGGTGAGGTCACAGTTTAATTCACAGTCTATTTGAGTATTTAAGTGAGATTTTGAAGAAACTGGTACCTTAGGTTTTCTTTTTGGGTCATGTCTAATGTTCATACACCAAGCAAATAGCAACATCTGTTATGTAACTGTTTGATCTACTTAAAGGTAGGATCTTGTGAGTGGGAAAAAAGATACCATGAAAGCATGCTGAGTTAGATTCCATCTGTAACTCAGGAGAAGGAAGTGTACTTTGAAGAGTATCTGCAAAAATCCCTTTTGAACAACAAATTGCCACTGTTCATATGATTTTCATTTATTTAGTTAGTTACAACATGGAACGAAGCCACACGAGTTTGGTTCCTTCTTGTCTGTTGTTCTTACTGGGTTCTTGTGTGGGATCCTAGCACAAGAAGGATGTGCAAACAAAGGAATTTTAGAGCTTGCTCAAATCTGCATTGAAAAAGTTTTAAGAACATCACAGTTACACAAGAGTTGTAACTAGTCACGTGTGGTCCAGATAGCTCCTGTGATGATGGCAAGCTCTGGAGTTAGAATATATTTGAGATGTCATATTCTATTCTCTGCTTGTCTGATTCAGTAGAATTACTCCTGCTCAGAAATTTCTGTACTCCTTACTGTTTGTTTAGTAGCTTTATCAATATGTCTTTATAATCCAGAAGGTCTAATGTATTTAATATTTGTGTTCACTTATCTTTCTGGTTCATTAAACTAATGGAGTTAGTGCTTTTAATGAATTAATTTTCCTGAAACATTCATTTTGTGGGGCTTTTTGTGGGAGAAGGAAGTTTGTTTTTATCTGTGGGCTATTTTGTTGTCTGGTGTAAAGGACAGGTGTCTGCCAAGGAAGGTGGGAACATCCCTTGGAATGGGAACCCTTCCCTCCAAACTATTATAACTTTGAAATTACAGGGCTTTCAGGCAAAGATATGGGAAAAGGAATAACAGTTCTTTAGTGTATATTTATGTGTAACAAGACAAACAACCCCAGCAGCAACACCAACCAAAACCACAGACAAACACCTTTTAGGCTATTACTTGGAATTAAATATAATGTGTTGGTAGGGAATAATCAAAACTTTCTTTTGTGGTGTTGGAAAGGAGCATCTACAACTTTTTATTACTTTATATTGTAGGAAATCTCAAAAGAAACCTGAGATTGACTTGTAATTGAGCTGAGGCATAAAAAATATTTTGAAATCTGCCTTCATAAATGCTTGTACTTTAATGGAAGGGGTTTCTTTAGAGCGAAAAATGATTTTTCATGTCATGGTGACAATGATCTGTTCATCAGTCTGACTGGGCTTTTTTCCATCTTGGTTGCCACTTTGTGGCTTTTTGTTCAATTTTGTCATGTTGGTTCTGGAGTATTATCTTGGGGGCCTATGAGTGCCATAATCTAGTTCATGTATAATCTATTAGACATGATTAATTTCATACCTATGGCCATCATAGGTATTTGCTGTCAGTCTTTTCTGCCTAAGCAGAATAAATCCAGATTTCTTGCAGCCTGGAATGGAAAGAAGGCAAAGCAAGGCATCAAGTAATGGATTAAACTGGTTATTCAGCATTTCTTCCCTTTAACAAGGGGAAAAAAATAGAGAAATGCTTTAAAAACAACTACCCCTTTAATTTTGAAAAGCATTGATACCAGTGCAAAGATATGAGGCATTCCAATTTCCTTTTCAAATTACCAGTATTTTGTATAGAAGACTGTGCTATTAGGAGCAGCGTGTGACAGGTATCTGTTTTTTTTGAGTTTCTTGGAGCCCTTTCATGGGCTTCTGAAGAGGCAGGGAGGGAATAAGTGGTTAAAAAGGAGGTCACATTTTTGTAAATTCAAATATGTGACTATGTGAAGCTGTTTCCTCTACTGCACTCATCTGGCCATCCTTTGCGTGACACGGGGGTCTCAAAATAACCCATTTCTACGTGCTTGTGAGATCTTTAGTTCATTTTCAGCATGCTTGTCAAGCTGCCAAATGTCCATTTATATTTTATATATCTGGTATATGTGTCCATACTTTCTTCCAGAAAAAGAAAGCAGTTATTAGTGCAAAGATGCTAGCCTCAAACCACCACTCTTACAGTAATTATGTGAGCATTAATATGCAAAAATAAATGATAACAGCTGAATTCAAATCAGAAGCTTTGTCCAGAACATTTCATAAATTTCTTCAAGGATATCCTCAAAGCATATACCTTCATGAAAAATACATTTAGTTAGACTTTTAGTTTACTTTAGCCTCTTTATCTTCATTCGGGTAATTTCCTGTTTTTTCCTCTCTCTGTCTCATTTACACTGTTTTCCAGAGGTGATGGGCTGGAGGGGAGAGGGACAACACTATTTTTTTGCTACTGTTGTCATTATTTTTTTACTGATTGGTAGGTGAGTAGTGAATACAGTTTCCACTAGAAATTGTGTATTAATGTTGTTTTGGCTATGTGGTGTCTTTAGTATCCTGTTTGGCTTTTATTAGGAAAACTAATCCATGATGTCAGAGGTTTACATCAAAAACGGAGACAGAGGAGTTCTGTAACTTTATTCAAGTAAAGGGAGAGGCATCTATGTTGTTCTCCCTTCTCTCTGTAATTTCCTTTTTAAGCTAGTGGAGTTATGTTCAGAGTGTCCTGGATGTGCAGATAAGTTATTTCTTAGACTACTCTGGTAAAGTGCTGCTTCACCAGCTGCTCTTCCTGTTCCATGTCCTCTAGCTTCTGAACTGTCTTTGTAACCCTCTGTTGGACTGCCTTCAGTTGAGGTTGAGGTGTCCTGTACAGAGGTGATACTGAAATGGGCTGGAAAATAAATTTTCTACCACAATTTGGAAGCATTATGAAGCAGGGATTCTTTATCAGCACTGGACATGTTAGAAGGCTGTCTCCTTCAATCTAATGTGTGTGACACGACTTTATGACTAGGTATTTATCCATCATAATCTTGCACATTCATTACAATGTTCCTCCTATCTAATACATAAACATCACTGTGCTAGAACTGATTTGCATGCATCTGCCTCCTACTTGGAGGTCCTTATATGGCCCTGGAGAGTCCTATAAAGGTGGTTGTATTCACTGAATTCTTTGATGTTTTAGGCAACCTTTCCTTGAACTTTTTATTTCGGCATGTGCTGTAGCTTCTTGTTACATAACTTGCCAAAACCCCCACTGTACTTCTCTTTATCTTTTCTCCACTGGCTCCAGCTATATTTATCATCCTGTGTGCATACCTTTGCCTCCTTTTATCTTTTTTGCTAGTTAGTCTTGAAGCTCTGTTCAGCAACTTCAGGGGAACTGGAAGTTTATAATCTCTGTTATTTACCAGGAGCACCCCAAAGCTGGATGCTGTTTGAGATGTGGCTGCAGGAGAGTCAAGTAGAGAGCCATAATCTCTTCTCTTGACCTCCTAGCTTCACACTTGTCAAAGCAGCTCAAGAAGGAATCAGACTTTGTTTTCTGCAAGGGCTTCACTGCTGACACCACTGAGGGTCAACCTGTTGAGAAGTGCAGTGCCAGTTATTATAGCAAATAGCCAGTGCCATGGATTTCTAAATTAAATTGTTTTGTTCGTTTCACCAGCAAAGTGAGGAGGAAACTGTTCAAAAGAAGCGTGCGTGGCTTTGTCAGTTGGTGTGAACAGTGGATGGTTTGGCTGGTGGAGTGGTTAACATTTGTCTTGAGAAGCAAAAGCTTGTAAAGTATTGAGTAGGTAACAGGTCATCTATCAGACTTTGGTCTTAAGGCTTCAAATACCAAATGCCTGCTAATTTGGAATTCTGGCTGTTATTGGAAGATCTTATAGGCATAGATGACTCAAAGAAGGGCAGATCACCAGCTGCAGATGAGCTGTGCTGGTTTAATTTACCTGTAACTCAGCACACTGAATGAATTTGGCCTAAAAAGCTGCCAGCAATAAAAGCACTATAATCACATCATGTGTCCTAATAGTAGCAAAACAAAAAGAGAATAAACCTTCCTAAAGCAACCTTTCAAAGGTTGGTCACTAGGTCCACACACTCTGCTCGGTGTTTAGAGTGGTCTTTTGAGTCAGTTTTTACTGTTCTGAATTGTGCTTCAGGAAAATTTGAAAAAAATAAATAGGTATATGAGTCTTCATGTTAAATGAGTAAACTGCAAATTACAATTTTTGCAATCTCTTTAGTGACAGCTATTCTTAATATTATATTCACTTTGTTTTGCATCCTTAAAAAATTAAAGTATTTACTTTTTACCCCCTTTTCTGCATTAACATATATAGACATGATTTTCAAATCCTGAAATGGAAGTAGTAATTTTTAAAAGGGTCAGTAATCACTTCCAGAAAAGCTTTTCATGGATTTAACTTAGACTCTTATTTTGTGTTGGATATGCTTCCTCTATATTTAATTCCACATAATTTATTATAATGTTAATAATTTTATGGACAGTGCTCTAAGAATGAAACTGAGGCAAGTTTTGCTAGAGAAAATATCTTTTAATTGCTACCATAACTAGAAAAGTCCGATAAGCTTCTTAGCATGTAAGAATTATTTGCAAATCTGAAATGAAAGCTACAAATTTCAAATCTAAATTCATAAGTTGGTATGAGTTCAATAGCATCTGTTAAACATGATACCCTGTCTTTTCTTTCAGACAATCTAATTGATTTAATTGAATTTTAATCAGGGTCATCTTGGTATTTCATAACTCTGTTAAGGTGTTTTAATATCCTTGATAGGTTCAGTAGGGTGTTTAATTTGTAAAAGATAAGACCTGTCTGTATGCATTTATAATGGGGGTGTGTGTTCAACAAAGGGCATTATCAGGAAAAACCTTTTGTCATTCCTAATTTCTTGTGTGTGTATGTATGTATTAGGACATGTATCCTGCAGGATACATGGTTCAGCAACCTCTCGTGGACCTGTTGCAAATTAAATCTTTTTTCCACCAAAGATCGGAGATGGTTGGAAGGATGTTCCATGTTTTTATGAAAGGATATGCAGTGTATATTTTAAAAAGTGGCAAAATAATGGTTGAAATGCATTTGCATCTAGTTTTGAAACAGAGAGATAGAATTAAGTTCTATATGAGCAATTCTATAATTCCATTTAGTTAAGAACATTAATAAAATGCATTATGCATGCAAAGAAAAAATATCTTCCAGTAATATTGAAATCTTAATCTGGTGCAGAGATGAACATAGGAGAGTTTCATAGTTCTGTACATTTTGCCTAATTGTGTTTGTTGAAAGGATAGCATTTTCTCTTTAAATAATAAGCTTTGAAAGAGCATAGGTAACTTTTTAAAATGTATTTAACCTTTAGAGTTTTTAAGTACTTTACTAATAATCTCAACATTCCCCCTGTAATTTAGGAAAACTATAAAATGACGGATTTTTAAAATAGCTCTGTACACCTCCACAGCATTGAGCTGCCTACGTGGGCCTGATGTTCAAGTAGCTGAGTTGAGTTTGGTACAAAGGTTGCTGAAGGAGGTGAATAAAAAGCTGTCTTTTAAACAGGCTTTCCATTGTATCCTGCTCATTCCTCCAAGCAGCCTTTGTCACATGCTGACTCTCATCAGTCACTTAAAGCTCCCATGGAACTGCGCTGCAGTTCTAACACAAAGTGCTCAGCTCTTCAGGATTGAGAGCTCTAAGGATCTGCAGACAAGTTCTCAGGTGAGCAGCAGTTGTACAGCCACGAGCTGCCAAAATCAGCGTGGCTTTCATACATAGATATGGGCAACAAAATTGCATCTCTGTTTCAGTGTGAGCAAAAAATTTGTTTGAGAACAAAAACTGAACTTCACTGTCACAGGGCAAACTGGCAGCTGGGGTTAAGGAGAATCCTCTGTTCTTTGAGGTATCCCAACTCATCAGTTCTTCTGGGTCTCACATCAACATACCATGTGCCTCTTCCTTAGCCTTGTCTGTAACCTCAGACGTGAGGATCCAGATCTGTGTCTCACCCAAATGCATTTCGGAGAGAAATGTATATAGCTCTGCTTCTAGGTAGTGTTACTTTGCTTTGATTTTGTTACCAGTTCACTTTATGTGACAAAGGTATCAATTTTAAAGCTTCCATTTTAAAAAGCTTGGGAGTTACACTGGAGTTTCACAGTGAAAAGTAGATCTGTTAAATAAGGAAATTTAAAGATAGTGGTCTTAGTGTTCTGAGCTTGCTTTATCATGTGAAGATTTAGAATAGTTGCAGTTTTTATCTTGGTTCAGATGGAGCTACAATCTATCTGATGGAACATAAACACACTGTGTTTTGCAGTATTTGAAGGAATTGCTGTTCCTTGTTTTGTTCAAAACAATTCCCACACAACAAAAGTAGTGTTGCCCCTACTGAATAGAGGATACCGACATTTCTGGTTGAGAAAAACTGAAGTCTTATATGGCTGAGGCTCCTTAGGATAGCTTGTTTGTTCAGTAAACATATTTAACCTTCTGGTGTGCTGTGTTTTTCAGTAATGAGATGACTGAAAAAATATAAACTTTTAAATTAACAACATTAATAATTAGGAGGAATAAATTGATGTAAAAAAATAAATTGGCTTGATTGGCGTAGCCATTAGTAATGCCAGAGGTTTTGATCCCTTTCAGGCTTCAGGTGCTTGAAACCCCATAAGCAGTGTTTTAAAAGTAGTAGTAGTAAAATGCATGGACCTTTTCTGCACAAGTTTTTCAAGACTTAAAAATATAACCTAAGCATTTCAAATAACCCTGTGACAGGGAAAAGAATATCCCTCTCCAAAATATGTTCTGGCATGAATTCAGTTTTTTATTCAGTTTTACTGCAGCACTGGAAGTACTGTAAGCCTTAGCCAAGTCATTGTCCCAAGTACCTTCTGCCTACCTGCAATTCTCCACGGAAGTTTTGCCAGCATCAGGTTTTCAACTGCATATAATCAACCTCACTGGAATTGAATAACAGGACCAAGAGCTTGGCATTTGTTATAAATTACAACTAGGTATGTCTCTGTAAATGAAATCTGGGGGTAGGGTTGGAGGAGAGGGAGGGAAGGTTAGGGGCATTTTTTCAGATCTGACTAGAAATATATAGAGCAGTATTGGTTGTGACTGAAAATACAGTGACCAAAATGAGCAACTTCTGTTTTTGTAAGTAGATCCCCGCCTGAGCATTGTTCAGGGCAAGGCCTTAAGCAGCACAGCACACATGATGTCTGCCTGCTTAACTGGCCAAAAGCTGATGTTATCCATTTGACTTATATAAGAAGTCAATATGACTTTTTGATGCTAAGATTTATGCTGGATTAAATGGGGAATAGTCACTGGGCTGTTCTTTATGAGGTTAGCCCTGATCCAGCCTTGCTTCCAGCATTGAGTTAAGAATTAATATGAGCTAGCTCCCAAACTTTCCTCATCTAAAATTAGGAGCAAATGAAAGACCAGTATTTTTCTTAGCAGTGCCAAGATGATCATCTGAATCTGTATTTCACAGAACGAGGCATAGCAAAATTTCTCCTTTATGTTTCTAAGGGCCAAAACCTAAAGGCCTCTGAGAGGTTGCTTTATCTAGTCTTTCTAGATTGGCATGATATTGAGCATGCATTAAATTGTGCATGCTAATTTAAAAACCAGAAAACCTTATCATATTCTAGCTCCGTCTTTCCTGCCTGGTCCATCAGAAAGCTGTGAGTAGTACAGCTCTCTGCTCTGACTCTACAGTGGTAGTACAGCTCTCTGTTCTGGCTTTGAGCCATGTAGAGATTTGCCTTTATTACAGGAATCCCCAGCATCCCCTTGGAAAGAAAACTTCCCAAGGCAGAAGTGCTAAAATAAAAAAGGGAGCATCTAATTAAACCATAAACATTATTTACCTTTTTTTGCCAACATAAGGAATTTATACATGCATGCTGTAATCATTTCCATGCTCATGCTAGCTACCAGAGGAATATTATGTAGGGAAAGAATGAATAAATGGAATTGTAATAGAAAAACAAGTCTATTGGGCTTTTTCTGCTAGGTGTATACATGTCTACTATTGCAGATGAAAAGATCCCTGAATAAGCAAGGACTGTGTAACAAAGTTCTAGCTGGAAATATATAGTCTAGAAAACTACTCTATGGAAAAGAGAGGAAGGAATGAAAATAATTTCAGTAAATCAATATAGTGATCCAGTTGATGATGTCAGCCACATGCTATTTGTTCTGGGTAGCATGCAATAGCATAAGAGCTAGGTAAGCATTTGCATGCAACAGCAAGTGCCATCAAAACTAGCATATCACAGAACTGGACTCTGACACAGTAGCAGAGTATGAATTAACTTTTCTGAATTTTAAGGAGGTTCATACCACTAACATAACAGCAAATCTGCTATGAGATTGCTTTGCTGTGACTCACTTTCTTCAAGCAGAAGCAGCATGGTATTAAGGAATCTGTTTGAAATGTCACAGGGGAATATAGAGTGAGAAAAAGGAAATAATTTTATTTTGAATTGAGGCATTATGTCATAAAATAATTATGTTCTAATTTTTTATATGTATCACTTCAATTGGGGCTAAAATTGAATGTCAGTATGTGTTATTTGCATTACCATAAATTTCTTTGGTAATAGTGATTCATCTTGCTACACATACTCATTCCAGTATAGAGGAAAGAAACATGTCTCTTTGGCAACACTAATAATTATGCAGTGGGGTCCATAGTTACTGGCAGCCTATCCCTGCTTAAGAAATCGATCACTGAAGCCATCCAGAACAATTACACCGTGTATGTCTTTATATATTGTTCTATATTACCCCTTGCGGTGTCTCACTGCTGCAGATTTTTGTCTAATAAATGTCTATTTAGGAAGAACTATATAGAGGAGACTCCCTAGAAATATTTGAAGTAGCACAACAGGCGTGTGTGTCATTGCTCTGCTCTGAACAAGGCATTGTCAAGGGCGCCAGCCCAGTGCCCACTGCGTTCTTTGCTGGCACACAGCAACCTTTTTATTAAGAAGCAGAGTTCTTTCTGCACATACTTACTTAAAGCATCTTCTGAGGCAACAGAAGCTTACCTGTCTATCTTCACCTGGTACTAAATAGTTACTTTGTCTGACCAAGAACAGTTATGCTGTGCTGCAGAGCTGGAAAGAATTGTCCTCAGTCTAATGAAGTTCTGCATCTCTTGGTAAGAGAAACACACAGAACAAAGCATGTTCTGTGAGCTCGATGGAAGTTTTTAAAGGAAAGGCCCTTTTAAACCTTAGCTATTATATTTAAATACGGGGGGTATCCTGCTGATCAAAGGACATTCTTGGTAGACTCTGATGTTGAGGAACACGTTTAGTGCATGCAGCTGGGTGTGCAGCTGCAGGACAGCTGCAGATTGAGCTCTGGCTGTCGGGAGCCCAGAGACAAGAGGCAGTGAACTTGCTTAACGAAGGGCCCAGGGACCTGTGGCTCG
The DNA here is from genome assembly GCF_031753505.1 of Anomalospiza imberbis. Classification (NCBI taxonomy): domain Eukaryota; kingdom Metazoa; phylum Chordata; class Aves; order Passeriformes; family Viduidae; genus Anomalospiza; species Anomalospiza imberbis. Next base: position 62,291,196 of record NC_089686.1, read on the forward strand.
GGGCAGGTGATGCTCAGAGTCTGCAGTGGCCCTGGCCACAGACTTTGGAGCGCTTAGACAGTGAGGGTATAAAACCTCAGGGTCCCCTTTTCTCCTCCTCGAGGCACCCAGCTCCATCTGTTATTTGCTGCAAGACAGTTAAATCACTTTAAGGAGCGGACCTCTGAGACTGTGCTGTGGGAAAGCCGGCGTTGAGCTGGCAGGGACAGCAGGTTCTGAGCGTGTGAGTGTGGGATGGGTGAGAGGAGCACCCATCAGCTCACAGGCGCCGGCTGGGATGGGCCTCAGCCCCGGCTCAGGTGCTGCTGCTCTGACTGCACTGCAGCTCTGGATGGGCACACGGAACTCGAGCGCTTGCACTGAGCTCACTTCAGAAAGATTTGCTGCGTGTGATGTCCTCTCCAGTGGCACGGATTTTCCTTGCAAGTTCATGGCTCACCCAGAAGGAGAAATGTTTAGACTACTTAATTATTTTTAGCACAGCCAAGAAAGGTAAAATATATCACTAAGAAACTAAGATGTATAAAAGCATGCTATAAAGTAATTGTTCCATCAAGCAGAGAAACAGTACAGTGAAAGAGACTAACTACGCTACTGGACTTTGGTTTTGCTCAGTGTTGAAATAATTTTTACAAGGATTGTGTGTGTCAGTGCTCTATATTGAATCAGTAGGTGTATAATAATGAGTGTTTCTTCCATGTAAACTTAGGAAAGCTACTTAATTTCTGGGTCTCTCAGAAACAACTCTTAAGAGTCAAATCATTGTCACACCTGCTTTGTTCAAACTGACCCTGGTGACACCCAACTGACACCCTGGTTTGGTGTCTTTTTTGCCACATTTGTTTGTTGCTCTACAGTTTTTTCACAAAGGTTACCCAATAGGTCAAAGGATTAAGAACATTAATTTATTTCCATAATGGTGAAGGGGAAATTTTTGTAGCTTTGAAAGGAAAATGTAAATATTTTACAGAATGGAATGCTATTAGCGCTTGTATTTTAGTTCATTACATTGTTTTTTAATAACTTCAAACATTTTAGCATGGCATTTTTGTTTAGTTGAGGAGTGGCTTATTAAGTGCATTCATAATTAGCCATCTTTCTTTGTTGTGGCCCAATATGCTAGAGCTTATTTTGTTATTTTTCTTTTGGCTACTTCAGGTATGAATACAAGCAAGAGTGAGACAGTGAAAGAGCACCCTTTAAAGCCTTCTAGAAGATCTATGCCATGCCTTGCCCAGAGCCAAACACATCCTCAGAGCCTGAGCAAGCATTCATCATTTCTGCAGCCAAACCGTGTGCAGCCACAGCTCCAGCCCCAGCCTTTGAGTGCAGGGACATCAGCAGCTGCAGTGGATGTAGTGTCAGAACGAGGTAGGAGGATTTTCTCTTTCAGGAGAGAAAAATTTTCTCTTTCTTTCATTCCAGCTCTGATAAACTTTGATTTATTTGGATCTCTATGGTTTGTTGAAGAAGTGTTATTGCACCAAACACCTACACATACCATATTATCAGGTTCTTGAGTGAATCTTTAAAATGTTTGAAGTGAGTTTTAAACTAATTTTTTTTTTCTCAATGATGACATTATTTCTTTCTCACTAGTAATAATTCAAGCAAGTCTTGCTCATTTATGCTGGAGAAAGGTATGAAGGTTTCTGTAGTCTGTTGTAGAGGAGAAGGAAAGAATAAATATTAGGCTTTAGGCAAAAAAAGTCTTTATATATGAACGTGTAGGAGGAGATGCATTCATTGACAAACAGTAGAATCTGGGAAGAGCGGTATGGAAAGAATGAGAATGAATGGAGAAAATCCCTCCAAATTTTAGCTCGTGTGGACTAAGGAACTACTTTTATTTTAGGATTTCTAATTTAACAGATACACATGCCTTATCAGAGAAAGTAGTATAGTTGGAATCCTGTTGTACTGCGACACAAAATAACTCACGCATTCACTCAAGATGTAAAAGAAGGAAAAGAGGAAGTTTTATTTCTGACGTTTCAATATATAGAATTCCAAAAGTGACAGTGAATTGGGTGAAATTGTCACCTCTCCAACCACACTGGTCAAGCTAACAAGTCTATTAATTCTCTGTTCCTACAAAGAAGAATGTAAAACAATCATTATTTACATGAACAGTGCGTGAGAACTCCAGTAGAAATATGTAAACATCAGAAGGTATAGAAAACTTTTAAAAGAACTTTAAAACTTTTAAAAGAACAGGGTGACAGAGTCCTAACCACTGTGTGTCACCTGTTGCCAACTCTTGCCATCCTCTATTGCCAGATGTGTGTGATCCTTTGTAGAATAAATTAACTCATCTGGTAGTAGATTTTGATAAGTCTTTTCTTAATGTTGATAGGCACTAGGCACTAATTGTTGTTTAATGAGTTATTTTATTGAGTTAAACATCTCTCAGAAATAGACAAAGTCTTCATTAAAGTGATCTTGCTGTTTTTTCTATTGATAGAAAGTGCTCTTCACAATTTCAGTCCAAAGTTTTTTGAGTTGCTGACAGCTTTGAAAATTGTTTTTTACAGTAAAGATTTTTTTACTTACAAAATAAATGTGAATGCTGATACAGATACTGCATTTATTTCCGCTAATACAGATATTGCATTTATTTCAGCTAAAGTGATGGAGACTTTGGAAAACAACTTGATTAAGCTGTCTAATACAGAATATGGTGATCCATTTTTAGGTAAGTTGCTGCCTGAACTGAAATAATGACAAATTAATGGTTCTTTGATTACGCACGCAGTATTTAAGTGTGGAAAGGCCATACTTACTCTGAACTTCCATTTTTTTTGAAAGAGGAGACTAAGTGCGACTAAAGAAATGTGTGCTGTCACAAATTTCCTGATACTGTCGCACCTCTTAGACTAAAAGTAGGGACAGAAGACAGAGAAATGTCATATATTCAGTGTATCCTTTTCCCATAATAGTCCTTCACAAAACTATAATTTTGAACAATGTACTTGAAATTCCTTTAAAGTTGTTATTATTCAATTATTTTTCCCATGTAGTCATGTCATTCACTATTATTGTGGCTGCAGTTCTATTGTTGGGGTTTTTTTTAGATATTTTGTATATTCGCTTTAGGCATTTACATACAAAAACTGTTACAATTTGGGAAGCAAAAAAAAAGTAATGGAGAAAATAGCCATATTTGTACTGCTTTGCTATCATTTTGCTATTGCAATTAAGTCAGAATAAGTAGGAAAGAAGTTATTCTTAGAATAATCCTATCCTTGTAACTGCAAATTGAATCAGTAAATGTACACATGGGTAGTAATTTACAAGTTCCAAGATGAAGTAGTTGCCATCTATTTTACCTGTACAGACACAAAAATATTGCTGCACCTTGCACAGCTACTACGAAATATATTTTTGCTCACAGTTGATGAAGCATCAAACTAGAAATCATGTCTTCATGCTGGATGAAAGATACCTGCTTTCAGAAAGCTAGGTCTGCTCACCTCTCACATGATTTGGCACTGACTTTTCTTGATGCCTGAAATATATGATAGATAAGAGGGCTTCTCAAGGTTTCCTGAGTAGGTAACTACTGGAAATAGTAAAATTGATGATACTTCAAAACCAGATATTCCAAAATCATGGCACAGACCAAAAATTTGGCATGAAGATTATATAAGAAAATCATGTCTTAGTAAGGTTCCAGTTAAAGCTGCTGCACTTTCCTAGTGTAATTGATTGGCACACATGGATACTAGGAGTTTTTACTGTTATAATTTCCTTATTTTCTTTTTCTTTTAATGTCCTGTTCTATTTTTCTCTGAATTGCTTACACATAGACATGCTGATATTGTTGTGTATTTATATATGTCAGCAGTAATTCTTTCTCATGGTAAATGATGCTGGTTTTCACTCACATTACTTAGTTTTAACCTGAAAAGATACATGGGGGGCTCAGCAACTCAGGAAAAGTTAGATTGATTCTTTTCAGTTCAATGTTGTGTTAAATTTTAGTGTGGATGTTTCTTCTGACTACAGCTATGCTCATGGAAGAAAAAAATATTCAAGTTAGCCCTTTACTAACTTGAGTAAAGAATTTGCCCATGTTAAGTCCATCCCAAATTAGATAAGTGAAATCTGTAAAGTTCTTCACAGTTATAGAAATTATAGCAATGTAACTGATTAGTTATTCAGTTACAAGCAAGAAAGAAAACAGTATTTAAAAATAAATGCCAGAGGTCAGCAATAAGAATTGGCTTCCTTTTATATCAGCATTATCTGTTAGATGTGTGAAGAGAAATAAGAGACAGCTAAAAGGTGCATGTAACAATATGGCTTGTGTACCTTCAAAATAGTTTGTTGGTCCTTTAGTATTGTGTTTATGTGGGTAAGAATTTGTCTTCAAGTCTAAAATTTTCAATGTTTTCCTGAATCTGGATGTAGATGGGAAGGGGGAGTAAAAAATAAACCTGAAAAAAGAATATTGCAGCTTCAGCTTTGATCACCAGATACTTTAGGTGCTTTTGTAGGTACTCTGGCAGTTTAGTGGAGTTTGAAAAGTAGGCTGATTAATGGGTATCATCATCTTAGTGAACATTTTCAAACTGCTCCCCTGAGAACATGAAAGAAAGCTGAATTAAGTGAATGTGGTGAATTTTTAATTAGGCAGTGTTGTAGAAATGTAGGCCAGATAGCTTTCTCCTCTTCTTGCCTTGTTTGTAGACAAAATTATCTTGTGTGAAGGAGATTAACAGGCATCAAATAAAGGAGTTCAGTGGAAAGCTTCTCTTTTATTTCAGTTGGCTATAGCTGAGGCCATAAATCTGTTGGACAAGCTTAGTTAATGATGTTAATGGATTTATGGAGTAAAAAGACAATGTATTACACTTTTGTTAATTGCCCATGGATAAATGGCATCAAGGACATTATGGATTTGTGTTATTTTTCCTCTGTCAGTTTTAGGTGTTAAGTAGTGTTTTTAGTTTGAGGAAGTGGTACATTCAATTCAAGTGGTAAATACTGAGCTTCTGTAACATACAATGTGAACTTTGAGGTTTCAGGCCTAATGAAATGCCCCTCTTTCTGACTCACTCTCTCCCCTCCCACCTCTGGTGGGAGACACAGAAGGTGGAGATGACTAGGTTGAAATAAGAACAAAAGTAACACTCAGTAGCAAGTAAAACATCACTAATTAATTCATTCTTTTTTCAATTCTGTTTTTTTTCTCCCTTAACTTAGATTAGTTATGAGGATTTGTGCGTAATAACTCATCTTTCTTAGCAGGACACAAAAGCCTTCCTAGATAATTAATATTTTTGCTGTGACAGATACCTTGTATTCTGAATGTATCCTGAATCCGATTGCTACAGAGTTTACATATAAAAAACTATGGATTTATGTGCTATGCTGCAATACAGTGAAGTGACAAATGAAGAGCTGAACCAAAACTAACAATCCAACAAAGAATCGTAATAACTGCATGATAAAAACTATTTTTCAATGCTCAGTTATTGAAGTGTTTGTAAGTCAATTTTCTGCCATTATGATAAATTGAAATGGGTATATATGTATATATATGTATATGTATAACCTGTGCAATACCTCTCATGTTCACATAAAAAGAGGGACTGAAAGATCACACAAGACATGATTCAAGGAAACCAGGTTCAGTTTCTGCTGCAACAGAAAAGTGATGTTTCCATTATGCCTTCACAAACCTAAGTTTATGGTCAGTGCCTACAAAAGTAAAGGCTGTCACGTCTGTTCTGATTGTGTAGTGAGGTGGCTGAAAAGCTGCATGAGAACAGTTTGTCCTACACCCAGAGTTGTCCAGCTCCCATATTAGAGCTGGTCCACTCCTGGAGAGCTGGCAGTATGGATGAAGAAGCTATGTAATCTATTCAGTGCTCATGGGAACATAACAAGGATTAGTCTTTGGACTTAGTATTGCAGTTGAAAATATTGATGTGCTTTAGGCAATTAGTCTGCCTCTTCCAGTTCTGTACACCACCTTAACTCCTCTAAAGAGCAATAATATATGACTGGCTCCCTTTTTTAAAAAATAGAAGTATTCTGTGTAACAGTTAGCACTGTCTGAAAGTTCATAAGAAATTGTACATTGAGAAAAGTCTGTGTTTGTCTGTTATGTGTAGGCACACAGTGTGTGGTGACTGGGAGTGGGGCTGTGGCCGATCCCCAGTGGGTACAGCTGCGCAGGACAGGTGAGCAGTGTTGAAGGTAACGAGCCATGGAGTGCCCAGGTGTGCTGAGCAGTCACACAGGGAACAGGGGCACACAGGTGCAGTGCATCAGCAGGAGGGGTATAAAAAGGTCGCTGAAGAACAATAAGCAGCAGATGCTTGAAGCATTCTTTGGTGTAGGTTGTGGCTCTGCTGTCATTCTGGTAGTTATGATGGTTTTTCATATCTAAATGTGCTTACACAGGTAGGTGAAAACCTTTCTATTTTATTTGTGTAATATAGTGTTCCAGGTGCCCAGCAAAAAAAAATAAGACCTAAATCCATCACAATGTCATTTATCTAGGTGTCTAGTGATGTTCTTCTCCAAGTTGCTTGCTTTTTCTATGATTTCAATTAGGACAAAAGGAGATTTTTTTTTTACTTGATTAATAATCTCTTTCTTACTAAAGCTTTGCAAAGCCTATCCTTAAATGTGTAAAGGCTCAAAGGAATGAGTAGAGTCATCATATCTAAGTTTGTGAAACAGGAACTATTCAGGAATATTTATACTAGTTTTTCTTTCCATAACTATGCCACAATTCAGTTGAAAAACATGTGCTACCATACACTGCTTTATATAGATAAAATATATCGCTGGATTGCCTGATGCAGAGGAATCAGAACAGCTGCTTTTTATCCCTGTCATAAAATTGAAATGCACCATTGGCCCTTCAGAAAAGTATGATAGTAAGAAAGATAGCCAAGCAGATAAAGGGACCCAAAACAAAAGTTTCAAAATGTGGACTTAGCTATCTATTTCTAAACTAAATACATCTGCATTGTTGTGTAAAGGATTTCCTGAAATGAAATTGTCTTCAATGTTTTATCATGTAAGTGACCTTATAATTTAAGTATATATAGCATGACCTTACTGTCATGCATTAAGTGTTGCCAAATGATAAGTCAGGAAGTATAGATAGGTTTTTGTGATTGTTAGGGGTCAGGTTTCTTTCCTTTTGTTCCTTTTTACTTAAAAAACTTTTTTCCCATAAGTTGCTAGGACACATTCACAACTGGGTACTTAGGAAAACAGAAGAAGTGGCCAAGCCTCAGGGGAGGAGGGCATCTGGTTGCACTTGTCTTATCCGAGAGTTTCTCTCTGCGGGCAGGAGCTGGGCAGGTAAAGAGCGGGGCTGGGGCAGCAGCTGGGTTGGAGCTGCTGCTGGGGAAGGGAGCTCGCTGCTCCTGAGCCCAGCCCAGAGCTGCTTCTCCTGCCCTGGGGTGGGCCTCTGCTGTGAGAGTAGCCATTGAACATAGTCTTTTAATGCAAGACTTTGTAAAGGGATTGATGTTGAAATCTTTCTGTTATTAGATACTCTGGAAACTCAGATAAAGGGGTACCGCAAGTAAAGGGTCATGCACATGGTGTTTGCATTGGTGAGACTGTTTTACCTGAGCAGCTGTGTTGGGTCTGTGTGGTCAGTGTTAGGTGGCTGGCGGAGCTGCAGGGGTGGCTTCTCCGAGAAGCTGCTGGAAGCTTCCCCTGTGTCTGATGGAGCCAATGGCAGCAGGCTCCAGGACAGACAGACCTACTGCCTGGCAAGGCTGACCTCATCAGTGACAGGGAAAGCGCCTCTGGAATAATAGATTTGAGAAGGGAGAAGAAAATACACAAGGGCAACTTCAGCTGGAACAGAGATTCTCTTGCAGCCTGTGGTAAAGACCATGGTAAAGGCAGGCTGTGCCCCTGGAGCCCACAGACGTCCATGGTGGAGCAGGGACCAGCAGCTTACAGCCTCAAGGGGCTTGTTCAAGTGCAATGTTTAAGTGCTAAATAATGTTCCCCTTTTTACTGTATTAATATCATTACATAGTGGGAGAGTGCTTTTATGTATAAAATAAGTCGTCAGCTGCTGAAAGAAACAATAGGAAGTATCTTTGAATTTTATAAAAGGTTTCTTTATCATTATAAATTTCTTTAATTTTAAGGGTTGTTTTGGGTTTTTGCTTTGCTAAAAAAATTTTGACTACATTTCAGGCAAAAGAGCAGACATATCTAGTTGAAAGTCTTTTTTTACGGAAGGGATATGCTGCAATTTGAAATATGTGTCCTTGAAAGCATAAAAATGTTTAACAGGTAAAGTGTTTTGAGCAGAGGGAAAACTCATTCATAACTTCAAATAATTTAAATTTTAAAAGTTGCAAAAGTTTTTTGTTTCTTAGTACTGGGTGTACTCCTAATATCTAATCCTCTAAAACTTCCCTTATAGAAATAGACTTCTTAATGTAAGTATAGTCTTTCTTTCAGCTTAAATGACCTAGTTTAGGTTTCATAGGCCTGTCTCTTCATTTTACTGGCTCCTAAAGCTAAGAGCTCATCAAACTTAGGCATAAGTCAAATCTGCAGAGTTGCTAAGTACCGTTTCCTACTTTATATACCTACCTGAAGCATTCCTTTAATTCGTTTTCATTCAATTCCTATTCATTTTCGTTGAGCAGAGAGTAAGTGGTATGTTAAGTTAAAACATTGTTTAAAATAAATAAAACCCTTGAGTTAAGCACACTGACAATTAAAACAAGCTGGTTTGTACATTAAGAAATCCCACCACAGATTCACCATTGTTAATATCAATGTTAAAAAATTATCAAGGGAACGTTTTGTGTAATCATTATGTAGTAACTAAATTGAAGAAAAAATAGTGCTCAGTAAATGTTCTGGTTTTTAATATTCCATCTCAGAAATGTGAAATCTTTAGGGTGTGTGAGATAATTGTGGCTTTTTTTTTAATTTCTGTAGTACTTAGTGTAGAGAATTTAGCTGAACAACTTAATGAAAAATACTTAAATATTTCAGATGAACTTTTATGAATTTAAAATCCATGAATTTCAAGATTGTGGTTCCCACAGCAACCACAACTTTTTTTTGGCTTCTATTTAGGGTTTTGAATTACTGAGCTAAATGCTGTTCCTAGTGCACCTGACTTTTCCCATGTTGATGTGAAAGCTGAGATGGGAACTTGACTCAGGATTTGTGGGTAAATTTTTTGTCTGAATGTGTTTCTTTTTCTGATTTGTCCAAGATAAAATTGTGTGGAAATGATTATTCCATCTTTTTAATCATTAACATATGTTTTCAAGACTAGTCCTTTTCCAAGATTCATTAGAACTTTACAGTCCAACACTGCACAGGCATTGCCCTTCATTTTACTCCTCCTGGGTGTATAGGGCAAGAATTGTTAGGTTTCTTTGATGGACAATACGCCTAATCTCTGAGGGAGGTCCTCAGTTTCCTGCAGCTCTCTTAGGATACTCAACTGAGTTTTCATAAAAACTTTGGCTGAGCAATCAAAACTAAATCCAGCGACAAAGTGAATGCTTCCTCCATGAAGGCCACCTACCTCCTACCACCATCAGGTACACCTATTAAAATGTGTTCTGAAGCACTTACTGCAATACCTTAATGTGCAAATTTTCAAATGGTATATCTGCATGTGTGTAGGGCAACTGGGCGTTTCAATTGCTTGTTTAGATTTAAAGCATGAGATGTTACTCTGGTCTGCAGGCCGTGCTGCCTGTTTGGTGAAACATCCTGAGCCTCAACAGCTGTGAGTCAAGCAGTTGAATATTCATATTACTTTGTTTGTTTTTTAAAACTACTGTAAAGGAGGTTATGGACTTTTTTATTTCAATGCCAATTATAGAACATTTCTATTGACCTTGTACTAAAAATAGCAGTCACTTCTAATTTAAGATAAACATTGTAACATTTCAAGTATAAAGCTTTAACAGGAAAAGAAATGTGTTATTAAAAAGTGTGTACATAAAATGAATATTAAACTGTGGCTATAATAATGCTGTTTGTTTCTGTCCATAATAATCTAAAATGAGCCCATTGTTTTCTTCTGGTTTTCCTTCAGATGTAGGAAAGGACAAAGATACATACACAGATGATTCAGAACATGGGAATTATGATGCTCGTACAGATCAGTCATTGCTTATTCAAAATAAGCTCACCAGGCAGAAAACACAGCCTCGAACTAAATCATCTTTAAAGGTAATGGACACAAAATTCTATTAAATTGTATAGCTGTCAGAATGTGCTTAAATATTTTTTAAAGCAATTTTTAAAGCACTACATATGTTGCAGCCTAAGTAAATGGGCATCTCGTGGTAAGAAATTTAGGTGGCTCCCAAATTGTTGGAAATGATAAAATTTCTAAAATAATTTTAGTCAATGGTTTTAAATAACTTTTAATTAATTGTTTTAATTAATGATAAGTGTGTTAAGCCTTAAATCACTTTTACTTAATATTTAGCAAAGTTGTCATGAGCTGCTATTGTGGGAATGCAACTGCACAAAATTACTAAAATTAGTTTTGTTAAATTGAAATTAGTTTTCTTGAACTAAACTTGATAGGCTTCAATGAAGAAAGCCTGGGAGAAAAGAGTTGTATTGTTGAAACTGGACACAAGGAGTGCAGAATTTTTGGATCACAAGGTCATTTTGAAGAAACCAGAACGAGGATGTGGGCTGGAGGAAAGAGAAACTAAAAATAGTAAAAATATGGACTAATTAGGATGTGCAAAGAGAATTAAATAAGCAACAGAGGATAGAATACTAGTTAAGGAAAGAGAATGATGTAATTTAGATCTAATGAACACAAATTTCTTTGTTTGCTTAAAAATGTATAAATATGTTAAAAAGTTTTGTATCAATTTTTATTTAGAGGCTGGAATTTTGTTGGCCACACACCTCCTCACCAAGAATAAAGCAATATATACCTTATTTCTTTAATATCTATGCTTGCTAACACTAAGAAGACAGCATTAAAGGATTTTATTCATCCTGATTATTTTGGAGGGTGTTACTAACAATATTTTACTTAAAGTGACAGAATCAGTGAATGTAATTCTCTGTACTAAAATCAAGTAAAATTTTATAAAATCAAGGATTCTTATATGCTTTATTGACTCAGCTAGGAAGCAGTAGCCTTCTTTCAATAAATTTATATTGCACAGAATTTAGGATATAGGATTTTGAGTGTGGAGTGGAGTTCATGTTGTCTGAGAGGCCTCAGAAATTCTGAGCATGTACAAGAACTGTGTTCATGTACCAAATGGTCAGTCAAGAGTGATCCTAGATAGAGTATAAGATCCTTCTTCTAAGCAGTATCAAAATGATATCTAGACACATTGAATGGAAGATAAAGCTCATGTATAGGTGAGGATAGGAGTATTTTCAGGAACCTCAACTAAAGCACTGGAAAAGCCATCTCATTTCACCAGATAAATCTGGCATGCTATTTTGCTTAGTAATTACATAATTATACTATTCATCACAATGCTTTTTCTCTAGCAGTTATTCCACTATAATGTCAAAGAATTATGATGGATTTTCTGTTCAAAAAAATGTATCCTTTTTTAGTCATACTTTCAACTAGGAGACCCTTAATTCTCCTTTCCATTGAGCATAACTGCTTGCATGCATATGACAAATGACTTAGCCTCAAGAAGTTCTGAATAATTTTCTTCTTCACACACTGGAAACAGTGAAATCTGCAGCACAGGTTTTTTTTTTTTTTTTACTGTAGGCATCAGTAATCCTGTATTACAAATATATTAGTGCTTGCATTATTGTAAGCTTCTGTGCTGTACTCACAGCACATATGCTGTTCTCTTCAGGAAACCATTATAGAGTGTTTTCATGGATTGTACTTGTGGCACTTTGTGATTTTGGCATTGAATGCATACTTCATAAGTCTTATAACAGCTCTAATGCTTGTCACACTCATCATCGTTACCGCAGTATTCTGGAACACAGGTAGGTGTGACCTCTGAGGCTTCATTTCATAGGATACTTCTAGAAAAAAAAATAGAGTAGTAGCTATCTAATAATTTTTAAATAGGCTTACAAGAAATTGCATTTACAGATTGGAAATCTGTGACATGAAAATGAAACTTCAAAAATTACATGCATGATATATGTATATGTCATATATATAACACTTCTTGGGTTACATATTAATCTAAACTGTTGCAATGAGAACTTCTTGTATTCAAAGATATTTTTGTCTGTTTCTGCAAGACTAGCTGAGCAAAGGCAGATAATAATGGATGTTCTTGTTTCATTTTGTTCATTAAGTAGACAAAGCCTTTTATGTTAGTTGTGGCCAAAAAGGCAGAAAACCAATGTGATGTCTGTAGAATTTAGATCATGTTACTGAGCACTAAATAGTTTTAATAACAGTTTAATAATAGTTTTGGCTGCTGCCAAAACAGTCTAGTAACAGATGCTGTACTGTCTGTCTAGTAACGGGTTTCACTACACTTAAAGCAAAATAATTATTTTGTATTTCCACATGAGCTATGAAATTAACCGCGAGTTGTATTTTTTCCAAGCCCTGCATTCAGGATGGTTATGAAGTTCATAGCCAGCCAGTAAGCTGACTTTCAAAGTTTAAAGAGGAGTTTTATATTTGTATTAAGTTTAAACAAAAATACACCTTGTATGTCTCAGTCTTGGTATGTACAGACCTACTGAACAAATTGGTTCAGAGTTTAAAAACAGTCTTCTTAAGGTGCATCTGGCTTTTAATTTTGACAGTTCCTTTTCTCCTTTTCAGTTCAAGTTTTATATTTGTATTAAGTTTAAACAAAAATACACCTTGTATGTCTCAGTCTTGGTATGTACAGACCTACTGAACAAATTGGTTCAGAGTTTAAAAACAGTCTTCTTAAGGTGCATCTGGCTTTTAATTTTGACAGTTCCTTTTCTCACAGCAACTACTCTGGAAACTTCCTTCTGCATTTAGAAGGATTATTTTTGCAAATGAGGTGTCTTGGTTTAACCCCAGCTGGGTTAAACCCAAAATTAAAAACACAGCCCTGTGCCAATTACTGTGAAGAAAATGAGCCCTATCCCAGCCAAAGCCAGTTCCTGAAGCAACCAAGCTGGACTCTCCTTCCCTTTGTCTTTGCCTGCTTCCAAAGGATAAAGGCAAGGGGAATTGAGTTTAGTCTTATGTTAGAAAGGAACATAACTGCTTTGCCTTTGGATTATAGAAGTTTTTGTGGCAATTAGTCTAAAAAACCTTAGGGAAATTTCTTCCCAAAATTGATATAAAACTAGCAAAAGAAGGTTTCTAATTCTTTCTGAGGCTGCTGAAAACACAGAATACTGCAGTACAGCTTTACAGCTGGTAAGTACTCTCGCATATTTGAAGTGCAAACGGATCTGTCACAATAAAAAGTCTCCTCAGTCTGACCAGATAATGAGAATGAGAAATACTACTTTGACAAGGAGTACAAGGATAAACGCATATTCTTCTTCTCTTCTTTTTAATGTTTCTAATTTTTGCCTGTTTTGGAAGGGTTGTTGTATACTTGAGAGACTCAGGGGATTTGTTTGCAATTACTTCTTGGTGCCTTTATCTTTCTTAGCAATAAGCTGCTGGAATACTTCAGCAGTAGTGAACATGTCTTGCTGACATGATGAAAGCCAATACAATTTTCTTTTCAGGAATTGTTTCATTTTTCAGATTGCATGCATGATACATCCATAAATCTGATTCTTGTTACATTTTAAAGCTTTGAAAAGTCAGATAAATTTTTTATAGCAACCAGATGCCAATGTATTAATCTACTTTTCTTGTTTCCATGATTATGATTTATAAGTGATAGTTTCCTATAGTGTGGGTTGGTATCATTTCAGAATCCACAGATTTCATAGTGAAAAATTGTGAGTCGCTCAGACCCATGAAAAAGCTGTTATCGTTATCCATCTCTGCCAACTTTCCATCACCAGCTTCTCTTGAAATTGCACAGAAAGTACGAAAGTGTATGTAGTTCTGCCGAGGGGTCTCCCAAGGAAGAATGAAGCCAGCAATGTCTGTTGAGCAAAAATGAGTAGTATCTGCTTTGCAAGAGAAATGTAGAAAATGAGAAGGTCCCTGAGTGAAAGGCTGATCCTTGAAATTTTCTCGTTTCCTTAGGAAAAGGGAAGCAGGCTTAAACAGACTTTATCACTTGAGTGGAAGGCAACATTTTCCCAGAGAAGTGGCAAAATCAGTAGCAGGCAATTCTTTACCTATTGCTATTGCATGTATAGTAGCAAGATAGGAATATTTGAGAAATTGCTCTTCCATTTCCTTCCATTCACTACATCACTGTTACTCTCTATGAGCCTGTAAAATTTTTATCTAGGTAGTGCATTTTTCTGGGAAGGTAAAGAAAGGATTTTTAGAACAAGGTTTGCATTATTATCACAGTGGATTCAGGAACTATGAAGAAAAACTACTTATCCCCAATTTACTGCCTTTTTCTGGTAGTCCAAAAATGCAGTCTAACAACAGAGACGTGAATAAAGCCTAAAAGCAATGATAAGAGATAAAATCATTATCCCAGAATGGAAGGATGTGGTAAAGTGCAACAAACTTGACTTCATGCTTGTGCTTTCAGTGTTTGGCTCTCATCTCCTGTGAGATTTTGTTAAAAAAAAAAAAAAAAACCAAAAAAAGCTCAGAAAATATTTCGGGAAATGCAGGGTCAGTAGCAAGTAATTTTAACCTAAAGATAAACATGTTTGAAAAGAACTATGTAAAGAAAAACTTTCAGTGGTCATGGTACTATGCTTCTTAAGACCTCCCTATTAGACCTCACAAGCCAATAGAAGAGGTTAAATATTAAAAAGCCTCTTCCTGTCTCCAAACATCCTCCATTGCTGCTCCTTCATATGGTAATATTGAACAGACTTCCTTTAAAAATTTTGCATTTCACCTAACCCACTCCTTTCCTGAAGCCAAATATGCTTTTCATAATATATACAAATGCATTTTTCATGCTTGCTCTGTAAGTCTGAGTAGAATATAAATGGAAAATATATCCTCTGTGAAGAAGCTAAAATAATTGCTAGTCCATTAGTTTACTCCTAAAAGGTTAAACTGCATTTTAATTAGGAAGGTCAGATATTTCTGCAAGTCTTTGTCTCCACAGAAAAAAGCTTTGTTCTCACAGCAGTGTAGTCTCACAGAAATGTGATTGTGTGGGTAATTATGGCAGCCTGACATGTTGTCTTTGATGCCCAAGATAGTCTTTGCATATGCAAATATGTCCCCAATTTTCTTTCCTAGGTTATTTGCACAAGAAGAACGCTAAACCAATATGCACTTAAAATGATCGATCTGTTTTTGAAATTAAGTATTTGAAAGGATGATTGTAGTAAATCTGTTTATGGTTTATCCATTCCTACAAACACAAAATGATGAAGTCTAACTTAGATGTGTGCTTAGAAAATTTCACATAAAGGACACCTTAGATTATTCTTATTCAGAGTATGATTTTAGAACGCAAAAAATGGGTCTAGTACTATTTAAAAATCACAACTAATTCCATATAATTTAAGAAGCCTATAAACTTACTGGAGTCCCAGCTTTGATTTTTAAATATCCTGAAACAAAGCAAACATTATTTAGATATCCTACTTTTGTTCATGGGAATATATCCCCTGTAGTTAGTATCAGAGATGTATTTATTTCCAGAAAATACTTCAGGTATAAGTTGAACCATAAGCTCTGATTGTGGACACTGACCACATAAATGATACCATCCTTTGGTGTGAGTATTACTGAAGATGTTAATGTCAAGTTCATGGTAACAGTATTAGGGAGAATTAGTAATCTAAATCAGTGAGGTGGTTTTCATCAATCAGCCAGTAATCTTTCAACCTATTAGCATCTTATGAAGAACAATAAATTATATTGGTAGAAAGTTTTCTTTTATTAGAGAGTACCATTCTTCTCAGAGATAGAAAAGGAAAGCTGTTCATGTAGATTTTTCAGTTTCATGTAGTTGCCATGCTGAAGAAGTCAACAGATCAGACTTGACCTCGCAAAATTCCAGCCCTAGTTCTTCAAATTGTTTCCATGACTACCTTTGCTTACTTCACTATTTAATAGCCCTGAGTTAATCCATTATTATCTCTGAAAGTTCTCTTAAAAGGATGAAGAGGTACAGAAAACTGGTTTTCCTTGACACACCTCTGGTAACCAGTGTGGTTTTGCATTTTAGGTCTTTCTGCTCTTCTTACTCCTCTGTTCCTAGCTGATTTTCCTTACAAATGTGGAAAGTGATAGTGTATATGCATGCATGCATATCTGTGTGTTTGAGAGTATATAAGTATATATATGTACATATATACATAGACACACAAGTACACATAAATATATGTATATATATGACAATCCATACCACCCTTTTTGGGCTCCAAGATACCATATGAACATATAAAATATCATTTTATGGTGGTTTTTTGCAAAAAAACAAATTTGTTCTGAATTCAAAACAAGGACTAGCAAGCAGTTCTCTCAGAAATGAGCTGTGGACATCCTTACGAGAGGTCTTCTGGATTTTTAAAGATTATATGGATCTGGGGGCTGCTGGACGATGTTATAGAAAGTTACTGAATAAGTAGAAATCTGAGCTGACACTGGCTGAACCCTGAGCAGGTGGTAGAGGGGAGTAATTAATTACATTTCTTAGTTACGTGCTCTCTCCTAGGCAGTACCTTTAACGTATAAACAAATTAGAACCTTTCATTTGTGGTTTGAATGTACTTGTATTTAGCTGTTGCACACTTTAAGCTGCAAATATTTGAACAAGTGAAGGAGAATTTTTTAAAAATCCATTAAAATGTAAACACCTGTAGAGATTTTGTCAGGCTTCAAGCCTTGCTGTCATGTTAGTTTTGGGGAGAGTTGTCAGTGGTGGACTGAAGGTGAAATAAGTGGTTACAACATATATCTTGTACCTATGTGTGGTTCTCATTAACCTCTAAATTCACCCAGGTAGAGTACATTATTCACTAGCAGTGTAAGGTGGAAAGTAAAGAAAACATACTACTAAATTAGGATACAGTGAATGCCACGTAATTTGATCTTGTGTGAATCTAAAATTTGCTCCTGTTTTGAGAGTGGTTTCAACTCACTCTTTAGAAATATTTGTTTCAGTGCATGAAAAAATGATAAAAGTTTAATTTACAGATCAGAACAGTAGTGGGACATAAATCAAGTTGAAAAAGTTACAATTACTGTGAATTGTGGTACTTAAATTAACTGAGGAGAGAAAGATCTGGTAAACCAGATGTTCCCGCTTTGTAAAAAGGACATTGCTAATTAATTAGGATCTGAAAAATAGTTTATTGAAAAATCCCTCCATGTTGGCTAAATCCGAGGAAGTTATTTTTATACATTTGAATGAAAATACAAGCTTTTTATTTTATAGCTTTGCTAAGTATTTACATTGTGTTTCCACCTTTTTTTTTTTGACTGAGCTAAAACTCCTTTTTCTAGGATAAATTGATCAATGTGTTTTGCCTTGTGTAAACCTCAGTTGAATGATAGTGGCAGTATTTTGAATTTTACACTTTCAGACTTCAAAGCAGCATGTCATGTGATTTGTTATACTAGCCACAAACTATGAAGCAATCAAAACTGTTGACACACAATAAACCTGAAAGACTGCAGCAGATCTATGGTATCAAAGCCTCAGGTAATAGTTTATTCTGATGCAAGCCAGTGTGTTAGGATTCTGCATAATGAACAAGCTTGAGTGAAGTGGTACCTCCCAGCCTCACAGTTGAAGTTGTTCTATTTAAAGACTTTGAAAGAACAAGGTTGTTAAATTGTTGAGTTTACTATCTTAAGTCTAAAAGGAGTTTTTCAAAACAAACGAGTTTTGTGTGTGTAAATGTAAGAAAGCTTAACAAATAGATACTGTTTCAGAAAATCTGGAGTAGTAAGGTGATAGAGAGGCGAAGAGAATTTTGATCAGTCCTTTTATACTAATTTTTCAAGTGAAACAGGAAATCTTAAACAGAGTAGAGTAAGGTCTTTGCGCAAAATATTTCTACTGATGCTTTTCTCCTTTTCTGATCCTTTTCTCTGTTGAAAAAGGTGAGAGAATGGGTTAATGTAACTAGCAGACAAATAAAAAATTATCTGTGCTTGAATGCCCACTGTACTAACAGCTGATTCCTTGTGCAAGGTATAGATAATATACCCTGACTTACATGTTCAATTGAAATCACTGCTCCCTGTTGCCCTTTCATGTTAGGGAGCTCCTTCAGATCAACTGAAAGAACCCAACTAAATCATCCATACAAATCAACCATATAAATTCTTTTACTGGTACTTAATTACTTAAGTAATTACTATATTACTGCTAATATAGGTGGTCAACATTGCTTGTGAATAGCACAAAAGTGAAACTAGTGGTGCCAGTAGAATTAAAGTGAATCAGTAAAGAAATCAATGTACTGTAGGCCAGGTTCCATGCATGAATGTGGTAAATGGCTTCACTATTGCACTTCTTAACCTTTGGGGGTTGTTCTCTGAAAGTGGTCTGGGATAAACAGGGATAGAAGATTTCTTTCTACTGTCTTCACTGCTCATTATGTCTTCAACATTGATCCCAAATAATTCTGTTTGATGTTAATGAATATGAGGTCATATTTGGATACTGTCATTAATCTGAGGAACAAAGCGTGTTTTTCTAAGACTGAAGAAAATCAGATGTTTCAGAAATG
This sequence comes from Anomalospiza imberbis, assembly GCF_031753505.1. NCBI lineage: Eukaryota > Metazoa > Chordata > Aves > Passeriformes > Viduidae > Anomalospiza > Anomalospiza imberbis. The sequence goes on from NC_089686.1 coordinate 62,309,925, forward strand.
AGGAAAGAAAGACTAGAAACAATAATCCAAAGAAAGGCAGTAGAAGTGTATTACAAAAGGTGGGTGTAATTTGCAGCATGCCTGTACAGAAATTGCATGAGTAGAAAATGTTTTAGAGAAGTTTCAGATCTCCCCTTTGGGGGAGTTTTGGCCAGGCTTTTTCTATCTTACTGTGCCTGCTTCATGAACCATAAAAGCAGCCCTGGTTTGGTTTTGTAAAATACTTGTGCAGGAATCCTTTATAGTTGAAGAGCAGATTCATTGCTCATGTCTTGAACCTGAAAAAGTTTGTGTTTTAAAAACTTGCATACTCAAACTTGCACTTTCTAACCTTCAGTCTACTACCTTGCCCTCAAACCTCTGGGTCTTAAAAGATTTAGCTCATTAAATCTGTAACATTATTAAAAAAAAAAAATGTTTTACTACCATTCCCATTCAGAATTCTTAGAAGGGGTGGCAGACCCTATATTCTGTGCACTAACAGTCTTGGTTGACACTGTCTACTGCTTTAATTTGGATTTCAGATATTATTTATCTGACTATGAAGAAATATTGAGGTGCTGGAGTGTGTTCTAAGAGGGATCCAGGCACAAGTCTTTCATGGAGCGGCTCAGGAAGCTGGAGTTGTTAGTTTGGAGAAGAGGAAGCTCAGGCAGAGTGTTACTGCTCTCTACAACTGCCTGAAAGGAGATTGATCCATGTGGGGGTCAGCCTCTTCCAATAACAAGTGACAGGACAAGATAAAACATTCTCAAGTTAAATCAGGACGTGTTTAGATTGGCTGTTAGGGCAAATTTCTTCAGTGAAAGGGTGGTCAAGCATTGACACAGACTGCACAGGGAAGTGGAATCGCTATCCCTGGAGATATTTAAAAGGTGTGTAATGTGACCCTTGGGGACATGGTGTAGTGGTGGGTTTGGCAATGCTGGGTTAATGATTGGACTCAATGATCTTAGAGGTCTGCAATTCTAAATTGAAGATTAATGTACTTAAATAATGTTCCCAGGTGTAAGATGATGCACTCCTTTGTAACAGTAGATGGTCTGAGACAGACCATTGTTTTGTATTTTGGGAGTTAAAAAAGCAAAGGAAGAGAATCTTGTTGGAATGCTTTAGGTTTTGCAGACTGAGCAGTTCTCAGAAGCACTAAATGTGTAGAAAGCAGGCAGTGAGAGATGTGGGCGTAAGAAAAACATTTCACATGGAAACAAGTGAGCTGCTATCCAGTATTTATAATGCTGATATCATGCACTGATACAGGGTTCTATTTTTGCATAGAGAGTGTCCCTACTGGGTATAACTCTGAATATTATAAATGTCATACCTAAATAATCCAAATAGTATTAATTTCTAAGACCAGCATCATCCCGTTGTTCAGAAGATGCAGCATTCATAAACATTTGCACCCATTTATGATGGGTGCAATGTATACTTCTCGAAACCAGCATTCTTCTGGATGGTTCATGTTTAAATGAGTGCTGCATTCTCTAGAAGGTGGTGATAGTTTCTCAGTTTACCTTTTCAGATTTCAACGTTTTCAGGGCCTGGGCATGCCGGTCAGCAGCTGACTGAATGTGTGCCCAGGTGGCCAAGAAGGCCAATGGCACCTGGCCTGTATCAGAAATAGAGCAGGCCTGTGATTGTCCCTCTGCACGGGTGAGGGCACACACTGAGTATTGTATCCCGTTCTGGGTCTCTCACTGCAAGAGAGGCATTGAGGTGCTGGAGTGTGTCCGGAGAAGGGCAGTGGAGCTCGTGAGGGGTCTAGAGAGATTAAGTCTTATGAGGAGTGGCTGTGGGTACTGGAGTTGTTCAGTCAGAAGAGGAGCCTCAGAGGAGTCCTTCTCTCTAAAGCTACCTGAAAAGAGATTGTAGCAAGATGGGGATCAGCCTCTTCTACCAGTCAACAGGACGAGAGGAAATGGCCTCAGATTGAGCCAGGAGACACTCAGATTGGACATCAGGAACAATTTTTTCACTGCAAGGATGGTTAAGCATTGGAAGAGGCTGTCCTGGGAGGTGGTAGAGTCACCATCGGTGGAAGTGTTCAAGACATGACTGGATGTGGTACTTGGTTCTATGATTTAGTTGTCACAAGGTGGAGTTTGGTTGGACTCGGTGATCTTGGAGGTCCATCCTAACCTAATGATTCTATGATTCTGTAGTCTGTCACCAGTTGGTTTGGTTTCTGTTCTCAATCATTCTGCAAATCATTCTATGCAAAGCACAGAATGCAAAAATAGCTCCTTAGCAGCAGGAGCATGTAAAGCAGGGTTTTCCAGATCAAGGTCAGGTAAATTGCTTGTGTTTGCAAGCATGGTGGGAAGGAACTAGTCAAGATTGAAACATAGCTAACATGACATTGACAAAGCACTTCAACTAGACTATCCATGCAAACATTCCGATCAATAGCATTTATTTTTTAATCTTTTAGATTTATTTCTGTCTTGGAGAAAATACAGGTATGTCTATTTTATAAAATTTGCACAGGTACAAAGCTGAGAAAATTGCTTTAACTGACTACTTTATTTTTTTCTTTTTAATTCCCAGTTGAAAGTAGGGATAAACAAAAGTTCATAATACATACCACTCAAGTATTTTAAAGTTTTTGCACAGCTGAAATAACTGGAATATGGGCTCTGCAAAGCTATTTTATTTTGTTTTGTTCTAATTAATTTGGAATCCTGAGAAACTGATGCATGTCATTTTTTGTTCTTCTGAATTTGTTGCATATTCATTGTCCTTGAGATATGTGGCTATTTCCATGGTTTAGGAAGTGCTGTGTTATATACAATTCACAATGGGGCTCTTCATCTTTATAGATGCCATATTTAGAGTATTTTTCTTTTATGTTTGCTAGAGTGACACCATGGCATCATCAGGACTCTTCTTCAAAGATGGCAAAAAGCGCATTGACTACATCTTGGTCTACAAGAAATCAAGCCCACAGGTAGAAAAAAGAAGCACGTTTGAGAAGAATTTGAGAGCAGAAGGGCTGATGTTAGAACGGGAGGTGAGTCCTGTAGCTTATGTGGCATAAAAAACCCCTTTATAATACTATCCTACTTTACTGAACTGATTAAAGATTCCAGACAAAATTACAGGCCTTTCCAGTCAGGCTGTTCCCATTGTCCGCCTAACTGTATTAAACTGATAAGAAAAATAGTTTGATAGTGTGTGTTTAAAATGATTTGGGGATACATGCTTGTACACAGAAGTGTAGTGCAGTACAGCGGGAAAAATTCCAGCTTCTTATGCTTGCAGAACAGAAGCAGCTTCAGTGTAACCCATGTTGTTGCTTTAATGTATAACCTCTCTTTCAGCAGAATGCCTGCTGTTAAATGTCTCACTGTTTTTCAAGGGGTTAAGGTTGTCACTGTTCTGGTTAATCTGTGGCTAGTAATAGTAGAATTAGTAAAAAATGAAAGAACATGGAGCCAGGGAAACATTGCCTTGGATTTTTGCTCTCTCGTGAATGTCCTGCAGAACAGATATATATTTAGTCTATTCTGATGTAAGCTCCTATTTTTCATGTGTCTTTCATCTAGATTTTTATCTCAGTAGAACTGTAATGTGTGTTCTGGGTTTAAGCAATGAGCTTGCAAGATATAGTGCACAATAGCATGTTAAATATTCATAAATAACTGAGCTGACTAAAATTTGGTTTTAAGGCTTTTAAGAATTGTTGCAGTACGGTGGTAAAAATAGCTGGTTGTGTTCCAATTTAAATAAATAGTAAAATCTTAGCTTTTGTCAGTTCAGAATTATTGACATTCAGAAACAAATGGTTTTATAAGATCTGAATTTTTTTTTCCACAAGTATTTTATCCACATCTTTTGAGAAAGTAAAATATTTGAGATAGTAGTATGGGACTGTGATATGATTTATGGAACACGTAGGTAAAATTGTAAACGTTTTAAGTGTTATTAATCATTTAACTAAATTTTCTTTTACCTTTACTTACTAAACCTTGCAAAGTCAGGTTTTTGGAGGCTTTAATCAGACTCAACTCAAATATCAAAATACCTAGTTATAAAATCTCAAGCAAATACATGTGGGAAGATTCACAAGAGAAGTAGAATATAGAAATCTCTAAGGCTGAAACTCTTGTCTTATGTGTAAATAAATGAGTGATGAAAAACATTTGTGTAGAGTACACATTGTAATTTGAACAAAAAACCATCCCAGTTCATACACATTTAAAAATTCCTAGCAGATAACTCAATTACTGAACCATTCCCTTGAGTTACCATTTTGGCAACCTGGAGCCTTCTCTCATCTGTTCCCATGTCTCTAGCAGCTGACCACGCTTCTCCTTTAATAGGAGACACACAGAATGGTCTTCAGTCTGCTTATCTAAGGTGATTTTTTTTGAGATTTAAAATTAATTCCATGTTAGATTTATTCCATGTAAAAAGGTGCTGCGTCAAGTCTTTACTTATATTCATGACCACAGATCTTTCCCTGCAGATTCCTTTTGTCCCACTTGTCTACGCATACTACAGAGTTTGTAAAGGAAAAAGGTTACTGATTTTCCTTTGTCTAGAAGAGCACTTATTTTCAGAGTTGCATGCCCAACTGAGGCCTAAAATCAGAATTTGACCCTGAAGAATGCTTCTAGAAGGGTGGTTGCTGTAGGTTTAAATTATTAATATCTATTTGCATGTTACTGCTCTTTACAGCCAGCTGTTACCAACAGCGATATCATGTTCGTTAAAGTTCACTGTCCGTGGGAGACATTGTGCAAATATGCAGAAAGAATGAACATCAGGATGCCTTTCAGGTATTGTGGAAACTATTTTAAGAAGTCTATGATCTAGTGCTTAATATTGAAAGTTCATCACTTACTCAAGTCTAAAAATGCAGTCTTTACTGCTCTGTAGCCAGGCTTGGTGATGTCATGGGGAGAGAGGAGAAACAAATAATAAGTCCTGTTCTTCCTCATTTTTATACAGTACCGTGTTACTTGTTTTTAAACTTGCCTTCTAAATCAAATTGAGCACATGTCCTTTAGAAAACAGAGTAGTTCACACATTGTTTTGGATGTTCTTGGCAGAGTTTCAGATATTCTCCGTCTGAGCTTGAGTATCCTCCGTGATTTTAGGTTTTTCCTGGAGTGTTACTGAAGGGCAGGTGAAATGACAGAAAGTGTCTTCCAGGTCTCCAATATAACACATATTGTCACAATGTGAGTAAACTGAGGCCCAGTAGCTTTCTTTAGGCAGAATAAAGGCCTGAACTGAGTTCCTTATCTGAATGCAAAACAAGTTCAATTGTATTAACAAATTAATAATTGTTATTAATTTGTGGGACAGGTTAATATTTCTGCAACAATACCTAAGTCTTTAAAGGAGAAAATGTGCCTTTTCAAATTGATTAATAATGTTCTTAGAGAGAGAAGAGCATACAGTGTGCTGTAAACCTCCCCACAAGTTAAAGTGGTAACTAAGTGCCAAAGCTGTGTGACCCATGGAAAATGCCCTTGCAGCACTCCTTTCCCACTCAAACTGCCAAGTGCTCAGTCTTTTATGCTATGGCACTGTGACTCTCTTGCATTGGTCAGAGAGAAACAGTGATTGTGAATCATCAGTGCTCAAATCTTGCTCCACATACTCAGTTCTGTAGTGAGTTTTCACATCATCCCATTAAGCCTTCAAAGGCCTTTCTGCAAAAAAAAAGTGTTTTTAAACATAAATGTGTTTTTTAAACATCTTCCATATGTTTAAAAATAGTGTTATAGTGCTATTTGAGTTTATATAGTTAAAAAATGCTTGCCAGTATATTAAATATAGGAGTGTTTATGTATGGGTATACATGTATAAATAATCAAAATTGCAATTACAATTTATTTTTTCTCCTTTTGATACATTAATTCACAAAACTGTGTTTTAGCAATGGTTTGAATTCTTCATAATTTGAGTTACTTCATAGATCTATAGTGCTCTCAGGAAAAAAAAAGGTTGGCTTTTGCAATCCTACCTTATTTGAAAGGCATTCTAAGTCATTTTTGTTTGTTATGTTATTAAATGCCACATAAATATATTCTCTTAATGTTTCCCCAAAGTGTTTTGGCTTCTTTTTATCCAATTCATTTCAGCAGACCAAAAGTAGATGAAATACTAATTTTTGCAGTTTCACCATTTTGGTAGTTTTGCTGTACAATGAAATACATATATTTGGGAAGATTTTTTTCCACCTCTACCTCCAAAATAGAACTGTGAGAAATAGTAAATTGGTCAACATTTCTGTTATCTTTAAAAAGACTTTAATAGGAATTTAAATGAAATTGCAGTTAGAACTTGTGTGACTATTTCAGTATATATCTTGAATTTCTGTACCTTTTAAAACAGAAGACTCAACACAATTCTGGTACAACACAATTCTAGTACAACCACAGGCTTGAGACAGCAGAACTGAAGATTGGTCTGCCCTGCATTGCCATCAGCCTTTCTGAAGTGTCCCCTAGAGGAGATGAGCAGTTTTTCATGATACCTTCTCTATTTATAGAAGGCTGTGCTTTAGAAACTTGCTGAGACAGAGTTCAAGTCTTCATCCTTGTTCATATTTGCCTGGATGGCTTTTTCATGGATACAAAAATATAAATCTACACTCCTGTAACAACATCCTGTGGCCACACATTTTATAATTTAATTACATGTTCTGTTAAGAGCACTTGTGTTTGAAGTGTTGAGTTTTGAAGTGTTGCTTCTTTTAATGAAATGTTTCCTACCTGGATGGTGTATATTGTTTTCCTGAGGTAACCATTCAATGGGCAAAGGAACCTCAAATGCTACAATGCTCCCACAATTAGTGATCATTCAGTGAACTAGAGTATCTTCCTCCCAAAAAGTTTTAGGTCATCCTTAGGTAGATTTAAGTAGGCCTAAGAGGAAAAGAGAGTTGGATTTGATGATCTTTGTGCGTCCCTTCTTACTTGACATGTTCTTTAATTCTAAAATGTAAATTATTTTTTGTAGGCTTTGTCTGTTTCATCAGTGGTTTCTGACTGGTTCTCATACAAAGTTAAAGATGACAGATAACCTTCTCTGCAGTATTTTAATGCAATATGCCTGTTTGCTCTTGCACAGTCTTGCAAAATTTTGACTTTTAGTTATGGTCACTAAAATATAACATATGTCAATATCATATACAAATAACACATGGATTTAGTTAAAACTTTTTAGTTTCATTTTGCTCAATCCTGGAATCTAAACAAAATCAACAGAATTATTATCACGTAGGTTACTTCTCTCTGTTTCTGAAAAGTAAAAATACTTTTGAGATTCACCCACAACCCCAGAATTCTTGTTCATGTTTTAGCATGGCATTATTCCAAAATGTGTTGGCAGATATGTAATATGTATCATATATGTAATATAGATGGAATCTCAGTGTTTCAATTGCAGAATGAAATTTTTCTAAAATTTCAGTAGGCAGTGTGTAGTAATCATTATTTTCTTGTATATATGTCAGACTTTGCAGTGCTACTTTATTTGGAAGCATATGTACATGGTTTCAAACAGGATTTGAGTAAGCATCAAAGCTAAGTCGTGACTGAATTACAATTTTTTAACTTTTATGGGTATTTTTGTTAAGTATATGGTCTGTCAGTAGAAATACAACTACTATGTGTTTCTAGAACTGAGACAAAGCTTTAATTTTGTCTAGAAGTATCTTGCAACACATAATTATTATTGTTTGTAGTTAATAAGTGATTTGTATCTGTAATAGCTGAACTCCATCTGTGCTAAACAGCTAAGGGTAACTAAAGGGAATTAAATAAGGGTTTTGTTAAAAAAACAAGTCTGAAAACCCTTTAATAACCCTTCATTACTTCATTTACAATCCTGCGTAGCAGTACCAAGTGTCAGGCTGCCAACAGTCTGCAGATTGGTAGATAGAAAATTTTCCAGTAGCCTTGTATTTTCCAGGCAAGTAGCCTTTCAGCCTCTCTTTAATATATTAATTTCAGCGGATCTTCAGTGTAAGTAATGTACTTTAATAAATCTCAAATACTGCCCAGTTGTGCAGTTGCAGATCTTACTAACTCCTGAGGAATCTGCAGTATCAAGGTTTTTGTGTGGTTGAAATGTGATGTGAAATTATAGGAGGAGGCCAGAAAAAAAGCCTGAAAGCCTGAAACTAGAGGTGGATAATATAACCATAAGGCAAATACATCTCCATTTGGTTTCAAAATAATTGTTCTCAGAAGACTTTACTGGGAATTTCTGGTCTTGTTTGTCTAAGTGTCTATAACCAGTGAAGGGTGGAGAGAGAAGAACTGTGAAGTGACTTATTGATAGTAATCATTATTGTCAGTAGCTACAAATCTAAAATGTAATTTTAGAACAAACTTGAAAAATGTGGAATTATGTTATTGTAATGACTTATTCTATTTCAGTTGCCTTTTTTAAGTGTTTTTTTATGTTTTTGTCTATGAAAATGCATGTTTTAAGATTTCTAGCATTCTTTTGTAATGTATATGTCCTTTTCAACTGTCTCCTACTTGATTAATCTCAGCTTAATTTTTGCTGTTCTTTCAGGAAAAAATGTTATTACACTGACTGGAGGAGCAAAACCATGGGCAGGTTGGTGGGTGATGTGTAGCTTCTAATTTTGTCAGATAGTCACCCTGCTAAAGAAAACCCATTCGCAGTTGTAAATTTATCCGTGAAACTTGGAAAATTAGATTATTTTCATGAAAACTCAAAATATGTCAGCTCAAAGTGCTAAAATATTCATCTGCAACAAGGTGCAGTACTTTAAAGCTTTGCAAGTTCTCATTCTAGAAATGTAAAAATGTTTATGCCAGGGAAACAAACAAAAAAGGGACCTTATCTTCGCAGCAGGGATTTAATGCCGGATCTATCTCTGCCCTTATATCTGCTGACACTAAGGCATACTTCTTTAGCATGAAGGATACTTTTGAGTGTGTGTCTCAGATTCTGGCAGTCAGCTGCTTCCTTAGATATGCAAACATACTTTTTCTCCTGCGTGTTCTTGTGATCAGGAACAAATTAATGCCACATGCTGCAGGCTGCTTTGAATTTTTGTTTGCTGGCTGAGAGAATAACTTGCAAATCTCACTTGTAGCTAGCTGCTTCTGCTCTAAGTGTTTTTGTCAGCCAGAAGAAGGGTACAAGAGGCCATAGGGGCAGGGGAAAGGAGCCTGGGAGTGCTAGGGAGTGAGAATGGGGGACACTGAGCTGTATTTACTCCCCATCTCTTTAGTCAGACATAATTAGGTCTTGTAAATCCTAATGCCCTGCAGAAAAGATACATGGAAATATTCCACATGAGGGAAATCTCCTGAAAGAGTTCTTTATCACAGGCTTTCTTGAGATGGATCTTGAGAGGAGATCCCTTTTGATTTAGGTTCTGCAATTGTTACTTTAGATGGTAAAGAGCTCTCATTTCTCTGGTACAATTTAGGGAGTCTCATGATAACAGTTTCCAGGATGAACTGCTAACAACAGAATGTTGAAGTGAGAAAAATTTAAACATATAAGCTGATATAATATGTTGAAATAAACTAATTTATAACATAGATTTACAACTGCGTTTTGTCCTCTTCCCAGTTCACATGCTTGCTCCATTTTAGCATGCATTGTGAAAAGTCTAAGTGATGTGCTTGCAGTAAAAGGCAGAATCAACAAGCTTTACTTCAGAATTGTCTCATTTCATCTGTAATCCATCTGGTGGGTCCTGGATATTACATAAATTTTGTTTTCCTTTTTTAGAAGGACAGATGTCTGAAAGATGCAACTTAAGTTGCACAGTACCCGTGAATCAAGTAATAAGTAATTTACATGCCAGATTGATTTTGTATTTGAGAGAAATGCTTTTACCTGTGATTTACTTTGTGAGAATTCGCGTATGAATATTTTTATGCATATATTTTCTGGCGCTTTTTATAATTCAGTGCATAAAGGAACAAAAGAAATAGAGAAGCTATATTTAAAATGCAAAGCTAACTCTAAAATTGCTGATATACACATCACATGCATACTGTAACTCCTACAACTGTCATTGTTACCTTGCATCTTACAACTTTTCAAACTTAACTGCTTCTCTGTAATTTATTTAATCTCTTGGTAAAATTTCTAAGTTGAGTTTATATGAGCTACAGTGAAGAGCTATATTAAAATTCTTGTATATCAAAATATTAAGGTTATAAAGTTTCTATGATTGAAGAATACAAAGTAACACTAGTATATTAGACCTGGTGTGACATGTACATTTCTCTAACTTTATTGACATGGTTATATGATAGATATATATGTATCTATAAATGTTCTTTAAACGGTCTGCAAAAGATTATTAGGTGCATTAATGAAAGTACAAGAAAAATGTAATACTTAATTTGTTTTATGTGGTATCTATGTGGTGTCTCTCTATTTATACACCTTTAAAAAGCCCTTAACATTGTATTTAATTCTATGAAGCTTGATTTCTAGTCTTAGAATCACTCTATAGAAATAAATCTATCATATTCATTATGAGCAATATTTAGAAAGCCTTCCTCTTCTCAAAGGAAAGAAATATACATGTAAGTAGGGTACGTATCAAAAAACGTCTGAACTCTCCGGTTGAAGATTGAATAACCTAGTAAAACTGCCTTGTAATTGCCACATTTGTACCTGCTGATTTCATGCTGGTAAAGGATGGCATCAAGGAAAAGAAAATTAAAATATAGTTGTCTTAGTATGCAGCTTCACTCTGCCCACTGAAATGTTAAAATCACTTAATACTTCTAAAGACAGAACCAAAAATTACTTTATTAACACCTGACCTGCAGTAAGTTTGCTTTGCAAAAGGACTTTTAAAATCTTTGGGACTTCAGTCTGAACACTGAAGTGAAATTGTTGATATCATTCCATTAAACAAAGGTATGATCATTTTCTTCTTTTTTTAGTGATGATTGTGTCTATATGCTGAGTCTGTCAAGCCTAACGTGTTTCCCATTACAGTACATGGAAACACACCGTGCCCAGGTAACGTGGTGGCATATAGCTGACACTTCTGGCCAGGCTTGGGAGACACAAACACCAAGCAAACTGCTGGGTGATGATTGCTGTCAGAGCTACCTAACATCACTGGTGGAGCTGCTTAATTCTGGTATCTCATTCCATGAGTTTGATCAGATAATGCTAAGATCATCTATATACTGTATTCCTTTGCATTGCAGTCCGTTGAGTAAACGTAATCTACAAGGATTTCTGGGTGAACTTGTTCTGCAAAAAATGATTACCCAAACCAAATAAATCAGAATGGTACAACTGAGAATGGGAGTCAAGCAAAGCTGAAATTAAAAGTGTCTTCATGAAATATTAAATTGTATAGTTAAGAATGCAATGCACTTGCATTTCAGAGTGCTGTGCCTTGGTCCAAGGTGCATAGTGTTCCAGTAGCACCAGAGGAAGTGGTTTCAATAAAAGCTTACTTGAAGCTGCATCCCATAACTTTGCAGTACCATTCCACTGGGACATTTTTTCTCATTGCCTGACTTCCCCAGACCAGCTCTGTCTGCTTTTACTGTCACTAAATAGGCTAAATTGAACAGATTAAGTCAGGAGTCTGTTTAAACTGCTACTTTTAATCTAGAAAGCCACTCTGAGTAAAAATGCTAATTCTTAGACCTATGATTTAGGCAAAAATTTGTATTATAGGCAAACTCCATGAAAATTCAGTTTCTTCTTCAACAGTAAAATAACATAAGAAAAATTTCTCTCTTGGATCATTTTTATACATTTCTCAGTTGCAATATTCTGTGGTATCTAGTGCTAAAGGCACTACATTTTGTCGCAGAAGAGAAACTGCAAATATAATGTGGACACAAGTATTAATTTATTCCAATCCTGCTTTTCATGTTAAAAGAAGCAGCCATGAATTTTAAAGAAAAGCTGTCTTTTTTAACATAATATTTAACTACTTTTTTAAAGATTTTTGTATGGGAGAAATGATCAAGACTTTTCACATAGCCAATTTTAAAATACTTTCATAATAAAAAAATCTGAAATTAGATGCATTGTTTTTCTCTTCTTCCTGATGCATCTGCATGTCTTCCTCATTAAAAAAGAATTCTGGATTTTGACTAAAAAGTCAGCAAGTGTATAATGGAAAAAAGGGTTCAAGAGAGTAAAGGGGAAACTGCACTTATGTAAAGTGTACTACGAGAGCTACCACTAGAACTAATAAAGATAATCAACTCACTAACTAAGGTATTTTTAAGGAGACACTTAAAGAATCCACCTGCCTGTGAACTGTATGCTGTGTTTCAAATTCGTGAACATATTATGTTCTTTGGCTTACAGTGGTTGCTGTGGAACACAGGCGGTGTCCCTCAAGTGCACTACCAGTTACAACAGAATGTACACCAATATCTTGCAATATATAGCAAAAAGAAAATTTTGAGAGTTCTAAATGTAACTGTAAAATCCTTCTCCCACATTTGGCTGAAATTTCCGTCTGATACTGTGCGAAATAGGCGTTGACTGTTTTTGCTGATGCTGATAATAAGTACATTTTCATAAGGATTACTTTGTTGCATGAGGCTATGTTCATTCGTGTTATGAAATACTATTAACGCTATGAAATATAACTTTTTTATTTATGGGCATTGTGAAATGTGTAGCTGTGCTTCTGCTTAGCACAGGCAATGGAGTATTTACCTCAGAGAAAAGAATTTGTTGCTTAGCTTTACACTTCTTGTGGATGTAAAGTGTATATGCTCTATATATCATAGATACATATTCATTGAGTAGAATCCAAATTCCACTGAAAAAAAATACTATTTAGGGGATATTTTTCTCAAATTTAGACTTTTTCTGAATCTCTGTGCTTATTGTGTCATGATATAGCACATTTAATTAGAGATCTACTCCTTAAATCACCATTTTACATTGCAATTGAATATGGAAAGGTATAGGTGAGCAAGGAGGGCAAAGGTGAAGTGAGCATTTGATTGAAAATTAATTGCACTTGTCTAGATTTACCCGTGTACAAATGATGTCCTGAGACATCATTTAGGCAAGGTGCCAGTAGAGAAAAAAAACATTTATGTTGCCAGTATATAATGTAATTGAAGATACATCTTTGATGTTCTGTTTGTGTTTTGTAGTATCAATTTTTAAGAATCTGGAGAAAGCTATATCTAGGGAGTTTTTTTGCCTAAATACTGCATAACCATTTTGGTGCAACTTATCCTTTATTTTATTTGATATTTAGGTATACTGATTCATAAGGCAATATCAGCTCTTGGATTTTTAAGAAAATTTTAGAGGGGAAAACTTTGTTTCAATCAGAAAACTATAATCTGATCCTTAATAGTCTCAAATATACTTAAAAATTTTATGAATTTTAGTGTCCATATTGCTGGGCAAGAGAGCAGGGAGGAGTTTCACCTGCTTTATTCAGTGCAGCTAGATACATTCTTGGCTAAAGCATAAGCATCTACAGTTCTGCCAGATGAACTACCTTGGGAAATTAATTTCTCCAGACTCAATACCACAGTCCCATTTTAAGACATAATCCCACTAATTTTAGGATGAGTTTTACTCAAGTAAAATGTTCAAGATGGATTGCAAATGAATATTTTTCATTTTGCTTTTTTGACTACTTGTTTTCTTTTATTTACTTAATGTGGAAGTTTCCTGCTTTCATTTAATTTCATTTCTAGTCCATTGTCAATAAATATGCAGTGCTGGTGATAGAAATGATAAGGAATTGAGAGCATGTAAATCTGACTTCTTCTTGTCTCAGTTTGCAGAGGAATATTAGAGAGCTGAAAAGCTGGTTGCCAAGAAATCCCATGAAGCTGGATAAGGAGGCCCTGCCTGATCTGGAGGAAACAGATTGCTACACAGCCCCCTTCAGCCGTGCTCGCATCCACCAGTGAGTGCTGGGGTGGAGAGGCAGTGCCACAGACCACAAGGGCTTTCTGTTTCTCACTTCTAAGCAAGTGCCAGAGAGGTAGCTGCTAACAGATGGCCACTGGCAATACCAGTATCAGATTTGATTTTATTCTCCTAAAGTGAAAATCTGCTCTTTGTTACTTGCTATTTCATGGTCACTCAGTAAATAATCTGAAATTTGTCAGAAAGGTGACTGTTGCCATTTTAGTTTAGAAGTTTTTTGTTCCCTTACTTTACAAAATGCAAATACTTGCTCAAGTTTTCTGTGTTTATTACTTACTTTACATGGGCAAAACCTGTTGAAATTTAGAACACCAGAAGCAAGCTAAGACCAGTGATGATTTTTTTCTCTCTTATCAGATCTGCATTTAAAAAGATCTATTGCCTCTGAAAATACAAATATATATACAACAAAACTATATGTGTTCAAATCAGCATGTTGACGATACTATATTTAAAATGTGACATACTTTTTTTTCAGTACCTATAAACTTAGGTTTAAAATTCTGTTTCTTAAAGTTATTTTGTGATAACTGTTTTAGGAGAGAAAAGTTAATTTAAAGTAGAAATATGAATTAGGATAAACAGGATTTTTTCCACTCAGTAAAGAACCTAAATGGTAGTGAACTGACTTTACCCCAGAAAAACAGAGTAATTTCATTATAGTCTCAATTTTTTTTCCCCAGTAACTTACCATACTGCACTGGATCAATCCCCTGGCTTTGGTGGTTTTTTCTCAATCAGCTCAGCTGATGTAATTAATTTGTAGTAGCATCACTTCTGGCACAGCTGAGCAGGAAGAAGTTCCTGCACATCAGATTTCTCATGTCCAGAATGGAGCCATCTGGCCATAGTTGCTTTACTTAGCTCCATCCTAGGATCCTCTAAGGCAAATGGTTGTGGAGCTGCTTCCCAAGTCTCCAGTGCATGGATATATATATTTTTTTAATAGTAATTATGGTGGTTCCACTGCACAAACAACTGTCAACTCATAAGTAATTTGAATTTAAGGCCACCACTGTTACTGAAGATCTCTATTGAATTAATTATATCCAGAACAGAAATTAACTAGAGAGTAGGATATTTTTGGTTTAATATGTGATAAGGATAACTTTATTGGTCCTGCTGTAAGGGTGTATAACCTTAGATATAAGGAATGTAAACATCCAATAAATCATTGTAAAAAGAAAACACTTGAACAGCTATGTTTGAACATGTGTGCATTGTTTTGAATATTAAGATATTCATTTTTTTGATAGCTTTACGATAAACAACAAGGACAGCTTCTTCAGCAATTCCACAAGAAGTAGAATTGTGCATCATATGCTACAGAGAACTAAGTATGAAGATGGAAAATCCAAAATGGGTGAGAATGCTGTATTTTTTACTTAACCCAAAGCTATAAAATTTTTCATCCTTAATTGCCTGGAAAAATATCATTTGAATAAACTCAGTTTTTTCCTGTTCTTGAAATCTTTTCGTTCACTCAGTAACAGAGTTGAAACAATGTCCCATCATTTTCTACCTAAATATCTCCATGAAAATTTGCAGTATTTTCACTTAATTACTCATTCATTAAAATAAAATGGAGAGATTATCATAACTTTAAATTACTGAGAGCTACAGTAAGGGTTTACATATACCTCAGAAAGCTGACAGTGTTTTCAAGGACTGATCCTAGTATGTCAGCTACTATCCAACAGTTTCAGTCCAGTAGAATCAATGTGTGCTACACTTGATTTATTTGAGGTGTCTGTGTAGCTCAGAGACAGCTGATCTAGGACTAAATTCAGTTTATATCAACACTCATAACACAGTGTTAGTTTTCATAAGGTCTAACTACCCATTTTCATTTTCAATGACCAGGGAATGTGTGCATGATTTTCTATTTTTTCTGCGGGAGTTAAATTAAGGATTAAATATGCAGAGGTTTGGATGATTCCAATTACAGAAAATTGTTGCTTGAGTTTCTGAATAAAAGCAGTAGTAAGAAAACTAAGGAGAATAAGTGTTCATATCTAACACCTTTGCAGCTGCTGATGGCAAATTTCATTATAAGATTAGTTTAGTATAATATATATATTTGAAGAGACAAATCTGTATTCCACCAAACCTACCTGTTTCTTGGGGAAACCTTTGGCTACATATTTGCACTTAAAGGCTATTGAATCTTTTTGTTGTACCTATCAATGGTTGTTTATTTTTCCAATTTTCATAATGTGCTGTGCTAGTACAACAAATCTGGTTTTAGGAAGAGTCTAGGAACTGATCCAAAATGCTGTAGTCAGTCTGGCACAGAGCACTGCTCTGATAGGAAATTGTCAGCTGGCTTATATTTAAAAATACCAGGTTTTAGCTGGTAGCTAAATCACTACTTAATAGCTTTTAACCCTGCAGGGGTTTCACTGCCTCAAGGATTGTCTATCCATACCACTCTGTGTATATCAGATGACACCCATAAAGTCTGAATTGTATGCTCTGAAGAATACAGTGAATGTAACTATCTTCTCACAGTCAATCTGGTACAAACACTCAACCCTGAGAGAAAGTTTTGGTGCTGCGGCAAGTTGCTCTTTAGTTTGACAGAGCCAGAAATCTTAAAGGATCAGCAGTACCTGCTAGAGTAGTTGGTGGGGTTATTGATTGTCATCTTCAGCAGCATTCTTATCATTGAACACTAAGTTACATTCTCCAAATGTAACTTGAAAATTCACATGACTTGAAAAATGTATATGAAAAATTTATATCAGATCTAATGCTTTTTTGTTTTTTTAGGTATTAATAGGTTACTAAATAATGGTACATATGAAGCAGCATTTCCACCACATGAGGTAACCTAATTAATTTGATTTTTAGTTTCATATTTAGATTAAAGTTTCCACTAGTGGTTTGGGATCTTACTTTAATTCTGTCTTGCAAACTTTTAATTTCATATTGTAATTTGTTGATGCTTCTTTTATTTATAGTTTTTACTTTAATATTGGCTTTTAAAATTTTCCATATTTGGATAATTTGGATATTATAATAACATCCTGGAACGTCCCTGGTTGGACTAGGGTATTATAATTATTTTCTGATTTTTATGAACTGGACATTGCCTGTTGAACTCTTAAGGAGAGTATCAGTTGTTCCAAATTGTTCCAGTTAGTTATATTAAATTATTTCTGCTTGTCACTTAAAAAAGCATTTGTTTTTCTAATAGCTTGGCCACTTGATCGCAGTTGGCGAGATTACCTAATTATTTCCTGTCTAGTATTTTCAGAATAGTTCTGGATAATTTCTACTTGACAATACTTTTTCCAGTAGTTTAAAAGTCTACTAAAGACTGTAAACCCACAAAATGAACTAAAAACCTGTGTTTGACTTAAGAGGGTTTTCAGAAAATCTTCTAATGTAGAAAAGAAGAAGCAAGCCACACATCTTCAGTCGTTGTAATGCTCTCAGGAACATGGTAATTCCAGCTCTGAACTCTGGGTGTTTCAGCTGAATATTGTGACTGGGTTTTGTGTTTCAAAGGCTTTACAAATGGCTGAGAGTAATTTTTAAATTATTAAGTACTTTAGTTTTAATAATTAATTACGAGGAATGCAGAGATGGCGTATTTTAGATAAATAATGTAACATCATTGTTAATGCTTCAGCTGTGCATTACTGACTTCAGGGAAAAGCTGGCTGTACTACCATAGAAGCCTGTGAAGCTTTCTCTGGCATCAAAGCCATGCTGTCATGTCCATTTTATATGTTCCTTTGTTATGACATAAGCTACTGTTTCCACATCTCAGTTAAAATTAGTGATATCATCGTTTTAAGCCACTCTTACCTTAATTACTCCTTGACTGATGCTAAGGACTGGTGGTGGAGCACTCCATTTTTTTTTTCTTTCCCACATGAACAAATAGGAGTGAAAATTCAATTCCAGTGGGAATGCTGAGACTTCAGCTCTTTTATATGAAGAGTTCTTCAACTCTGTTATCATGGATAGCAGTGCAGAAAGAAGCAGGAAAAATATATTAAAGCATGTAATACTGGGTAATGCTTTGCAGTCATTTATCCAGCCTGCTGTGAGAATAAGTTGATGTTCTCTTTCTGGGTGTTCCTAGATGCTGCAAAGGTCACACTCAGTGTTGACATCTTTGGTATGCTGCTTTGATGACTGTCAGGAGAAAGGAGTAGACTTGGACTCTTTGCAATGTTTAGCTTTGGTTTTAACTCATTCTTAAGTCAGAGAATCAGTAGATTGCAATAAATTGATGGTGTTCTTTGAACTGTGAGGAGTGCTCAAGATTTCAAATACCTGATAAAAATCTAAATGGCTTAGTTACCTGCATCTGCCAGGGTCAAGAATCTGTCTGATCACTAACTGAGGTAGGCGCTGGAGACCGGAGACCTCTGCTCTCTTCACAAGAAATTACTTGGCTCGCTTGCAGTCAATTGATGAAATATTTTCTTTACCATAGCTGAGTGATGGAAGTTTTCTGGGGAAAAAGTTCAGCTGAAGGATATGTCCTGCTTCAGAATTGGAGCAAAATTACAAATGCAAGAGATTCTGCTCAAGATTATTCTAGCAAATGTGTGTGATGCCTTTTGACTGCCAAGCATGAGGCTATTCTTTTAGTCTCTTAGGTGGTCTGTAAATGTCAGACACGGCTTGGAAGGACTCCTTTTGGATCAGACTGATTCTGTTTTGCTCTTAATGCCTCGAGAGTCCTATGTAGCTTCAGAATAATGCCATTTCTGTTTTCTTCATCTTAGAAAGTATGTACCACAGAAAGAATATATTTTTGTATACCTTCAACAATAGAGAAAGAAAGTGATAGAAAATGTCTAGAAGAGAGCTGGCATGCTAGAAATTTCTAAAATTCTGTAGAAGAAATAAAAACCTACCACAATCATGTCTTGAAAAATTTAAATAGGCAAAAGCATACAAATAGGCATCTATTAGTGATATAAAAACAGAGCTGACTACTTATTTAAAGTCTTGTATTAATATGTTTCAGTCATTAATTATTAGAGAAACTGGCCATTTCAGAAGTGTGTGTAACCCTGCCTCTTATGTCAGGCTTACATTAGCTCCTGATGACATGTTCCAGATGTGCCCAGAATAAGAGACCTATTTATTAAATATAAAGAACATTTCTATTATAATTATAATCAAAAATACGTAAAAAACCTTCTTCATTTTCCGTAGTGCCTGGTAATGTACTTACATTTCTTTCTGTTTTTTTTTCAGGGAAGCCACAAGAGCAGGCATCCCATCAAAACACATGGAGCACAGAATCACAGACACCTCTTGTATGAGCGCTGGGCACGATGGGGAATGTGGTACAAATACCAACCTCTTGATTTAATCAGGTATTAGTACTTTGAAGATTTCTTCTGGTACAGAAAGCCTGGCAACAGTCTGCTAACTGTATTCATAAATTCCTCATGCTTTCCTTATAGCATTTAAATATTCCCTATTATTGGATAAGGCTGGAGTTCTCTAAGTTGCTTATTTTGGGTGGTCTTTTGTAGGTTAATTTCAAATGAGTCTGCTTAAAGAACATGTAGTTCCAGCTGCTCAGGAATTTTCAGTGTGAAACTTAAAATACAAACCCATAATGTGGTCTGCTGATCAGAGACACTTGTCCCTTGTGAGAGCACCTTTGAAAGCAGACTCTTATCCACATGGACAGTCAGAGTTACCAGATGCAGAAGACTTAAAATGCAACCCGATTTTAACCTTTCCATGTGGGTTTAAATAACTCTTATTTATATGTCTTAGACTTAGTGTCTAAAATGTAAAATAGAGAAATACATATCATTTAAGTTAAATAATGGTGATGTTTGGGTTTCACAGTTTCCTCCTCTGACAATGAATACCAGTAATTCATTCTCCTTGCTGTATGTTTCTATTCCTGATCTGAGTCATAGCCGATTAGTGGTGGAGCTAAGCATGTGCCATGGGACAATTTTATGCTGTATTGTCCTTGATTGACTTTCTGGTCACTGCTATTTCATCTGTTCTAGCAATTGATACCCAAGTTTTGAAGAATTAAAGTTCAGTCTTCGGTTTGTGTTTTCAGAGCATTGTTTTCACTAATAATAGTTGGAAATATGTCACATTATCTATGTATGATTGTCTATCATAAATGTTTTTTAAATGGAATACTTATGTCATACTAACTTAGTTTATCCCTTTCCAGATTTTTTGTGTCTGTGTACATCCATCCGTCTGTCTTGTCTGTCTGTCTATCCTGCATTTAATAATGTTGCTACCAGTCCATCTACTTAGTCATTGCAAGGACATGAAAATTACAGAAGCACTACGGTTACATCCGTGTTCTCATAAATCTGCAATTAGCGTCACTAAAATATTATGCTAGCCTGGAAAAAAAAAAAAAAACCTGTTTGGTAAAGTGACAGTTTTGCCATAAACTTGTAATGGTAGTTCCTTGTTAGAATTCTTCTACTACTGTGGCAGTAGAGAGAGATAGAGGTCACCATAAAATTTTGTTTTAAGCAATATATGTGTTTCCTTTTCATGTAGGCGATACTTTGGTGAAAAAATTGGACTGTATTTTGCCTGGCTGGGATGGTATACTGGAATGCTTATTCCTGCTGCCCTGGTTGGGCTCTTTGTTTTCCTCTATGGATTATTTACAATGGATTCCAGCCAAGTAAGGTAAAATTCTATTTAATAATATGTAATAGCCTATTGTTAATTAAGAACAGCTTGGCACAACTTAGATTGCTGTACTTTTAAATGTTGTGCAGATATGGTAATAATGTAAGAATAACCAAAATAGAATATTGGGTCTTTGAGTCAAGTATTTACGCTTTGTACATTTGTTTTGCATCAAGCCACATGTGTACTGCTGGCAGTGGCCATTCTTATCACTCCATTGCAGTGGTTCCCACTAAGAAGAAACAGGCCTGTCTGTAAGGACCAGCGCTCATGTTGCAGATACAGCAGTAGTTGTTGAACTAATTAAGGCTAATGGGTGAAAAAACAGCCATATTCCCTCATTACCTCCATCTTGCTATAACTTCCAGAGTGTAGCAAAGTTACTAAACTTCATATTTTGCCTATGTCTTTTTTTCCTTCTTCATTAATAGTGGCAAACTTGGACTCTAATAAAATTCTTATCTGTGCTAATGTAACTTGCAGCCAGGAGACTCAGCTTCAGGGAGATTGCAACCACGTAAAATGAACCAAGTTTTCAAGTTTCCCACTTTTGTGATTTTGCTCTGGGAAGGGTTTATGTCAATTTAGATGTTGTGATGAGCGTGCTCAGGTGCTGACAGTACTGCTGGGAACTCTCTGAGGATCCACTGTGTACTGCAAAGTATTTCATTAGCTGTTATCAGACAGTATCAGTATCTGGTCTTACAATTGCAGCTGTTGCTCCAAGCAGTTTGGGTGCTTAGGCTGTATGTATACTTGGAGTCAGATTTCATAGAAAATGTTGTTTCTCTGGCTTTGAGCAAGACTATGGTCAAGTTTTATCTAAGGAGTTTTCTTCAACTTCTATTTCACAGTGACTTATAATCTACAGTGCTGTAATTAACACGTTTTTTAAAGCTTGCTTTGTACAGCAAACTCCTGAGAAACTGTAAGAATTCAAACCACATTAAATACAGTTAAATGCAATAAACAGCCAGGAAATGATGCTATTTTTAAGATACTGTATTAGGATTGTTTTTCATCATGAATGTCTTCAAAATGCAGTGGATCTAAAGTCGAAGATCAGCCTGTTCTTAGAGCACAGGGAGCGCAGCTGTTGAACTGTCAGTCTTGTGTTTGTCACATGTACAAGGGCACAGCTCCAGCAAAGGGGGAGCAAGGGGCCGTAATCTACTATTATCAAGGTATAGCTTAGTATTTCTTCCTTGTGGAAGAGAAGTGTGTCATTGGCAACTCCCCGAGAGAAAGAACAAAATTTCTAATAATTTCATTATTTCAAACTGTAAGCTATTATGTGCTTTTAGATCACAGAATCATAGAATATCCTGGGTTTGAAGGGATTCACAAGGATCATTGAAGTTCAACTCCTGGGCCCGCACAGGACAGCCCCAAGAATCCCACCATGTGCCTGAGATCATTGTCCAAATTCTTTTTGAGCTCTGTCAATCTTGGTACTGTGACCACTTTCTTGGGGGATCTGTTCCAGTTCCCAGCTGCCCTGTGATTGAGAAAGCTTTTTCTAACCTAAACCTCCTCTGACACAGCTTCATGCGTTCCCTCTGGTCATGTCACTGGTCACCAGGAAGGAGAGGAAGCTGTTGGATTGCTGTGAGATCCCCCCTCAGTCTCCTATTCGCCAGGCCGAACAAGCCAAGTGATTTAAGCTGCTCCTCATGTGGCTTCCCCTCTAGGCCCTTCGCCATCTTTGTGGCCCTCTTTTGGAGACTCTCTAGGAGCTTTATATCTTTCTTATATTGTGGCTCCCAAAACTGCACACCATATTCGAGGTGAGGCTGCACCAGCACAGACTAGGACAGGACAATCACCTCCTGTGTGTCATGTGCTTCTCGCAGGAAGACTTGCAGGTACGACTCCTTTTAACAGAAAAATGCAGTTTTCTTCCTTGCTGAAGGTTGCAGGGTCTTGTAAATGAGCACAGAGGTAGGCTAGCTTTTGAGGGTTTCTGTCCTCAGTTTTTTTCCCTTGGCTGCTGTTTAGTACCTGCAGACAAAACACAGACAAAGCACATTGGACTTTGTCCCTGTGGGGCTGGTTGTATTGGGTCTCATCCTGAGGCACCTCAGGGTTGTGCTGAGCTACACAGTTCCAGCATGCCTCTGGGCTCTGTGCCAGAAACAAGAGTCTGAAAGTTAGGTAAACCCCTATATAAGCAAGCCCTATATGCGTAAAAGGGAAGGTGAATATTCATATATTTATTATAGCTATCATTAGCCAGCATTCATTTCAAAATAGTGCCAGAGGATGGGTTATTGCAGAAGTCCTAACCACGTGCTGTGTGGCAGCCCCACATCTGTAATCTGGATGTGTTAATCCTGTGAAGAAGGTGCTACCTGCCTTTGATTGTGTGAATCTGTGCAATCCCTCTGGTCAGTCGTGCCACAACACTGTCCAGTGCATTGCTACAACTGTGTAAGAACAGCTGTGAAATGTGAAACTCAAGTTGATTATGCCTGGCCTGAAAAAATATATGTAGATGTTTTCTGTATCACCTTGTGTACTCAGGCAATTCTAAAGGCCACTGATAACAGATACTACTCCTTGCCATATTTTTTTTACTAGGCCTGGACAGTGTTAGTAAGGATTAGACAGAAACTTCATACCTAGAGCAGACAGGAGTCATCCATTAGCAGGTAGATGGACTGCATACCTATTCTTATTCTTGCTGTAGTCTGGGACTGAGAGATTATTTATCTGGTGTTTCTGCATTCTTTTAGAGAAAATTCTAGAAAAGCATCTCTAAGAGTTTTTAAATCTATCATTTGATTTTAAGCACTGCAGCTACCACCATACACAAATGTAGTGTTCAGCAGCGATCTGGAAGAAACAGAATTGGGTATGTGACTTGAAAAATATAAACACAGGAAACCCAGTGGAAACTAGAAATTGAAACACAATGTTAGGGCATTATGGCAATGTCAGAACTGGCATGTTGCCCCAGATTCAATAATATCTGCTGAACACTGTTTCATGTGAAACAGGTTTATTACACCTGTTATGAGGAATCCATGCCTGATAGGAAGTGTTGATTTAAGTATGATAAATTGCATCAAAAAGCTCTATTTTTTATCTCTCTTTTGTACTACAAAATCTGAATTTAACAAATTATCAAATCAGTTTTGCAGAAGGATACTTTCCTCAGTGATGTGCTTTCACCTCTCAGGTGCAGGAAGCTGCCATCAGCCCATCTCTAGTGGCTGCAAGGCAGGAAACGATCATTTTCTTTTTTTTTCCAGATACCCAGCACAATTTCAGTAGAGAAGTAATAAGCAAATACAGGAGTATGTACTGCCATAGAACCAAACAGTGCTTATCGTGCCACCCATAGGTTTTGTGCAGCAGTAATTTGAGGGTGATGCAGAATGATGTCACATCTAAGAGTTAGTTTGTCTTGTTTTTGACTTGTCCAAGTACCTGCCTGTGCTCTATGCTCAGGGTCTGCTAGCAGTTGGCTCTTTATATATATATAAAAACATTATATAAATATGTGCTACATGTGAAATACATATATGTATATACATATCAGCCTATGTCAGAAACCCATCTCAGCTTAGCACAGTCTCTGCCCACTGTGTAAAAAAAGATTCTCTGCAGTTCATCTCTGGCTGCCACAGGCAAGCTGGAAATGGAAAAGGAGGAAGGGTACCACCAAAAGGCAGCAATTATCCCCCTCTCCTACTGACTTTTGCCACTTGTCATAGTGTCTCTCTTCTTTGCAAAATTACATACAAATGATGTTATTTGGTTTAAATCAATGCGGATATACTAGTGTTGTCTGTTCTCTGAACATTTGGTATCTTATAGTAATTTAGGAAAATAGTCTGTATTTGAAGGGTAGTGAGCAAATTTTTTAGTTTTCTGTTTGTGATATTTGGGAGAGAATTGGCTAGTGTGAGAAGTATAACATGATGCCCAGAAATGTTGTGTAACTCTATGGCCCACAGTGTTCAGGTTCCCGATTTGGGATTAGGCTTTCCAAGCCAAATACTCACTTTTAATTTATTTTATTTGCCCAGTTTTGTGGTGCACGCACTGTTGACAAACAGAGAATATAAATGGCATAACCTCAGAAAATCTTGTGAATGCTGGAAGTGTTTTTATAACCTTTACCTTCCTATCTCATACTAAAGCAAAGAGATCTGCGAGGCAAATGAAACCATTATGTGCCCTATGTGTGAACGCAATTGCACACTACAAAAACTCAATGAGAGCTGCATATATGCCAAGGTAATTATTGTATTATTGCTATCAAGATAATTGTGATTGTATAATGAATGGCTGCCCTTCTTTCAACCAAGTTTCCTGAGAAACATGTTGTTTCTCTACAGATGTTGTTTTCAGCCTTTGTAATACATCTTTCTAATAGGGGAATGCTCTGAAATTATCTGGGTTTTTTCTAAAATTCCTTTCTGTGAGCCTTTCCTTATTAATAAACTCTTATTATTTTCATCCTCTGTGAGGATTAATTCCTCTGTGAGGACTTCATAATAAAACTTTCTGTAAGGTTTTTCCTACTTTCCTCTGTAACTCTCTTATTACTCTGTTTCCTTTGCTTACTTTGTATTTGAATTTTTGCTTCTGCTTTGCTCTGTCAAACTAATGCAAAGATTTTATACAATTAAATATTTTGCTACAAGAAGCTATTCTTCAAATTTAAATAATCACACCAGAAATTGCAAAATACCTAGGTAGAAGAAGAAAATAGAATTAAGAGAAAGTAAGTATGTAGAGGGAGAAAAGTGAAGAGGTTTTTTAGCCCATAAAAACCTTAAAATAGAAATGGTTGAGATTAAGTTTGACCTACCATATGACAAGAATTCTGGATGAAATTTTAACCTGTCTGGACATGGACAAAACAGCTCAATGTCTGTGAAACAAAATGACTAGTGATGCATGAAGTGATATTCTGGAACAGCAGATTTCAAATTATGCTGGAAGTCAGAGTGTGACATTGACAAACCTTGGTAGAAGAAACATGCTGGTAGGACTGCATATGAGAATGCTTAACTTTTGGTTTCTGACACCAGTTATGTACTCTGGGATTATTTGGGGCAAAAGATGAGGTGGCAGTATTATTTTTTCCTGAATGTATTCATTTTTTTATTCAGGTTACACATTTGTTTGATAATGGAGGGACTGTCTTCTTTGCAATTTTCATGGCAATTTGGGGTAAGTACATTTTTACTTGGTTGTTTTTTTATTTTTAGTTCACCTGACCCTTTTATATGATTACTTGACAAAGGAGATTATAGCTCTTGATAAAAGTTAAAGGATTATGATTTTGCCACACAAACAAATTTTTTTCATTTTCATTAACCTAAATTTCTATGCTAGTAATTGGTAACACCTTTTATGTAAATATATGTATGTGACAGCTAATGTAATTATTTTCTTTAGGGTCCTAAATGTCTTTAAGCCTGAATCTTTTATTATTTAGGCCGAAGTCCTTTTAGAGGAGAACATGTAGGTTGTGTTACTGATCTTGAGCCAATATCAAAATCACATCTTGTAGAGGATTCTTATAGAATAGATGAGGATGGTTTTATGGGAGCTAATTAGAGGGAAGTATTGGAAAGTTCTGAGGTTAAATGCTTACTGCATTTAAGGTATTTCCGTTGCAATTCTAAGTCTGAATCTCTCGTTGTGTTTACACTGTCATTGCACACATCGTGTTGTGCAGCTCAAAGCCAAACAGGGGGATGTCCACAGAGGACACTGTTGAGCAGGAGTTACCAAAAACAGTCCTGCCTCTTGTAGAAGGTCAGTGTAATAGTGCCATAAAAGACAGATTTAATGGGCCGAGCATTAAATCCTCACTAGCATTAGCTTTCACTGCAGCTAATAGGATTTTGCTGCTGGGAAATAGGGAGGAAGAACAGAACCAAAGATAATTGATTCTACCAATGAACATGTTTGTCTGTGTAAACACTGAGAAAATAACACTAGTTCACATACACAGAGCTGTCTGCATTCAAGCCAGAGTTTCACAGTTTTGAATGAAATGGTACACAACAGCTTTATTGCTGTAATGTGTATGAATAAGTATTAATGACTTTAACTTCAAGTGAAGTATGAACAAATGGCACAAATTTTGGAGGCTGGCATGATAAAAGCAAGTAACAATATGCAGTCAACAGCAAAGCATCAAATAGTTGCATGGACAACAGAAGCACTACCCCATACATGCAAAAATTATGATTGGATTGTCAAAAATTAACATGGTATAACTAAAGGGCACACTTTGATTACTTTCCTCATTGATATTTCTTCATTTACTGTTAATCTTGCTATTACTGTCTTCCAAATATTAATTATGCTTTCAAAAATCCCTAAAATACAATGCATTTAATTATATAGTTATCAGTGCAGACAGCACAGGTGGCTTCTTAGCATCTCTTCATCTCCAAGGTCTCCTTCAAGAGAGCTCTTTCCATTTTCATCTGAGGCCAAGATTCAAGTGTAAGGAGGAACTGGCTTGTATGACACTGCTTTACCACAGGAAAGATGGCATTATATGGGCTAGGGAGGGTGAAAGCTGAGCATTATATTTTTCTTTTTTTTCTATATTTCAAGAATCAGAGTGATAGTCTCATGTAATATAGGTGAATCTGTCTCAGATTTTCAGTCTGCTACCAAGCATGCTGGATACTATGTTAGAAATCAGGTTCTGGTATTGATGGGACATACACTTTTTTTATTACTGACCTCAAAAAAAAAAAAAGGCAAGATTGCCTATATGGACTGAAATCTTTAATATTTTAACTAAATACCTGTTTTGCCCATATTCAGTATGACTGACATAGTTTCTCTCTGGGGTGTATATCCATGTAATTTACTCACATACTGAATAAAATGTCATTGCAACATTCACAGACAGTGAGATAATTCCATTCCATCAGTGTCATCCACAGTCTCCACACTAATTAAAGCGTTTTAGCAGAGCATAATAACAAGGACATATCCCACATGGGTAGTGTTCTCTGCATTTTATTTTATTTATTCTATCCCTTTACAATTCTTCCTTTTACATATTCTCTCTTTCTATTTAGACACGCCTTGTAATTGCAAACAGATAAGCTGTGCAATTATTTGCATTATAGTGCCATAATTTTACTCTTTAGCTGGACAGAACTGGACCATGCTTTTTAGAATACCTATATATGCATCAGAGATAATGCCTTTCCTCTCTTGTTAAGTATTTCTTCTATCTAATCTGTACTGACACACTTTAAATAATTTCTGCAGATCTAGCCTGCAATTCAAACAACAGATCAGTTTGACAGAGGAATAGAAGCTTGTCATCTTTTTTCCCATTGATAGTGATACTAAATTGCTGTCATGTAGTCAAAGGTTAGATGTAGCTCATTTTACTCAGTAATTCCATTTTCCCCAGCAAACTTCAAGTAATCCAAATTAAATAATCCAATTAAACCTAATCCATCTTGGCATATTCACTGAAGAAGGTAGAAATGTAAATTATGGAAAATAATGACCTGAGTCATTTATCAGATAGAAATTATATTAGGATAGTTTCACTTCAAAGTAGTGAAGTTGAGGATGTTTTTTTATTGATACTAAAATATCATTGTAGTCCTAGACAAATTTTTCTTTGTTACATTGTTGACCAAAGCTACACAAAGCAGAATCTTACCTGGGTGCTATTTTTCTATATTGTTTCTAAAAAGCAAGTATAAAATCCTTCCATGAAAAGCAGAGGTTGATCATTTAATTACAAAGTAGAAGAGTGGTGCTCTGCTGCTGAGCCCTGCCTGTTGTATATTGGTGTATCTTATGATTTTTCCTTACTTTACAAGACATTGTTTGAACAGCAATGGCTGTAAGGTAACAACAGCCCAGTTGTTTTGGAAAAAATGAAAAGGGTATAGATAACAGGCAAGAATGTAATGTGAAGCAAGCATTGCAATGAAGGGTGGGATAGTGTGATGTCAGCCATTGGAATGCCATCAGATGGGCACCCTGCATTGTCTTCCTATGTCTTGTCTGCTCTGAGACACCTCTGACTCTTATCATATGGTTCAAGAGAGTTGTCTTAGTGAAGAACTGAAGCAATAACACAATTTTTCTTTTTATATGTGACTTGAAAGATTTGAATCTCTTGATTTAATTCAGCAGTCCCTCACACATAAGTCCAGTTAATTGCTTTCTGACATACGGGAGAGCAAATATCAGGGCCCTGATTCATGATTTTCTGAAGATAACTCATGTCCTTCTAGCAACATCCATTCCGCATGGGTGGTCAACTTTCAAAGCTGATTCCTAATCTGATGCTCTGGCAGCTTTCAGCTCTTTCTTTTAAGCTGGAAAGAGCATATTGCTGAAATTTATTTTGATTTTATTTTCTGTGAGAAAAAAGGTGTGTTTGGCTTCTCAGTATTTGTTTAAACATTTAAAAATAAGGTCCAGGAACATGATATAGATGTTTGGACTATGATTGCACTTCAATACACGTTTTTATATACTCATAGAGAAGACAAAAGCAGTCATTTTTTTGAACCTCTTAAAAGTATTTTAACTTCTGAAAACAGATGTAGGTAGCTTCATCCTTAATTTTGTAATTGACTTTGGATAACTAAAGGGTCTAGCTTTTTTTTTCAGTTAATAAGGTTTGGGAGAGCTTTTGAGCTATAGTTTTAAACTTGCCCACAATCCTTTGAACAGGTTTGGTGATACTGGGTATGAATTTCCTGATATTTCAGAGGTAAAAAAATAATGTGTAAGGAGGAGATACAGAGTTAAGAGGCATATTGGTTAAGCTAAAATTTAAAAACAATAAATTAATGTCAGTTGAAAGCTAATTTGGCAGGAGTCAATGATATCCTAATAATTCAGTAAGACAAGACTATTTAAGCAGCCCTGTGCAGGAATTAGAAATGTTCTTATGCAAAACACTTGTATTGTTCCTTACCTGGGTCACTCCTTGTGTCATCGTAGAGCCATCTGTGGGAAAATGACTCAGGCCTCTTCGTAGCACCTATAAAATATCCAGCCAGGCCAATTAATACAGATCCTAAAATGGCTCCTACAAAGATGCCAGCTATTACTTCTTCTTTGTTGTTTTTGTCTGGGAGAAAAAGAAACAAAGATGAAACAGTTGAATGGTTATAATAAATCTATAAAACCAGTGAGTGAGACTTTTCAGCAAGGATCTGAAACACTTTGCAAGCTATGAGTAAACCAGCCTTCCTGCAGAAACTTTTTCTGCCTTTGTAACTGAAAACAGACATCTCCATCTTTGAGGTTTGGGGAATAACCAAGGTTCAGGAAAAATAAAAAGGCAGCTAAATGAGTTTTTAGTCAAATAAAGAGGTTTAATTACTGTATCAACCACTATTTTTTAATTGAATAAATAAACAGTAATCATTCTTTGAATGCAATTATTTGTAAGCATTTAAGCCAGCAGTTAAAATTGCAGCCTCTGAATTTCAGTTTTTGTGTATGCAAAGCTAAAAATTCAGTAATGGTAATTGAACATGCATCTGTTCAATTACCAGAATAAATGCATTTCTTCAAGATTTTCCCTCCAGTTTCATGAAACCTTTCTTCAGGGTATTCGGTTTTTCTTGGAAGTGAACTTGCTCTCCAACTCTCTTTCCTTTTCAGTTGATGTTATCTAAAAATCAGGTGCCTTGTAATTATTAGCTACGTATTAACTATGATGGGAAACATGAAAGTCTGATAGTCCTTCAGTTCTTAGTACAAACTGTACTTTCAGTCCTGTGTTAAAAGCTTGAAAGCTAATTAATGCAAAAAATCACTGTGCCTTCTAATCTTTTCTGTTCCAGAAGACCTGATTCAGAATAACAGGATAGAAAAGTGCAATGACAGTTTTATGTTCCATTGTTTTCCCACGCATACTTAACTTGGTAATTAAATGCACAATGAGTAATTCCTTTGGAAGTGGTTTGGAAGTGTTTATAAGAAGTCATCTTTGGTTACAAAAATTTCTGAACTTTAGTAAGTTGATGTGCTATATATTTTAAATCTATATTCTACACATCTGCATTGAAGGTCCATTCCAGTGAAAATAGGCAATGCCTGTCACTAGGTTCTCCCACTCTGGGAAGTGTTAAATAATTAATTAAAGAGTAAATAATTTGAAAAATACATGTGTTACCTTGGGTGAGCTTTAGTTTTAGTTTGTACTAGGTCACTTGTAAGTTCACATGTCTCATAAAGCCTCCAGTTCAATTTAACAAAAGGTTTTATTTCAGCATTATAATTTTATTAAACCACTTGGATTTTAGTTAGATCCTTACCTGCATTGGCATCTTTTGGTGGTGCAATAGAAGGGTTGCTGGAATCATGATTTAGCTTTGTTGTCTGCTGAATGGGGTTGAAACTTGGGGTAGGACTGTCCTGCTTCACCATGAGTGATGTCAGAATGACACCGATGGGGAGCAACGTGGTGGGTTTGATTGCAGAGTTACTACTGGGAGCACTAAAGCCCCAAGGGTAGTATAGATGACTGTGGAATGACTTGGTGTCACTGTGGAAGGAGATGCAGCTGCGGCACATTTGGTCACTTCAGAAAAGTCACCTGTTATTCTGAATGTCGCTAAAGACATTGAGCTTCTGGGGATGTTTGTGGCTGAGTTATTTATTCCATTTTGTTGACACATTTGAAGAGAAGGTGGTGCCATCAGAGGACCTCAGGGATATTCTTGTTGCCCCACTGATCATTTCTGTTCTTTGCATTACATTCTCTTTGACACTGGCACCTGCTGGTGCAGTAGAAGGACTTGTGGTAGTCATATGCAGAACAAATCTCTGTGCTGTTAGTTGCACTGGAGACTGATGGTTTTTTGTAATTGAACTATTTCTTTTACTGGTTTCTTTTACTTCTCCAGCCTCAGTATTGCTTCTGTTCCATTGTAGTCTTGCAAGCAGAAAAATGAGAGTCATTACACAGGAGGGTTGCATAGTGTTGAGTTCAAAGTTTATTTTATACAGAACCTGCAAGAAATTCACTTTTGTTTTTGATGTTATTTAACCAAACCAAGTTACTTATTGAAGACCCAAATAAGTTGGTAAAGGAAGTTAGCGTTATACAATAGAAATCTCACTAATTTACCACGTGTTGATGCTGGAAACCCAAGTGTTAATGACATAAGGATTGCCTAAAATAATATTGCTGATCAACAAAATTGATCTCATCTTGATCAATATCAATTGCAATATTTATCTCAGTGTGCTGATGGAGATGTTGTAGGATAGCTCACGTGACTGGAATGTTGCCACGGAGGATTACACACTGTTTAGGATAGACAGACCAGGAAAGGACATGGTGTCAGAGTTGTCCTGTGTGAGACAAGACTTGGAATGTATTCATCTCTGACTTGGGGTAGATGGAGGAGTAAGTCGAGAACTTATGGGTCAGGATAAAGGGGGTAACTCATAAGGGTGACACCGTTGTGGGTGTTTGCTACAGGCCAGCTGATCAGGAGAAAAAAGTAGATGAGGTCTTCTGTAGACAGCTTGAAGCAGCCTCACAGTCAGAGCACTGGTTCTTGTGAGGTACTTTAACTACCTTGACATCTGCTGGAGAAGCAGCACAGCGAAGCACAAACAGTCCAGAAGGTTCCTGGAAAGCAGGTAGTAGAGGATTCCCCAAGAAGTGGCATGTTGCTTGACCTCATACTTAACAAACAGGGAAGTCTTGTTGGAAATGTGAAGGTTGGGAGCAGCCTTGGCTGCAGGGATCATGTGATTGTGAAGTTCAGTACTGGATAAAGAGGAAGCAAGGCAGCAAGTAAAATTACAACCATGATATTCAGGTGACCTACAATTAGCCTCTTTAGGGATCTCTTGGAAAAATCCCATGAGAATAGTCCCTGCAGGGAAGAGAGGTCTAAGAGAGCTGGTTGATATTCAAAGACTACTTTCTCCAGGCTCAAAAATGATGATTCCCAATGAGAAAGGAATCAGTCAAAGCGGTCAAAAGACCTGTGTGAATAAATAAAGAATTCCTGTCAAGCATAAGCAGGAAATACACAGGAGATTGAAGCAGGGTCAGGTCACTTGGAATGCATCTGAAGAGGTGATCAGAGTTAGTAGAAATGGAGCAAGGAAGGCCAAGGCCCATCTGGAATTAAATCTGTTCACGGATGTAAAGGACAAAAAGAAAGGCTTATTCAAAGGCTTATCCATAACAAAAGGAAAACAAAGGATCATGTGGCCCATTACTAAATGGAGGGGAGGCCCTTGTAGTTGAAGACACAGAAGAGGCAGAGCTGCTGAGCTTCTTCTTTGCATTGGTCTTCCCTGATGTGACCAGCCCTCAGGAATCTCTGTCCCAGATGCCCAGGGTGCTTGTTCAAGCACAATTGGGTTAGAGAAGACTTAGACAAACTTGACATCCACAAGTACATGGGCCTTGATGGGATGCATCCACGAGTGCTGAGAGAGATGGCAGACACCCTAGCTAGGCTGTTCACAAACATCGCTGAAGGGTCTTGGTGATCAGGAGAGGTGCCTAAAGACTGCAAGAAAGCCAATGTCATCCCAGCCTTCAAGCAGGAAAAAGAAGGGGGATCCAGGAAGCTACTTACCAGTCAGCCGCACCTCCCAGAGACCTGTAATCAGTGGCACAGGGGCTGGCTGGAGGCCTGCCGCTGGTGGTATCCCCTGGGCTCTACACTGGTCCCAGTATTGTTTAACTTACTCATCAATGACTTGGACAAAGGGGCAGATGTGCCCTCAGCAAGTTTGCTGATGACACAAAGATGGGAGAAATGGCCCCAGAGTGCTGTGCATCCCTTCCGAGGGACCCCAACAGGCTGGAGAGATGGACAGAGAAGAACTGTGTCAAATTCAACAGTGGGAAATGCAGGGTCCAGCGCCTGGGGAGGAGCAACCCCATGCACCAGCACGGGCTGAGGACTGACCTGCTGGAAAGCAGCTCTGTGGAAAAGGAGCTGGGGGTCCTGGTAGATGACAAATTGTCCGTGGGCCAGCAGCGTGCCCTGTGGGCAATGAGGCCAAGGGGATCCTGGGGTGCATTAGGGAGAGCGTTGCCAGCAGGTCGAGGCTGGAGATCCTGCCCCTCTGCTCAGCCCTGGTGAGGCACACCTGGAGTACCGTGTCCTGCTCTGGGCTCCTCATTTCACGGAAGACAAGGAGCTCCTTGAGTGGTTGCAGTGGTGGGCTATGAAGAAGGTTAAGTGGCTGGAGAATCTTTCTTAACAGGAAAGGCTGAAGGAACCGGGCCTGTTCATCCTTTAGGAGAGATGACTGAGAGGGGATCTCATCAATATATCTAAGTATCTGAAGGGAGGGTGTTAAGAGGATGGAGCCATTATCTGCTCAGTGCCAAAAAACAGGACAAGATGCAATGAGCAGAAACTAATGCACAGTAATTTTCACCTGAACGAGAAGAAGGACTTCTCTCCTGCTTGCACTGGAAGAGCTTGCTCAGAGGGGTTGTGGAGTCTCCCTCACAGGACATATTCAAGAACTGCCTGGATGCAATCCTGTGCCATGTGCTCTTGGCTGGCCCTTCTTAAGCAGGGAGGTTAGACCTGGTGATCCTTCCAGTCTTACCCATTTCATGATTCTGGAACAAAAGCTTATTTTTGTAAGAAAATTCCATGGTTCTATAAACAGACCTCATACTCAGAAGGGAATAATTTCAAAACCACTTTGCTGTGGAGTGAGGTAATGAAACATACATGGATTATATTGTCAAGGCAGTGTTTTCTGGGCAGACAGCAATTCTAAGAGCATGCGAAAGATTTATGCTCCCTTGTGAAGAATTAGAATTTTTACAATTAACCTGCAAATTTCATGGATAATATTTTGTGGCCTTGAGCAGTGAGTGTCATATGACTGCTGCCAGGAGCAAATTTAAAACTAAATCAGTCCAGAGGTTATGAATGAGGCTGAATTTGTGTGCAAACTTCTTTTGCAATACAAAACTGGAAACTGTGTATTAGGGGTTAATTTTTCAAATGTTAGATGGAGAAGAATGAGAAAACCTCACCTTGAAGTCACATGATTGTAGTAGGTCTGCTGTTCAGCCTCTGTTGTTCAGTGAGGTTTTGGTGAGGGGTATTTTTTCAATATATGAAACAGATTGGGATCATCCAGTTTTTAACTCCCACACATGAGCTCTCATTTGACAGCACAGTAAATTCTATAGTAAGTTATTCTTCAGCATCATTAATTATTTGGATGTCCATCTATGTGAGTACTTCACCACCTGAATGAAGGAAATTTATACCTGGAAAAAGTAACTATTTCTTTTTTCTTCAAGCCTCTCCTACTTTTTTACACTTTTTTCTAATGAGTGGTTTTATAGAGGGTTTGTGTTTTGGTTTTTTGGGGGTTTTTTTGAAATTTTTCTTGGTTGTTTGTTTTGGGCAAGGGGCAGAGAGAGCAAGGATTAGTTTTATTAATTTGTTAGTGTGGGTTTTTTTATTGAGTTGTGTATTATCCCCTGCTTAGCTGCTTTGTATATAACACTGTTAAGAGCAATGTGAAGAGCGTATATTATATAAATAAGTAATGTATAATTATATTGATATAAGTATAGTATTTATAACTAATTATGATAAATAATTATGTCTCAATTATGTATAGAAACCCAAAAATATATTAAACATAGTACAAAAATGTAGATAAAGGTAGGAATATGTAGCCATGCTGTTTATTTTGAGTTAGAAATCTTTCTTCTGAGCAATTGGCTTTCTAGAAGGAAGCAAATTTTCTTTCTTCCTATTTGAAATCGTGATTTTTCCAAGGAACAATTGGACAATTCTATGTTTTGTCAGGAATCACACCCTAGACAAGATGTCTTATCCTCAGTGGCAGACTACAGTGTTTTGGAAATTTGGAGTTATTTATTAGTTATAATTATATTATCAAAACCCCTAAGTACATGGACAATCTGATTATGGTCTCACACCTAGATTAGAAATAATTGTCTAAAGAATTATTCTAGTAGCAAAACTGCTGCAGTATAAAACTGTATAGCTGGGAAAGAAGTGAGATTGTCTTATTTGAACTGAATAAAATGGGATTGTTCTTGGCTCTTTATTAATAGATATCATTGTGTATGTGTTTCCTTGGTTCTTCAAGAGAAGATTCTATGTTTTGGATAAAATGAACAGCAAAATGATGAATTTAAAGGGATGGCAGTGTCTCATGTTGACATGTACCTATCTCTGTACAGCTACTGCAGACAACAAAAATATGATTCTTAGATAAACATTGTTAAATAGTGTTTTAAATTTAACAGGGATTATCATGAAGCTACTTAGAGTTTTCAGATTCTATGAGGAAAACTGTCAGAAAGTGGCTAATGACATGCTACATTGCTGGTTTTCTTAAGAGCTGCATGGCCCTGTTTTCCCCCCTGTAGTTAAATTACAGTTGTTTTCCACAGCAACAGTCTTTCTAGAGTTTTGGAAAAGACGGAGAGCTGTACTGACTTATGATTGGGACCTCATAGACTGGGAAGATGAGGAGGTAAGAAGAAACAGAAGTAAACATGTAAAGCCTTGCTATCAGCATGGTTAAAGTCTCAATATCAGTCCATATTGTATGTCAGTCATCTGAGTTCATCATTCAGATCATATTTGTATTTATAGCACTAGTTGCAGAATGCAAAGGTATACTTGAGATTGTACAAGGATACTTTGTCTTTTCCAACTAATATTATAATTCCAAATATAATTCTACATTTATTAAAAGTGTCCTTGGAAAACCTGAGTGCAAATACAACCCGGAAAGAGGACAGGAGCTTCATGGAACCTTTCAGTTCCATGGTTTCTGGTTCTGGAAATTCCTGATCCTGCATAAAAATAGAATCAAAACAGGCAGCAAGACAGAAACTAGATTTTGTATCCTTGGAGAGGCATAGCTGATCCCTGAACATTCTGCTATCAGCATCAGCAATAATAATTTTTTTTTTATTCCATCAATCTCTAGCTAGCATAGCTGTAATTTATCTATATTTGTGATTTAGTTGCAGCTTAAGTCAATAGACTTCACTTATTTTACAGCTTTCCATGGATGAGTAGATAGAAGCTGGTGGCTATTTTTAATAAATGCTCTCATAACACAAACAACACCATTATAACTGGCCCTAATTTGTAGTTGTGCTATCAATTTTCACAGACAATCTCGTGTCTAAGTCGGCAGTGTGACCCATGATTCTTTTTAACACCCTCACATAGTGGGGAAGGCTCCTGGGGTTTCTGTTCTTTCTTGCTCTCTGGCACTGCTTCCAAGGATTTTCAAAAGAGCAAATTATTTAGGTGTTTGAGTTGTAGCATTATAAAAAATCATCCATATCAGTATAATGTCCTACTTGGGAGCACACGTGTGTCTGATTCTTGAGGGAAATAAGCAATATTGTAAATGGAATCCACCCTGTCGTTCCAGGAAGAGCTGCGTCCCCAGTTTGAAGCTAAATATTCCCAAGTGGAAAGAGTAAATCCCATCACAGGAAAACCTGAACCTTTTCAACCTTTCCCTGATAAGCTCAGTCGACTGATGGTGTCTGTCTCAGGAATATTCTTCATGGTGATGTTTAATAATATTACAACTATTGTATTGTATTTCATCGTATTCTGATGTAAATAGTAACTCAGCATGAGTGCATTCATTAAGATTAGTGGATTTACGTAATAGAGGCAAAACTGATTGTCTTACTGGTTCTTCAGGGATCTCTTTGTTTCACAAGATGGAATATAGTTATATTGGAAAAGAATAGTAAAGAAATGTTTTAACTCATCTTGGTTTTTTGTTCTCTCAAATTCTGCTCTCCAAAACAAATATCAATCTTTAAAACACTTGTTTTATTATTTCAGTGGATATTATTTTGTTCTAATACCTCTACTCATAAATACATATCTGTAGATTTCACTGGTCCTTACTGCAGTGTTTGCAGTTGTGGTGTATCGGCTGGTAGCCATGGAGCAGTTTGCCTCTTTCAAGTGGTATTTCATCAAGAAGTACTGGCAGTTTGCAACATCTGGCACTGGAGTCTGTATCAATTTTATGATCATCATGTCACTCAATGTTGTAAGTCTTCTGTTCTTCTAAAGGAGCAATAATTTAAAGGAGTGATTTTTACAAGCTTACTGAGTTAACCGTGTATTAGATATTATATACATGTTCATGCTTTTTCATGTAGCAGTGTATGAAGCTAGTATTGCAGTGGATTTTCCTCCTCTGATACAATGTTTGTTAGTGTTTTTCTCTAATTCCTCCTTAATTTGTCACTGCAC
The DNA here is from genome assembly GCF_031753505.1 of Anomalospiza imberbis. NCBI lineage: Eukaryota > Metazoa > Chordata > Aves > Passeriformes > Viduidae > Anomalospiza > Anomalospiza imberbis. Next base: position 62,347,775 of record NC_089686.1, read on the forward strand.
ATCTTTGCTTATGTCACCAGGTTACAGGGGCACAGATTGCTGCTTTTCATTTGTATTTTTTTAATATCGCATTTTTCAATAGATTTCTAATTGGAACTACATTATTTTCTGGACTGAGAATTTGGTTTCTAGGTTGATTTTGATTAATGACTTCTTATTAAAATGCAGCTGTGATATCAGTGTATACTCAAGGAAATACATTTCAGAGTTGGCAACTGCCTGGGGCTAAATGACATTTAAAATAAAGACTGGAGATAGTCACTATATAGAGAGAAAAGCTTTCAGTACAAGGCTGATATCCTCAGCCAGTGTTTGTATTCATGCAAAGGAGAACTGTACTGCGATGCCTTGGTGCTATAGAGCAAGAGAATACCATGCTTTTGATGCTTGTTTTCATTGTGGATTTGTCACCACAACAGCCAGGATGTCCTGTACTTACACCGTTTCATTTCTTCTTTAGGTGTATGAAAAGGTTGCCTATCTCCTGACAGACTTAGGTAGGTAATTCTTTACTAGTGGTGTGGTTCTTGCTGGCTGTGGCATATACCTTTATAGTATACTACTTTATTTACCTTTAAAGAAGTGTTTTAAAGAAAACTGCATCTATGAAGTACATTTCTGGCATTTCCCTAAGCAAGTGAGAAATATCACAGAAAGAAAAGAAATTATTATTTCACTGCAGAAATAAAATAAAACTAAGAAGTTTATTCCTATGCTTCTACTTTTAGTGTTTCATAGTATACACTGAAAAATAGTTATTTTATTTTCGAGCAAAAGTCAAAATTTATTCTTTCTTAGCACGCTAAAGGGTTTTTTCTATTTTTCCCAAATGCTTTATTTTTTATTAATTTTTAATTTGATCTTTCAGATGGAAAAGAATGGGTTAAGATAAGATTAAGTTGTCCCAGATAAAAATGTTAAGTCATTAATTTTAAAGTAGCTCCAATTCTGTAGCATTAAAATTTTATACTGAAGCCTCTAGTCGTGAGTCAGTCACAGTCAGAAAGCTTTCTAGGTTATAGAAAACAAGAACGCAAAGACAGAATTTAAGATCTCTGGCTGTGTCAATGTGTTACTCTTTAGTGTTTCATTTTACATGCTCGCTTTTAGTCCGTGTCAAAATATGCAAGTGATCTTGTCTTGGTTAAATGCCAGCTGGCTGCTTAAATTCCACAGCTCCCTCTTTTGGTTAAAGTAATAAATGAGATGCTCAAAACTTTATAGTGCTTCACCTAACAGGAAGTAGAACAGACTAGAAAAATTCAGAATTTATAGTCAGCTTACTCGAATTAATAAAATATTTTAAAGTATTCTTTCATATCAAAATTATTTCTATTCCTTTTAAAATGTTTTTTATTGTTATGGGTCATAGAATGGGAAAGAAAATAACATCATATGGAGCATTGGGTGTTTCAGATAGGTAGCTTATTCTTCTTGCTAAGGTTTTTTTACATCAGAAGAGGACATCCTTCTGGGAACAGCTGTCCTTATAAATCTTGTAGTATATTTCTATCCAAATTTAGTCATCAGTAGACCAGAGTAGTTAAGTAGTACAGATTTTAATTGACAAATCCAGACAGTGTAGACTTACAAATAAAATGCTTTTACAACTCACATACTTTAAAACTTCCACCAATGTACTATATTCCAAGTTTGATATGTCCATCAAAGATGGATTTTGTAAGAATTAATTTGGAAACATTATCACCGAATTCTAATTCAGACATAAATAATGTTCTACAGACTTAAGGAAAGCTATCCAGGGCAGTGCAGACCCACACAGAACGCTTGTAGCCCTGCTACACATTCCTGTGTTTCTTTCCAAAAGAAGCCAAGACAGGACCTCTGTCCTTTCCTCATTGAATTATAAACTGTCTGGCACTACACAAGCATTATGAAAGGGAGCTCTTGAGGATGAAGTAAAGGTTTTACAGAAGTATTTAGAAGGTGAGAAGCTTGGATCAGGAATCAAGTAGCTTTTAGGTGACTCTTTCACCTCTGCTTCCCTTGGCAGCTCTACTGATTCCAAGTGCTTTCAGGTTTTTTGGGGTATTGGGTTGTTTTGGTTCATTGATTGGTTTGGGGTTTGTTTGTTTGTTTGTTTGTTTTGGGATTTTGTTGTTATTTAGTTTGGTTTTGTGGAGTTTCTTTGTGTTGAATTTTTTTCTTTTGAATCAAGACACCTTTAATCTTAAGATAAAAATTTGCACTTGTTTCTATATTTTTTCAGGGAAGTGAAACAGGTATCTTCCCATAGTATTATGATTTATGCTGAACTAAGGGGCTTCTATCTCCTAGTTTCCATATAGAAACAACATAGTCTGAGGTGGGGCAATGCAGAGAAATTAATTGCAACATGATGGGGCACCATGACTTAAACCTATCACTTGTTTTCTTAGTGTTGATTGATTTGTGAGCAAACTTATGCATATCTCAGTTTCATCTTTGTTTATATAATGTATATTGTGTCTTTCTGAAGAGCACCCTAGAACAGAATCCGAGTGGGAAAACAGCTTTGCCTTGAAAATGTTCCTCTTTCAGTTTGTCAACTTGAACAGCTCCATCTTCTACATCGCCTTTTTTCTTGGCAGGTAAGTTATCTTTGCCAATTGCACTTAAAAGAAAATTTGCACAGAACTCAAAATCTTCACTAATTTCATAGATTTGAAGAAAATACAGTGGCAGTTTGAACTGTAAGGTTTAGGTACTAGTTGGTTTCTGGGCATAATTAAAATGCTAAATATTTCTAAATGTATGTAAGGGTTGGACCCTTGAAATGATTACTCATGAAACTGGAGAGTAAAAAATCTACTTTTTTAATGAGGGTGTACATGACTTTCCTACTAAACAAGAATACAGAACTTTTGAAAACACAGCCACTTCCTAGATGTGGGTCTGTATTTAGCCCTGTGTTAATAGGCTTTATTGATCTTTTCTTGTTTATTCCCCTTGAGTTACATTTCCAAGAATGCATTTCTGTAAATAGTAAATATGATCCGGCAAACATTATACAAGAGTAACAAGCAAAAATTCTGGCTCAAATTTTTGTGCGTATCTTTAGGTTAGAGCATGAGGTACAGCACAGATCTAACCTTGCTTCATCTTCAGTTCCATTTTGTTACGGTCACACTTAACATTCCTGCAGAACCTACAGAACCTTGCAAAATGATGGTCTTTGTTTGCATTCTGAAACTTACATATCCCATGGACACCAGATTTAAGCCTGTGCAATTTATTCTGTTGATATTTCCTGAATTCAGTGGATGTTATGAAACACCTACTGATACAGAGTGTTTCTGGAATGTTCACTGAGAAACAGAAATCTTCTTTTCCAGATTTGCAGGCCGCCCAGGAAAGTACAACAAGCTTTTTAACAGATGGAGGCTGGAAGAGGTAAGCAGTCCTGGTTTGTGTTCCTGTGGTATTTCTGTGAGTAAAAAGGAAGTGGCTGAGGCCCAGTTTAAAGATTTTATTATTCCAAGTGCAGCAAATACTAAACTCTTATTTATAGCGAAAGATAGGATACAGGAGATGGGTTTTTCCTTGTGTGTTCTTCAGTGTGCTGAGTGACCCTGCCCAAGGCACACAAGTTCTTTCTGCCTCTGCCTTGGGGAAAAGCCATCAGTAATAGTCCCTTACCTCACAAGCACTGGGAGTCCTACAAGATTGGAATCTCCTGGTACTTGGAATTTTTGGATATAAATATAAAGCCATCAGCTTTTTAATCAACTTGATAAATTTCTGCCAGCCCAGAAAAAGAATGGACCTGTTGGAATGGGTCCAGAGGGGTGCCACAAAATGAAACAGAGGGCTGGAGTGTCTCTCCTGTGAAGGCAGGCTGAATTGAAGATACTCAGGTTGGAGAAGAGAAGGCTCCAAGGAGACTTAAGTAGTGCCTTTCAGTACTTAAAAGTGTTTATAAGAAAGAAGGGGACAAACTTTTAGTAGGGCCTGTTGAGACAGGGCAAGGATTAATGATTTTAAACTAATAGAGGCTAGATTTAGACCAGGTGTAAGGAAGAGATTTTTTTTTTAATTATTATTATTAGGATGGTGAAACACTGGGACAGGCTATCTAGAGAGATGATGCATGTCTTATCCCTGGAAACATTCGAAGTCAGGTTGGATGGGACTCATCTAGTTGAAAATGGCCATACTTATTGCAGGAGTTTGGATTAGATCATCTTAAGAGGTCCTTATTCAACCCAAAATAATCTGTAATTCTATAGAACTCTAAAAAGAGAAAAATAATATTTTCAAAATTTAACTTGAATGTTAGAATTGCAAATCACCAGCATGGGGAAGTTTCCTCTTTTCTCTGAAAAGCAGATTTCTTCTACTGAAACTTGGTAGCCACAGAGTAAAATATCATAACTTTGTAGTCAATTAATTGAAAAATAGTTCTGTAATTACTTAACATTTTAATATGGCAGTGCATATATATATATATATGTATGTATGTATATACATATAGGTAGATAAATATAGATAACATACCAGTACCAGAAATTCTGCTAGTAAATCTTTCTTTAGACTTAGATTATTGCAAATGAAATATTGCTCCATTTTTTTGAAATGAGTAAGTACTTACTGGTCTAAGTGAAATGGTCTATATCATATATATCTAGCACACATACCTTTATATTAGGCAATATCATCTAATATCTAACCATAAGTCAAAAGGTTGTTCAGCTGAAGTCTCTTAATGTTTATTTTATTAACATTTCCTTGAATATTTTGGCAGGTGGAGATTAGTGTTTTTCAACATACATACTTAATTTTTATTTACACTCTGAACAAATGAAAAATAGAGTTCTCTGATTTTAGCTGTTGATCTCTTCCACTTCATTTCAGTGTCATCCTAGTGGCTGCTTGATAGATCTGTGCTTACAAATGGGAGTTATTATGGTTTTAAAACAAATGTGGAACAACTTCATGGAACTAGGCTATCCGTAAGTACAGATGTTAAAGTTAATTTTAAAAACAATAAATATATGTCAGCATGATTCAGTGCTAGGGAGAAATGGTTTTACGTTTGGAGAATATCTTCACTCACTGCACCTCAGATATTGTCACTTTACTCCCAAGGAAAGCATTAACTTCTGCTCTAAGATAGAGATTCTCAGGGTATGTTAAGCATCTCAGTTGTTTATTATGATTTCATCTACCATAATACAGAGATGTTCAGCCTCTGAAATTATTAATGAGCTAAGAGTCTTACACTTCTCTTGAAATTAAAAGAATATGTTTCCAGTAAAATATTGTTCATCAAATATTGATAAAATTGAAGTCTCAGCCTTGAAAATATGTTAGAAAGGATTTTGCTTACAACATGCAATTGCAATTGTTCTGCACATGAGGGACAGTGTACTGTGTGTTGTGGAATGAGGATTTTTGAAACTGAGAAACCTCCTTGAACTGCCAGGCTTCCTGTCTTCTCAGCCAAGCAGGATGTTAACTTTGTCTCTAAAATTTATTTTAGAACATGCTTATATTCTGTTACGGAAATAAATGTTTTATTTTGACAAAACCACTGTTGGCAACATAGGCAATAGTTTGTCTTTCAAACAAACTACTCTCTTTCAGTAACAAGAGAGATCAAGAGCCAAACACTAAATTAGCTTGAGAAAAAGAGCAGCCTTTTTATAAAAATACTTACAAGAAAGTTATGTCCCATCTTTAATCTCTTTTCCATAATATCTAGAAACAAATAGTAGTCTTTAGTTGGTCCATGTGTCAGTACTGGCTAATATTTTTCACTTTCATAACCATTTAATTCATGAGCCTACTATCTCCTTAATATTTAAAACTACTTTGTGAAAAGATCTTTGCACAGCTTCATGAAGAATCGTCTTAAATATTTCCACCTTCAGCATTCAGCAACACCTTTTTAAAGGCTTTTTCCTTCTTTAAGAAAAGAAATATTCTGTTGAGCATCTAGATCTTTAGGTTTGTTCAAAAATGTATGTGTTCTACCATTCAGTGTATTTTACTATGGCGTTCTTACTGAATTCCACTGACCTGGTTTGTCTTTTACAGGATTGAAATAAAGCATTATTTACATTTTAGTGTTCTTGTTATGCATGATTTTTTTCTTTTTCTTTTTTTAATTTAGTCATTCAGGTAAATCTTACCAAAATAAAAAAGTTCATGTAAGCACGTTCCATATTCTGAACAGCTTATTTGTACAATGCCAAACATGCTACATTAAAGACAATCAACATTATAATGCAGAATTATGAGGTCTTTTTATAAGTTCTTTGCATTGTATCTAAGATGATGATGTAAAATTTTCCATAAAATATTTAAGCATCGTCCAGATGCTGTTCAAAATAGGCGCACTAATTTAAAACAGTACCAGAGCATATTTTAAATCTCTGCTCAGATACAGTCATTAATACTCTCTTTATCTAATAAAGTTTATTACAGAATTGGTGGTCACGACGCAAAATGAAGAGAAGAGGGCAATCAATGGAGAATAAAATTTCTCTACCTCAGTGGGAAAAAGATTGGAATCTGCAACCTATGAATCTCCATGGCTTAATGGACGAATATTTAGAGATGGGTGAGCAAATTTGGAAGGTGTTGGTTTTCTTCAGAAGGTAGAACTATGTTGCATGTTAAAAGATTTTTTGACTTTCTGATTTCTAACCACAGAAATGCCTGTCTAGTTTTACAGTTTGGCTTTACCACCATTTTTGTTGCTGCCTTCCCCCTGGCACCTCTCCTGGCACTGCTCAACAACATCATAGAAATCAGGTTAGATGCATACAAGTTTGTCACTCAGTGGCGAAGACCCATGCCTGCAAGAGCAACAGATATAGGTGAGAGAAGCTAATGGCCATCATTGTCAGCTACTATCTCTTTGGGTTTTTCTCTTGAGAGCAGCTTAGCCCCTGAAGTGTTTCATGTGTCAAGACGGTAACGTAACCAACAGATTTCAGCGATGACTTTCCTTTTCGGCAACAAAAGGGTAGTTAGTTGCTTTGCAAAGAGGATTCCTCAAGTTTGTTTCCCATTTACAATAAAGAATCATAATCGTTTGAATATTGAAAACAGGCTAAAAGTATTTCCAGCTTTTGATTTGTGGAACGCTAGGTCTAAAATTAATTTAGAAATTAAATAAAAGGGCTGAATTAACATTTAATTTAAAATGGAATTAAATAAGAAACCTCTTTCCAGAACCTCCTATTTGGCCTTTATACCAAAAAATTATGGTTATGCCTTTGTTCCTTGGCTGTATCTTCTCAGTAGGGTGTGCCCTGTTGTAAGATTTCAGCTGTGTGGCACGGGTGGTGGCTGTAATGTGGGGACATGGCTTCATCTTGACTAGTTTTTCTGTTTCAAAACTCATTCTCAACAAGAAAGGAAAACTGTATGACTAATAATGACATTACTATCACTAGTATGACTTTATATGACTTAATATGACTATGAAAAACTGACTACTTTGTTGACGTTTCTTTTGTTTCTAGGTATTTGGTATGGAATTCTGGAAGGAATTGGAGTTCTGGCTGTCATCACCAATGCCTTTGTTATTGCCATTACTTCTGATTACATTCCACGTTTTGTCTATGCATACAAATATGGTCCCTGTACAGATCAAGGGTACAGACAAGAAAAGTAATTAGTATATTCTTTATATATACATGTATTTTTCAGTGCAAAATTTACTGCTGTATTGCTATGATAGCATATGTCAGATACATTTCTTTTACATCTGTGCAAACCTTCCCAGCTGAGAAGTGCGAGTAAGTCAGCCCTTCCAAAGAGATTGCAACATAGCTGTTTATATAAGTGGAAAATCATCTCTTCCCTTCTGAATGCGAGCAAAAAGTCTGTACATTGCATCAGTTTTCAGATCTTTTCTAGATAAGCGTTTCCTCTTCTCTGCAGTAGGTCTATACTGTCTTCTCCCAGTATATTCCCAAACACACATATATGCTCCCAAAAATAGTGATTTACTCTTCCTGAGCTGTCACAGGAAAAGAGAGTTTAAGGGCAAAAATAATGTAGTGGGAGAGGATGAAAAGCCACAGTATCAGAAAAATGTTAGTGCTTAATGCACCCTACCCATTTAAGAGAGAACTATGTAATTCTGTTTCTTCTTTTGTCAGTAGTGATTTGAGGTATTACAGCAAACCTGAAGATCCAGATAATAAAAGGATTCCTTATGCATCTCTTCTTAAATCTTCTTTGACTTTCAAATGTGCTTTAGTTAAGTTACAAGACAGATTTCAAAGAAGATAGGATATCTTTCATGTCTGTGGTTTTCAAGCAACAGCAAAAAATTCAGGCTTACAGTCATAAATCAATATATTTATATGATTTCTGTATTTAATAATAGTAATACATTTTTGCCTTTAATAGAACTGTTTGGTATATATACACTGTTCATTTTACTGTTGGTGAACACTCATAAAACCTGTTATTTTTTTGGATATGCTGCATTATTGGTGGCCAATTCTGCAAGGGTGTTAAATTATTCTGCTCTTCGAAGTTCAGTAATTTTATGAAACAGTTAAAACAGTGTAGCAACAATTTTTGGTTTATACCTCCCTGCAGGTAAGAAGCAAAACCATAAGAAGTGCTGAAAAAAGACTTTTAAACACCTGAAACAGATGTTATTCTTTTTGTCCATTAAACGTTGCTTCTCTGCATGAAATTTTAGAATTGCTTTTGTCCTGATAAGCAAATAAAGTATTATGCTCACAGTATCTGATAGCAGAATATGTTTATATACAGGATGTTTATTGTATAGCCACTTTATGAAGAAAGTGCTGCCCATATGGCTTTTTCTTTCAGATGCTTAAAAGGATATGTCAACAGCAGTTTGTCAGTATTTGATTTGAGTGAACTTGGGATGGGATACTCAGGATACTGTCGGTACGTTTCCTTGCTCTCACTTACTGTAATACAGGCGTGGACATTGACGCAGACAGTAAATTAAAAGTGCTGAAATTGCTGGCATTTCTTTTTTGCCCACAAAAGCATTGGAGTTCATGTTTGTTCAACATGGCAGCCTCAGGTGCAAAGAGTGTGTGGGAAGATACACTGCTAACATATTGGAAATTTATGTTTGAAGTTTTTGTAGGACTCTTGCAAGCCATTATCTTTCATGTCTCTATGCATTGTTTAATTTAAAAGTTTTACCAGCTGCCAAGAAGGGTAAAAATCCTCATTTAATTTTGTTAAGCTTTCTGAAGTCAATAAATTAAAATACACAATTAAAATTTTTGTTACCTCTCTAACCCAGGTTGAGATTGCAAACAGTTATGCAAGATGAATATAAGAAATACAGCATAAAAATTAAATAGGACATGAGTGCACTCCTGCTTAGTTTTGCAGTGAGCATTAGTTTAAATTAGAATCATACTTCATTTATGCAAACTTTGTCTGGACACTCTCAAATGTTTATAAGCAAAGACAGGAACCAATTTAGAATCAACACACTTAACACTCCAGCTTTGTAACAGTAAAAAAAACTGTTTGCTCTGGACTTTTGGAAGCAAAAAGTACTGTCTCACAAACAGCTTTATTTAATAGCCTGTATTCTGGACAGTTGCTCTCCCTTGCACTTTAACTCCTCTTGAAGTCTACTTTCACTTCAGTTTCTCTCCTTTTAGTCAGATCTGGGATGAGCTAGAGACCGCTTGACCATGTCAAAAGTATTAATTGCTCAAGAGAGCACAGGGTAACTCACTGGGTTTCTCTTTGCTTTGCAGGTACAGAGACTACAGAGCCCCCCCGTGGAGTTCAACTCCATATGAATTCACTTTGCAGTTTTGGCATGTCCTGGCAGCACGACTGGCCTTCATCATTGTATTTGAGGTTAGCTGTGGAAGGGAGCAATTCCTTTCTACCTTTTATAAGTCTGAGTTGCTTCTTTATAGTCGTCCTATAAGTAAATTGTCATTTTAATCAATTGTTTGTTCATTACAGTCAAGACAGAGGGAAAAAACTGTCTTCCCCAAACTGTTGACTATCAACTACTGCAAACAGAATTGGCAGAGCATGCACTTGCTGTAGAACTCCTCTAAAATCATACTTCCTTAACAGTCATCTTATACATCATGTTGGTTCCCGGCCCAATCTTTCCTATGTTATTGAAAAAGAAGTGTAAGTTTTGTGTATATTAGGCATAGTTATTACAAGATAGAATGTGTGTCAGGAAAATGATCCCTGATTCTAGGCTAATAGAAAAGTTGAAACATGTATACTGAGTTTGAAGTATGTATTGCATACTCCCCAGGAATCTGATTATCTATTTCCATGATAAGCCCTGACCAAAGACTGCTTGTAGGTAGCTTTGGCATTTGTTGATCAAACTAGCATATCCAGTAGTCACATCTTCATTTAAGTCACTAACTCTGCCCTTTGTTTTCCTTTTTAGAAAACTTCAGCATTTGCCCATTTCTTTTAGATCACTCATTTACTCCCATAGGAGTGTTTTTATTAAAAAAAAAAAAAAAAAGAGTTGCCTTTCAGTCACAAATTGAATCTCAGTCCAGTTTTGCCACAGACATTTAGGCTCTAAAGTGTAGTCCTACAAAGGAATACTTATTTATATGTTGAGCAATTATTTTTGTTTTTGTTTTTCTTTTCAGCACCTTGTTTTTGGAATAAAGTCTTTCATTGCCTACCTAATTCCAGACATACCCAAAGACTTGTGTGACAGAATGAGAAGAGAGAAATACTTAGTCCAGGAAATGATGTATGAGGCTGAACTGGAACATTTGCAAAGAGAAAGGAAAAAGAATGGGAAACAGTATCACCATGAATGGCCTTAGTCATTACTAAGCTGCAACAAAAACACTGTTTGAAAATGGAGAGTGAAGTTACAAAATGAAGTCAGTCTGGCATCAGTGTGAGATTTGGTGGTGGTGTATATATGTTCTTCCTAGGCAGTACAGTTGCGTACTTTGGTGGCCACCGAAAAATAGATGTTTCCAGTGATGTCAATGAAAAGCCTTACCTGTAACTGGTCTGTGATGAGCTCCAGTGACAATTGGCATTCAGAAATTTGTCCAGAGTGAAAATCTGGACACTGTTTTAAAAAAAGGCAATGGATTTTCATGCTGTTTATGAAGATACTATCAGTATGATGAAAACAGAAAATTACCTGTGAACCTATAGAGTAAGGGCATGACTAAAACCAACTTATGTGATATCCACTACTTCTACAGCTTTTGATTGCTCAGCTCCATCTGTAATGCCTCTAAAGAAAAGAGCAGTTGTTGCCTTTGTGGCTATGACTTGATCCTTCAGGCTTACTGTTTTGTCAGGTTTGTCCTAGTCTCTTGTTGAGATTGTGGATGCGGTCCTACCCTAAAAAAAGGGGTCTGTGACCGCTAAGTATATACTATGCAGTTTAAGATTTGCACATCAGTGTCATTAATTTATCCATCTAGAAAAACAGTTGAAAACTAAAAAGCCCAAATTCATCAAGAAAACAGCAGCACCAGGAGAAGGTAATTTTCTGTTTGAAAATTACACAGCTGTTGAGTTGTCTTTGCACTTTTGTGTGTGAAAGGCCATCTCCACATGCTTCCAGGATGAAAGAACTGTCATTTTCATGCTGTGTTACTGTTCCTCTTGATCTGCCTGGGCAATGATTCCATGACTTCACAGAGTGCTAACTTGAAATTACTCCCATGCAGTGCAAATGACTTTCTCTTCAAAATACAGTTATATCTTGATAGTATGCAAGCTTCTGCCGATATATGTGAGACATACAGTATAACATTGTGGCTTGCTTGTTCAGGGAAGGAGAAGAGCAATTTGTAACAATGTTCTTCTTATTGTAATAGTAAATATTGCAGTAATGTGCACTTCTTTTATGGGCCTAAAAATGTCATAACATTGGAGCTGGATACAGGCAAATATCTATACAGATTGTATATAAATGCATACACACACGGTGATTACTCATAGATTTATTAATATTAGTATGCCTTCTTACACTTTGGAGAGGATTTTTTCGATAAAATCACTAAAAAAGTAGATGTTCATTGAAGAATCAAATTGCAGTTTTTATGTTCAAACAGCATACTGCAGTGTTGCTTGTGGTTAATAGTCACATCTTGGTGATGAAATTGTCTGTTACTAACATTTCATAATACAGGAAAAGCACCTAATGTTTAAACAAATTTGAAGGGATACCTTGCAGGGAAGGGAATGGATAAACAGTGTTACAGTTGTTCTGTTTCTCTTGTACAATTTTAAATAATGCTTCTCTGTATTGGATGAGAAAAATCTGAAAAACAAAGAGCCAGCAAAGCACAATAGCTACAAAGTCTGCAAATTTTGACATTCTTTTTAGGGATAAAGCTGCAGCAAAATCACTGCTGACAGATATGAAAAGACCTGAATTTTTGATGTTTACATTATCCTGTGTAATTAAAAATTGTGAGTCGGGTATTCACTTGTATTTATTAGCACAATAATTTTATTTTATTTCACTGAAATTAATTTCAAGAGTCAAGAGCCCGTCAAAGTAGTTAAATAGGATCTGTTGTATCCTGAGAGCCTAATATCAGAATTTTAAGTTCTTCAGTTGTTCCACCACTTTAATGAGATTTCTTGGTTGATTTCAGCTCTGTTACAAGACAAGGCACTTGTAGGAGTATCTGTAGTACTGCATGAAAGGAGGAAAGAAATTTGAAGATCTGGCCCAATCAGGTACATTACCCGTTCATTCTGTGATAAAGGGCTGATGGAACTCAGCTTGCCATATTTTGGAAAGGCTGTTTTGTTCCTTCATGTTCTGGGTTGTGCATTAAGTTCCTCAGGAGTCATTATCAGAAAAAAAAAAATACTGCACTCTCTTCAGTGCTAATAGAATCACAAGTTTTGGTTTAATTTATTGTCTCTCTGTCTCATTCTATGGACTGTCAAGCATTGTTTGACAGCATTAACCGTGTGTCAGAGTTTTTATTTGTGTGCCACCTAGTGATAATATTTGAATGCTTCAGAAGGTCACAAATGAGCTCTTTTCAATATTTTCTCTAAAAACAAAATGTCTTGGCTGGCCCAAGTTATAAAGATACAGGGTAAAACCAGGCAAAAATCAGAAACGTTATTTTATACTTTCTTGTTTCTGCTATTGATATTGGCGCATGTCAATACATACCTAGGTAAATTCCAATTGGACTTGAAAAACCACATTAATAATCTTTTTGTATTTGAGATTAACATGTAGATATGTTATCATTTTTTTTCAACACTGGAATATAGGAGTATATGAAAGGCAAGTATGTAGATCTGACATGGTGCATTTTATGCACTGGGAAAGCACAAGAAGTTTGGAAAAACACTCTGTGTGTCCTTTACATTTGGAGGACATCAACAGTGTGTAATGGTCTTGCCACTGTCCAGCCATTTGCTTAAGCTGAGAAGCTTTTTTCCTAGACTTTGCTCAGTATGCTGTTTTCATTGACTGCACGTTACTTTTCTAAGGAATAAGGCACACACTGTCCTCAGGAATAATGTATTTTTTGAATGGTGAATGATCTTTTAATATGCTAAATATTGTCTTTTCAAACAAATGACTAGTATGACTAGACTGTGCATGCAGACTGCATTTGTGAAATTTGACAAAGCTTTAGAACCTCAGTTTGTGCAAAAATGCTTTAGATCATTGCAGATCTAATCTATGAAAAGTTTGCTCTGTGCATGCGCCCTTAGAGAGACTGCATGAGCAGCTAGATTTTTTATATATAAGTATTTGTTCAAAATGTGTTAATTATTCTTAACCAAATTCTGCATCTTGTTTCAGACAAAAGGAATTTCCATTTCAGAACTGGCACAAAGTCCAGATATGGGATATACACCTCATTTCTTACAACTTTTTATTCTAAATTTGTGCCTAATGTGTGAGATCTGAATTTTGGTGAATAAAAAAAGGAAGATAAGAATTCTGTTTTATTGGCCATCCTAATGAGAGGTTCCCCTAAGTTTGTCTCTACAAAGAGGGAGGCAGTAAGAGTATTCACAACTGAGTGCTGAGGCCTGCCTGAATGTTCAGCTCAGGCTCCCACAGCACACTGATTGAGATATTTGATATTCCTTGGATATTTGGAAACAAGGCAAACCTTATGATGAGTTCAGTAAAGCCTTGGAAACTGTCACCCATGGCATTCTCCTGGAGAAAGTGGCAGCAGGTGCATTCTTAGCTGGGCTAGAGCTGGATGGCCATGCCAGAGGGTGGCAGTGAATGCTGTTTATCCAGCTGGCAGCTGGTCAGGAGTGGTTCCCCAAGGGAACCAGTTCTACTGGGGCCAGTTCTGTTTCATGTCCTTATCAGTGATCCGGACAAGGGGATCAGGGGCCTCCTCAGTGAGTTTGCGCACTCTCCCAAGCTGGGTGGGATTGCTGATCTGCTGGAGGGCAGGAAGGCTCTGCAGAGGGACCTGGGCAGGCTGGATCCATGGGCCCAGCTCAGTGGAGTGCTCAGCGTGGCAAAGTGCCGAGTCGTGTCCCTGGATCACAGCAACCCACTGCAGTGCTGCGGGCTGGGGCAGAGGGGAAAAGGCCCTGGGGGAGCTGGTCAGCAGCAGCTGAACGTGAGCCAGCTGTGCCCCGGTGGGCAAGAAGGCCAGTGGCATCCTGGCTGTGTCAGAAACAGTGCGGCCACAGGAGCAGGCACTGACTGTGCCCCTGTACCTGGCACTGGTGAGGCCACACATTGAAACCTGTGTCCAGTTCTGGGCCCCTCAATTCCAGGCAGACACTGAGGGGCTGGAGCATGCCTGGAGAAGGGCAGTGAAGCTGGTGAGGCATCTGGAGAGACTAAGTCATAGGAGGAGTGGTTGAAGGAGCTGTGGTTGTTTACTTAGACGAGGTGGCTCAGAGGAGTCTTATCATTCTCCACAACTACCTGGAAAGAGATTGTAGCAAGATGGGAGTCAGCCTCTTCTACCAGGCAGCTAGGGACAAGACACGGGAGCATAACCTCAGGCTGCACACAGTGAGGTTCAGGAAGAATTTTCTCATTGAAAGCATTGGAACGGTCTGTCCTGGGAGGTGATGGGGTCATCATCCTTGGAAGTGTTCAAGAAATGATTGGACATGGCACTTACTGTTGTGATTTATTTGTCATGGTGATATTTGGTCAAAGATTGGACCTGATAATTTTGGTGATGTTTTCCAACATTAATGATTCAATTCTTTCCTGACCCTTTTTGTTAAAGGATTTATGGAGAAAATGGTGACAGGACTAAAATTTCATTAGTGATGATGAATGATAAGTGAGCTTTTGTTTTTTTTTGTTTGATGTTTCTTTGGAAGTACATTTCTTCACTAGTATGAAATACACATCAGCTGTGCCCTTTTCCCACAACAACTTGTCATAAATTGTGTTCTGAGGCACAGTTAGGTTCAATTGTGTCCTGTGGAAAGCTCAAAAGGAAAATGTCTAGACAGACTGGTGAATATAGCTTAGTAGATAAATACCTTAATGGAAAAATTAATAAATTTCCAGAAGTTTCCTTCATAAAAAGTTCTATGAAAGTAAAAATACCTTGGGAAACAAAGCTTCAGGGCAAGTATTAATACAAAGAAGGGCAAGAATTTTGATGTTTTATTCTTAATGTGCCATTAAGATGATCAGTCTAATCGTATGTGTAATGCACATCTACTCTTTCCTTGCTGTGGCTTCCTCCACTGCAACTGAGAGTGTTGCCAGAGAGAATTTCTGGAGCCATGGAATCTAATGGTGTTACCTGTCAAGCCCTACATGGCATTGTGGGACTTACCAAACTTTTGCATTGTGTCACAGTTTGTTTGGAGGCAAATTAGCATAGTTAGCCTGTAAGTGTCACCAATTTTCATTGAAACTATAATAAACTAGATTTTTTTTTTTTTATATATACTGGGCAATAGCCTTATCAATAAAACTCATTTTGTACAAACAGCTACTTAAGAATGTGATAAAGTTAATGGAAAAAAAATTTAAATCACATTTTCTATTTAGTTTCTATTAAGGAAATGGACAGAGATAAAAATAGTGGTATCAGTAATCACTTACAATGCAGTAGTACTTCCAGAAGCATTACGTTATTTTGGAATCCTTATAAAGTGCTGATGTTGCTTGTTTAGGGGCAAAGTGTTAAACAAATATAAGGGCAGCATTTTGTAATAATTATTTCATGTTAAGACTGATTCTAGAATTCAAATAGAATTCCACTTCTAGACAGACCTTGATTCCAGTGTATACTTTGTCCGACTAAAATGCATACAGTGACACTTTTTGGAAGTGTTTCAGTGAATTCTAACCTATATTCCTGTAGTAGAAAATGTAGTAGCTTAAAAAATTCCCTAAGTCCTTTCCTACTCAATCTCATGCCCGCAAAACACACTTTCTTCTGAGGTCCAATTCAGCAACTAGCATGTGGAGGGCGAGAATGAGCCGAAGGCAGCAAAGGTCTCCTGTTCACTCCAGCAAGTTTTGCTCCAGAATTGCAACAGGCTCTGAAAAATAAGGGTTTGAGGATGAAGCATGGGGACAGACCTCCTGATCTTTTCTTTGTTTTCTCCTTTGGCTCATTCTTTACTTATTCTCGGTGTTTTATTGCACACTGCCTTCTAGGTGACAGTCCAGTTTCCAGGGCAATTCTGTAACAGCAGATTTTTTTTTTTACGGGCTGTTTTTGGATGTCCCTTACTGAGATGCCAAAGCAGGAAGTGCACAAATACCAGTCTGTTTGGTGCTTTTTACAAATCGATATGCCTTGGTGGGATGAAGCAGTGTGAGGCAGTGTGGGGCACCTCTGCCTGTGCTGTTCCTGTCCTTTGAGTCACTTCCCCCAGCACCACAGTTTTTTCCTCCTTATTTCCCTTCCTACACGTGCACATACACACTAAATACCCTAGTTTTATAATTTTTAAATTTTTATCATGGATTAGTTTTGACAAATTTTATCTGATATTGCCATTGCAGACACATGTACTAGAAATTTGGATTGTCATAAGCTTGGCATAACCATAGTAGCACAATGTTACCACAACAGCACAAAGTTCTAATGGCACAACAAGGAACAGTAGGGAAATCACTGCACTATTCCATGGTATACAGGAACTTTTTCAGTCTAGGACTGGGATGTAGTCTTGAAATGTAATGGTGTATTTCCTCTTCACTGCACCAAAAATAACCTTGTGTGAGTTCTGTTGGCTCATTCTGTCTTCTTGATACAACCTCTGTACTGCTGGCTGTTCTCTGGAGTTTGCATTCTTACTGACATGAGCTACTTGTTAGGATGCAACAGCGTGAGAAATTAGGGTTAAACCTAATGGAGTCTAAAGCTAGTGAGATTTTAACCACTGAGAACATGATGATTTTTCTGTTAATAATGAAAAAAAAAAATCACATCACATTTTCTTTTCACGTTCTATTTAAATGACTTGGAGTTTCGTATTGAAAAATCTTCCAAACTGTTGGCTCTAATTTTTACCTATAGTAGTATCACTGAAATGTCAGTCCTTTGAAATAATCTCATGTAAAATCAAACTGAATAAGATAGTTCAGTCATTTTTTTTACTCTGATAGTTCTGGCTAACTTGCAATATCATGGTCGTAAGAGATTTCTTAAAATGTGTATATATTTGAAATTTATGCAATGTTTAAATACAACTTGATTTCTAAGTAAGCAGTAAGAACAAAATTTCAGCTATTTTTTCTACTCATAAATCTACACTTTGTAAGTAATATTTAAATCAAGTTTACAGTAAGAGAGAGCATTTTTGGGGAAATCTACTTTTCTGTGCAAAAGTTGTAAGTTCCTCCAGCATGTCAGCTTTCAGTTTAATTTGTGTTTTAAGATTGCATTTATGTACCCCAGAAGTAAAAGAATTCACTGAGGAAAAAGTTGTAAATCTGATTAACTGTTGTAGGACACTCATGGTATAAATTTGTCTTTGGGATGCTGTTTACTTTATCAAGGTTTACATATACAAATGCAACTACTTGCTGTATCATGCACATTTGATTATTACTTTTTTTTTCAGTAATAAACTTGGATATCTTTGAAAAAGGCTGTGAGCTTTATTATTCCAAATATTCAAAGATAATTGAAAGCAATTGTGTACTTGAAAAGTGAGTGCTCATGAGCATTCATACCGTAGTCTTGTAAGAAAATAATTTCAGGATCATTCTTGGCTCAGGTTTTTATAACAAATAATCAATTATTTTGGCCTCAAGGCAAAGCTAGACTGAGTTTTAAAATTTTCAGTCATTTATGTTGCACTGCTTTTACTAGTTTCTAACAATTTCTTAAATTTAATCTCTTCTAGGATTTATCTGTGCCTAGCTTCATAATCTCAGTTTTTCAACCAAAGTGGACAGGCTAGATCTGTCTCGGGAAGGATCCATGGCTCAGGAAGTGAAGAGTAAATTTTTTACTATTTGTTTAGGGATTAATCAATTATAAGGTATTAAATTGTTTTTTAATATTTAATTTTTATAAATTTAGGTATTTTAGGGTTTTTAATATGATGGATATTATGTTTTTGTTAAAAGAGTTTTATGACATTAATAATTTTTATAGTTTAAATATTCATATAAAATTTAAGATTTGTAGTTTTTGTAGGTCGAATGGGGAATGTTATAAATTGTAGGGTTTTTGTGTTTTATGTGTGTGTGTTTGTTTTTTTGTTTGTTTCTGGAATTGTTGGTGTGAATTTGAGTGTGATAAGGTTTTATGTTTTTTGTGGGGATTTATTTAGGTTTTGTATTTGTGGCAATGTAAGTTTTATTGTTTTGTTTTATGTTATTACTGGAAATGGGTTCTTAACTTTTGTTTCAGGGTTTTTGATTAAAATTGGAGGATTTTTTATAAATTCTGTTTGTGTGTTATTTGAAAGGTTTTTTAAAATTTGAGGATTAGGTTTTATAAATGAGCTATTAAAAAAATTAAAGATACGCCAAGTTTTGTTTAATTTTATTTGAGATGTTGTTTGGGTTATTTTTTTGTTGTTGATTTAAAATGTGTTTTAGAGTGTGGTGTGTTTTTTTAATAATTGTTTGTTTTATGGGGGAACAGGGAATTTTAGAAGTGTGGTGTATATTTTAATGTATTAAAAATGTGGTTAATTTTTGAGTTGTGTATGTGGGGTTATTGTTTGTTTTTATTTTGGGGGCATATTTAATGAAGGAAAAGTTCGTAGAAAGTGTTGGTAAGTATGATTGATTGGGGTTTTTTTGTGTATAGAAGTAAAAATTGTATTTGAAAAAGTATTAACAGGTATATGAATGTTTTTGAATTTTGTAAAAGACAGGTATTAGTCATATTTGTTATAGTTGTAAAGTTTGTGATTTTTGAGGGTTAACAGGTTTTGTAGAAATAGGAAGTTGTATAACTTGATAGGGTAAGTAGTAATAATGGGTTTTGTTTGATTTTTGGAGATGTGAAATACTTGTATAAGTGTGTATTTTGATAAAAAAAGGTATGATTTAGTTTTCTTTGTTTGAAAATGTTTGGTAAAGTGTTTGAAATAATTATTGTGAGTTTATTTGGTTTTGTTTTTTTTTTTCTTTATGAATTTTGGAAGTGAAGAGTGTGTTTTGATATGAGAAATAAAATATAGGTTAGTTCTGTGTTGTAAAATTGTATAAAGATATGAAAGGTAATGATATAAGGTATTATTAATAATATTTTTTTAATTTATTTTTAAATGTCTAATAATTTTAGTAACATAAGTTGAATTTGTAATTAAATTAAAATGTTTTGGAAAGAGTTTAAAAGTTTTAAAATTTTACAAGAGTTAAAGAGTTTACAGTTTTTATAATTGTAAAAACTGGTTTTGGAGACCTGTAAGGACGATAAATCTGCTTTATTATTAAGAAAAGATTTTTTTAGAAGAGTTTTATTGAAATTTGAGATTATAAAGTTGTATTTTTTTAATATTATGAGGAAAAAAGGGGTTTTGTGGAGTATAATGATGTGTTTGGTGGTTTTTTAAAGAGTTTTAGTGTTTTTTTTTAAGGGTTTTTTTGAGTTTTAAATGTTGCCCTGTCTCCAAGTCAAAAAAAGCTAAATCTGACAGTGAAGGAAATGAGAAGATAACTAAACAACGCTGTCATGAATATTTAAACAGAATGGGAATGTCTCTGATTTCCAGTTTTGCAAGGACTTATCCTTAAATCTTACTAGAAAGATGAATAATGAACTGTTGTTTTTAATGTATGATCCATGTGTAGGAATTAGTGTAATGCTGTGGCTGCCTCAGTTACAAGTACAGAAAACACCTGAGCTCAGTGAGCAGCTTTAGTTGTAACAAAACCAGCCTGGAAACAGTTGAAGAAAAATCCTTCAGGATATTTCTTCAGTAGAACTTGGAGAGAATGCAATTCTAGCCAACTGAACTCACTTTTTTCTGACATGAAATGGATCAATTAAGATTCTCTTGTGGCAAATGGCTTGAGAAGATGTTAAGTCTGTAGTGCATCCAATGCTGCCAAACCTGTGAAATGCGTGCAGAGCATAACGATGCTGCTGTAAGTATCAGCTTTAAGTTCCTTAAGAAATGTTCAGGGAAGACTTTGTTGTCTTCAGAGTTGGAGATCTTGAATCAGAAATCCTCCAGCTATGACTAGAGAGGGTTTTATCACCCTCCATCTGACTATATGGCTTCATATTGATGCTTTGAACCACTTTCGGGAATTATTTTACATCCTTATGCATGGTAGTCAGGCTTTCCCAATACAACCTAATCAGCAATGTGTGTGCCCATGAGATGTAAATGGTACAGTAGTATTTACTGAGTTTCCATTGCTGCCTTGCTAACAATCCCAGGTATGGAAGCAGGAAGGAAAAGCATGTCACATGAGACAGCAAGCAGCTGTCTTATAACCAGACTCAGCTGTAAGCTTTAATGAGATTATAAAAGCAGTGTGAAAGGGATTAACACAAATACTGACTTGATTCTCAGTTTCTTGACAAACTGTTCCATGCAAGCAAGGGAGTGTCATTTACAGACTGCTATTTCTGTTTTCTAATTAAAATCCTGGGACCACTTCCAGGGGTAGAGCATGAACACAGGGGGAGTAACTTCAAGGACCAGATTGACATACATCTGTACCATAAAGATGGTCACTGATAAAGCAAAAGCAACAGAGGGGCTCTTCAAAGAAAGACAATGTAAATGTATCAGGTGGGTCCATGAGTTGTCTTTGATATTTTCATTCAATCTGTTTCACTCAATTGGGAATTTTGTTTTAAAACACATATATTTATTGAAAAACTATATCCAGAAGTTAATCAAGGTGTGAGGTGATCTGTTGGCTTTTATTTTCAACCAGAAAGTTTTTGAAGAAATGTTTCACTGAAAGAAAGCACTGAGTGAGCTCTGCTTCCAAGACAGTGTACCAGACAGATTATTTTGCCTAATTATGTATCTTTTTTATAAATTCAGTATGAATTATCAATTAGGAGGCATGATCAACATTCAGTGTTGGTTTATTTTCTTTATTCCATAAAAGTAGATATTTTTGAGGTTAAAACTAACACAGATAAAGAGCTATCCTGAATTCAAAGTAAAATTTGTTACTCTGTCCTATAGCTTTTACAATGAGCAAACTTGAATTCCCCAGAGGAAGCAAACAGTTATCTCAGTGACTGAAAGATCAGTCTGGTCTATAAAGGATTCCTGCAAGGAGACTTTTTGTGATACTTGGGTGTAGGCTCAGCCTGACCTCTCTTCTCTCCCTCCATCAGAAGGCAGCTCACAGACTCACCTGAGTGAGATATCTCACAAACTGCTCCGAAGTCTTAATTTATCTCAAGTTCACCTTTGCACATTCCCTTCAACAATGAGTTGCTGAATAGAGCGTGTGATGTCAGATGTCTTGCAGCTGTGTCTGAGTGGGAGCTTCCACAGCAAAATTCATGAAACATTTCTTCTGAAATAGCAGTGCTTCCAAAACCCAATTGTCCCATCATTTCCCAGGTCTGCCAAGATATCTGTGAATAAAAACCTGGCCTTTATTGCTATAGAGAGCAGCTGCTCCCTCTTGGTCACCTACATGCTGGTAAGGGAAGTAAAAGAAGTTACTAATTTCTGAAGCTGAAGAACTAAAGTTTGATTAAACATCCCTTGTCCCTCAGCTTCTAGAGGCGAGATTCTCTGCTTATATTTGTATATGAATTTTCCTCAGAATTGTAACCACGGATCTGGTGGTTATTTTCTTTGTTGGTATTATTCTTGATGGTCTTATCTGTTCTGGTTTTATTTGCAGCAGCTTCAGGTAGTTTTTTCTCAAAGTCCATCTGAAAAAAAGGAAGAAAATACCCTTGTAATTTGAAGCCTGTATTCACTGCTTTTGATTAAAGAAAAAATATGAAAACAGTGCAAGAAGAAAAAAGGTTTTCATTCTGTATGCCTTTTTACTGAGCTACAAAGCCTTGGGACACCTGGAGAATAGCTGGCCCTGTTGCTGTGGAGGCGGAGGAGGTGGGAAGGAGCAGCTCAGGTCCTGGTGAGCGCAGCGCTGCCTGGTTGTTGCTCTCTGGTGCTGCTCTGGAGGGCAGAAGCCTCAGGGGCTCTGATGATGGGGATGACAGCAGCAAGAGAGCTTCATGAGCATGTGAGTTCGAAAGTCTTATTCTCTGAGCTTGGTGGAGGGCAATAGCTTGGTGAACTGTCTAGTGCGTAAAGTGCAGTTTTGTCCCAGCAGGGAGAGGGAGGTCAGGCCCTGTTTTGATGCCTTAAGTTTTAGCTTTTATATTTTTCAGATTCTGTGCTGCTTTAGTCTGTAGTTCTGAGCTTCATATTAAGTGTTGGTAAGCTCTCTTCACAGAGTGGATAGACAAAACAATTCCTTTTCTACCTTGGGACCAAGGACAAATGACCCAAATCTCAGCCCAGGAGCACCAACAACGTGGGCTGGAGAGAGAAAAACAAGCAGGATGGGACTGCATGGGCTAAAGCTGGAATGGGACAATGAACTCCAGTGTGCCCATGGAGCAGAGCTGATCACAGTGAGAGCCCCCGGGAGCGCTCGTGCATTTTGGGACCATTTGGGTTCATCTTGGGTGCAACCTGGCTGGGCTCTGGTGCTGCCCAAGGTGGATCCATTGAGGCCTTTTAATAAATCCCTGCTTTATTCTTTAACTCTGACTAGCCTCTGCTCTAGGTCAGCTTCCCAAGGCATCAGTTCTGTGAGCTCCTAGCTTTCCTGAGGGCTGTTTGTTTTTTGAGGGCCTGAGTCCCCATATTTGATGAAAATGGGAAAAATAGGTAACTTATTACTGACTGGGGTTTGGCTGATTTCATTTCCAGTTTGTGCTGTTATCAGTTCATAATAAGTTCAAGAGCAGCTGTTGAAGGCTGGTTATTTCTTTGCTCAGCCCATGCCCTCACGTGGGCACATGTGTTCCCACTGCTCCTGGGCCACAGCAGGGCTGAGCTGACGGGGTCCGCACTCACCTCCAGGCTGTCGTGCCGCACACCGCACCAGAGGAATACTTTGAGTCTTTTGGACCAAAAGCAAAACAGGTTGCAGACTGGCTTAATTAGCACTGGTGGGATGTCTTCTCCTTTACTAGGTCCTGCAAAAAGAAAATAGTAATAAGTGAGTCTATGGATAGCTGGGTATGAGCCTTGGGAGCCTCAGACCGTGATGTGGGGGAGCAGGATCAGGGCCCACTGCCCTCTTCTGAGTCTGTGTCTCAAGTCACCTACTGGACTTGTTAAAAGCGTTTCTAACATCCAGGCCAGCTTATGCAAAGGTATGACTGTTTATATATGTGTGTATGTATTTTTAGACCACCAACCTGTTACAAAGCTTATCAACAGCCCTGTGATGGCACAGCCCACGCAGCCAATGGCACTGAAGTACAGGTAGGACAGGGAGTACCAGGTGTCTGCCAGCAGAGGCCTGTGAAGAGGTGACAACAGCAGCTAGTGATGAGCAGCGGCTGCATTTAAGCTGTTGCCTGACTGAGCCAGCAAAATGCAACTCATACTGCAGCTGGTGTGTCGTCTGGCACCAGTCTGCACTCCCAGCCTGCCCTGGCAGTACTGCCTGCACCCCAGCTGCAGGCTGAGGGGGGCACACTTAGCAAAACATAGGCTTAAGTGGTAACAATAAGAAAAATACCTCTCTGGAGCCAGCGTGGGAGCTGCTGTTACCAGTGCCTCGGTGCTGTTAGCCAGGGTGCAGTTGAGGGTAGACAGCTGCAGAGGGATGGACTTTGTTGCTGGTGCAGGGTAAATGAAAGAGCCAGTACCAGCCCAAAAAGCCAAGCTGATCCCAGCTAAGAGGCCTCCGAGGGCACCCTTGGCAAGTATAGAAAGATACTGTTAAAGATGATATGTGGAAAGTGCTTTTCTGTGAAAGTGAATTAGGCAGGAGTAGGTAATGACGGGGTATGGTTTACGTAAATTCTGTTCTCTTTCAACTAAGGTATAAAGCACGGTGTTTTAGTGCTCTCTGCTTGTAAAAGTTGAAGCAGAAGTGTGATTAAAGCTGTGATACAGGTTTTAGTTTTACTTCTGCCTACCTTGATGGGAATCCTGATGGGGAAATATGGAATGAGCTCATGTTGTGTTTTGAGTGAAAGAATGAAGGCAAAGCTTTTGAAATCACTCCGTGCATCCCAAGGCTGATGCAAGTATTGAGTAATTTTTTATTCTTAATGAAACTCGGAAAAAATAAATTAAGAAAGCACTCATGTGAATCTAATCACTAATTATTCCACAGCTGGGTAGACTTAAATTCAGGCAGGGAAAAGACCTGTATAAATAGATCTTAGATCCTCAGGTGCTAAATCTGAAAAGCAGCTCAAGGACCCAAACAATTTTCAGAATTGATTTTTAACCAAAAAGCACCAAGAGGTATTCTTTTAGATCAGGATTTTTGTTTCCTTACCTTCCAGTTAGCACAGGGAAACACAATTCCCAGAGTAAATAATCCCAGCATGGGCCCCCCACACATCCCGTGGATGGAGAGGGAAGCCTGTGGGTGCAGAGAAGAAAGAGGAGTTCAGGGCAGCAGCTGAGGGGAAGCATGCCCAGTTCTGATGTTGATCTGTAATTTTCACTGGGAAAATGATGAGAGAGAAGGGATAAGCAGTGATTTCAGGGCACAGTTACAGAGAGAATCAGTATTATTTCCTAGCAGAAGTCAATAGTGAAAGAGTTAGGGGATTTTTTTTTTCCTACTTATTCCTCTCAGCAAAATGTCCGCAGAAATGGTTTGGGTAATCGAGCAGCCATCAGAGCTGGCACCGTTATTTGCTCAGTTCATTACATTTTGTGTTCATTCCTATTGTATTAGTTGCATTTCTGAAGCAAGAAATACCTGCACGACTCCTCCCAGCAGCGATGCTGCTGCAGCCATGGAAGTGCACAGGACACCGTACAGTACACCTGGAAAAGGTAAGGTAGGGAGGTGTTCAGCCCTGGTTAATGGTGGGGATGGTTTCTAGCTCAGTAGTGTCTGAGGTGACCAGCTGGCAGGGAGGAGCTGGCCCTGCTGATTGGGTGTTTAGAGTAGAGCATTACACACCCAGCGGTGTCTTGTGTGAAGTCTCATTGGGTTTTTGCTTGATTGATATTTCTTACAAAGTAGAACAATATCAATGACATTAATTTAGAAGTTATGCCTCATATAGAAATGTTTCTGTTTCCTTTAAGTATCGCTTTTAAAACAATCTAATAAATGAGTTGAGAAATGATAAAACAGCATGGCTTTCTTCCCTTGACACCAGTTTTAACTTCATGGCAGTTGAAACTCTGTATGCAGCAGCCTTGAGTAAAGCCAACCAAAACTTCTGTGCTAGCACACCTTGGTTTCAGACATAAAAATTATCTTTCTAGGTCCAGAGTGAAAAAACTAAGTAGTAAGTGGAAAAAAGAAGAAGGGAGAAGACTAGAAGCAGTTACAGGGATAGAAAATAGATGGGTTTGGCGCTTTCATTATATTCATGAATTTTAACAGAATTCTTATGGTATTCATAAAAGGGTTATGATCTTACTGAAATAACTGTAGCAAATATCCTAAAAATTGAAGTAATGTTGGATGCTTGATATGTTGATGATATTTTGTGGGGTTTTTTTAATTTTTTGTTTTCATACTTTTTTCTCTGAAAAGCTGAATAATCTGCTTATGCAGTACTCTGAGGTTGAATAGAAATTATCTACTGTATTATTCTAAATAAATACTACTATAGAGTAATGTGGTAATAACTACATTAACATTCTTTCTGTTATGAAGAGTGTTTTCTAGTATTTTCAGTAGACCAAACTTTTCCAAGTATTTTGAGTGGTGGTTGTTCATGCTAGTCTATATTTGTTTCTCTGCCATATGGTGCTGATGATGCTACCGAGGCATCAGACTGATGTTCACCTGGAGGGTTTATCAAGTGTTACACTGATGTTTCTGAGGGAGTTTCTCTGTGAGGTGCTCTTTACTGCTAAAGAAATGGGCCTCATCTGGAGTACCCACACAAGCCTTTGCTGATCCACGTGCTCATCTTCTCGGAGACATTTGGGAAACCTTTCTTGACCAGGTCTTCAAAGGTAACAGTTGCTAAAGCATTGATGCTGGCAGCTACCGTGCTGTAGAAAGAGAGAAGAATGGTAAATAGGAAGCAATATAATCTGAAATCAAGTTGTATTGATAAAGAAATGCTTCCTCTTCTTCCACACTAATGCTCTCCAAGAACTGAATGATTCATAGTATTTTTCGTATGTGCTACTTTAGCTGGGGAGGTTTCTGCTGCTTCTGCAATTGCTGGGGGTTCTGCTTCATGCTGGCATGGAACAAGATAAAAACACATCCTAACTGACCTTTCCTTTTACAAGTTTGCAAAGACCTTAAGTATAGGCATATTCCAGAATTAAAACCTTACTCCCTTACAAATTGAAGGATGTGTGGTCACCACTAGTGCCACCCTGGTCCTCCATGAATGGCCCAACTCTTTTAGCTGGGTGAGTGAGCCTGTCTTTGGTGAAAATAGTTCAGATAGACTTACTGAAAATGTTTATACCCCTTGACTATGATATTGTGGCAGTTACCTTAAGTAAAGACAGTTTCACCATAAGCAGCTCCCAAGAATATTTTGGGAAGTTAAACTTAGTTTTTCTACACTTTCTTTGTATTGATAACATTATTCTAATATGTATTTAGGATAAAAAGATACTGGAGATGTGGACTTAGACTTCATCATAAACATAATCATAGAATAATTTAGGTTGGAAAAGACCCTTGAGGCCAAAGAGTCCAACTGTTTACCCAGCACAGTCAAGTCCACCACTAACCCAAGTCCCTAAGTGCCACATCCACACGTCTTTCAAATATCTCCAGGGATGTAACATAATTCAACAAAGAACTACTGCTACTTCCTAGAATGTTGTAAGAGAAGCAGCTAGGCTTTTCTTAGGGTTTCATATTTTGACCTCATTCTGGATCCTCAAGAAATTATTATAAATAGCTAAAATGTCAATTCAGATTCACAAACCTTAGTGTTCCACTGAATGCACAGGCAACAAACAGTCCTGGGACTCCTGGCATCAAAGAAAAAATGTCCATAACAAAGTATGGCATGAGCTGGGATAGAAGAAGCACAAGAGCAACACAAGAAATTCATTAAGGTAATGGAAGCAAAGTATTTTATGTTTACTAGCATGTTGCTGAATTCTGGTGTTGTCCCAGATAACGTGGTTTCAGATTTTGAGCAAAGGGGATGTCTTTTGGCAAAAATACTCAATTGAATTAATACTGCAGGAGTGCCAGAACAGATATTATTGTAGCCCTCATCTGGCATCCACCTTAGTCCCTGAGTGCTGAAAGGACATAGAGCATTGCACAAAATTAAACTGTCCTGATAAGTGCTATATCTGAGCGCAAAGCATCCTCCTAATTATTGTAATGGACATCTGTACCTGATCAGGAGCTGAAATGAAAGCAGCAGTCCAAGGGTCACAGCTCTTGTAATGAGAGTACATCACCAATCCACAAAATACTGCACACACTAGGACTGTCCAAAGTCCCACTAAATTCAGGTAAAGTGCCCTAGAGCAAAAGAGGGAAACTGTTTAATGGAAGATAAATTTAAAAGTTGTTACAATATATTTATTCTGAACTTTCTTGGGAGATCTCTTAATCCCAACTGGTTATATAGTTCAAACTGGCTGTATAATTCAAAGCAAAATTTTAAAAATTTAAAAAGGGAAAGTACACCATCCTTATAGGGCGAGGATGAAGTTCCCAAGCAACTCCCTGGCGCTGGGAGAGTCAAGTAACCTCAATGCAGAATGGGCTGCACTGAGGGCTGGGTCTGTCATTCCTGTCCCTTGAAAGAACAGATTTTTGCCTGTTGGGAGATGCTGATGCTTTAAAGTACACAGAATATTGTTTCCAATGTTACCATGCAAAGTAACAGTCTTGGCGATTTTTTGCTATTCCATGAGATGGATGTGGGTGACAGCATCTGCTGGGAAGGTTGTGTGGCTGTGGGTCAGCAATCCTGCAGGTTCTGAGAGATGCCAGATTTCATAGAGCTCACATCGTGTTTGGACATCACCTTGCACAAGATCTATTGCTACGGCCAGTTCAGAGTGTGCTACCGGGAAACAAAGGTTAACCCAACTTGTTACTAGTGATGTTCTTACTGATGTGACTTCTAAATGCTTTTCAGACACTGATTTTTCCACAGGATGAATTAATATAGACAGTCATGGCCTTCAGAAAAATTAATATGTTTACAGACAGCAAAAAAGCTAACTGTATGAAAAGGGAAAAAATTATCACTTTTATTCTCTAGCCACATGTGCAAACAATTGGCCCTAGGTGTGTGGAAAAAAAAATCTGATTTTTTAGTAAAATATGTCTAGCAATGCATATACTACTGCTGAAGTTGAGGCAGGTAGCAAGCTGGCGACCCGTTTATATTGTGAAGATTCACTTTGTTCTGCATTGAGTCTGATTATTGTGATGCTGCAGAATTGTAAGAAATTATTAAGATTTATTTTTATTTAGGTAATACCTTGTACTGTACTGCTCCACTAAATCAATAACAACTTTTAATCCAGTATAACATAAACACAGTTCCAATAGATAAATTTTTACAATGAGGTTGTAGATAGCACAGTTTCTGTGCTGACATCTTTGCATACTCTTCTTCTGAGCATTAGTTTATCAGCCTGATCATAAATTGATAAGCTGAAAGAGATAGATTTCTCTTTTTCCTCTGCATATACTTAAGTCATTTCGAGCCAGAGGTAGTAAGACTGTCAGAGCAAAATTAGCTTACTACGACCTAATGGGATCCCAATATTTATTTATCATATAAATATATATTATTTGTCAGTATGGCTGACAAACTTAGTGTAATTCTTGATTGATTGCAGGAATAGGTTAATGACAGGTAGCTTACATTTTAGCATGCCTTTCTGATTTGCAGGAAATGCATCTCTGTATTGTGGACTGATTGACTCCATAGAGCCCTAGCCATGTAAATGTTCCCCCAATAACTATTGTCCAGAAGGTATGTCGTCTCAAAGGATCAACATCAAAGCTAGAAGAAAGAAAGAAAGAAAGAAGCAATTTAGGTTTTTTATTTAAACATATTTTTTTCAGCAAGAGGTACGTGATTTTTTCAGAATTATTTGGCATCCTACCAACTAAATCAAAAATTCTGCATTGGTAATACTGTTTTCCAGAACAGACAACATCCCATGTGTTCAGGTTTGGAAGTTTTTTTTACTTTTATATTGGAACACATTCTTTTCAAGTCAGGATAGGTAAATATCATTCAGACCTAGTCACCTAGGATCACTTAATTCAGATCAATCAAATTTATGAGGGTTCTTATGCTCACACATCTGACCCGTGTCATATTGTAGCAGAACTGCAAGCCATCCTGCCTGAGACCCCATCTTCTGTAAGGAGCAAGGTTGCTTACCAAACTCTAAAAAAACCCAGCAAACTTTTAATAATTATTATTAGTAATTATTAATAATTTTATTTATAATTAAAATAATAATAATCATAATATAAATTCATTTACAAGACATTGCTTCAGCTGCTGTGTTATCTTTTGTACAACAAAATTCTGCTGCTCAGCAAATCTAACCCGTACAAGTATATCTTTCTGTCTCAAATGTGTCATCTTTGCAGTTCTCCGTATCTTGGTTGGGACAGCAGATAACATTTGACCTTGCTGCTGGATTATGTCACTGACTCGCCTTGATTAACCAACAAATGCCCCAAACAGCCAAAGGAAGATCAGATTTCTATCCCATTGCACTGATGCACTATTGCCTGCTGCTGTGGTGAGTGCAAGTAAAACATAGTGTCTGTTTTATGAATATAAAATGAAAGATATATACATTTAGCCACTGAAATTAGCTGTGTTTAGAGCATGGTGCTAACAGCATCAGGGTTTCATGTTTGATCCCTGTATGGGCCATTTACTTAAGAGCTGGACTTATTGATCCTTGTGGATCTCTTTCAATTCAGAATATTCCATGTATGAAGTTGGAAGGAATAATTGGACTGCATTTGTAGCTACACAAAGAAAAATGGCAAATCTCCCCTTCATTTCAGCAGACCTTTCATTTCTTGAAAGAGTTAAGCGTTTCTAAAGGTCAAATGCATTGCCAGTAGCTGAGGAGATGAGGAATGGACTTCTCTGAGTCACCAGGGTTGTTTAATAGCAATAAGTCTGTGTATTTTTGGTTTACCGAGAGCATGGTTTCTAAACATGAGTATACAGCGAGGAATGGTTTGCATCATTTGTTTCTTACTCAAATATGTGTAGCCGAGATCCTTCATGGGCGTCTTCCCAGACTTTGGTCGCTCCACCATTCAGACTAGTTCCTCGAATCAGAACCGCCACAAAGCCAGCCACCATAACAACCATTTGAAATGCATCTGTCCAGACAACAGCTTTTAATCCTCCCTAGAACAAAGAGAAACTGTACACCCCCAATCTTCTTTTGTGTTGCTCAAGTACTGAAAAATGTAGAAAGACTCCTTATTTTGACAGCTCCTGAGCTGTATGTACAGCACCCAGCAAATCAGGGCTCTGCATTCTCCCATAAAGTGTATATTTTTGCAGGTTGGAAAATTTCACAGCCTAAATAGTTTGTTTATGGGCACAGAAGAATATTTGACTTTCAGTTATATGCTTTTTTTCCTGACTCCTTCATATGCATTTGAAGAACATCTCATGGTGTGGAACAAAAGCTTAGGGAGTTTTGGCCTGTTCCTACCTCCCATAGGACTCCATATGTTCTCTGAGCCCACAGTTAGCCCAACACAGGAAAATAGCTCTGGAAAATTTGCCATTCAGCTTTCTTCCATAGCTACTTTCATATTTGATCAAATCAGTACTAGAGCATACAATAAGTGTTTTCAACACGAGTGATATGTTGAAAAAAAAATCATTAGTGGCAACGAGAATGGCAATTAGTCCTGAGCCACAGGGCTCTGCTGCTTCCCTGCAAACATCTATACAATAGATCTGTTCTGGAATTTGGAGTCTCATGTTGCTTCCACTCAAAAGTAAAGCTCTCTGGCCTGTTGATTATCCTTCCTAGGTTTTAGTGCTTTGTTCTTGAGCACGATTTTCATTACAGTGTTTTTCAGCCTATAATTTGTAAAAGATAAGAATAATCTTCTCAAAAGATGACAGGGGAAGCTTATCTGGACTCCTTATCTGGACTCTGTCTCAGGATGTCTGGTTTAAACGTGGAGACATACAGCAAAGGATTAGAGAGGATTTTTTTTTCCTCCAATAGACTTCTCTATAACACAGAATACATGTTCTCTATGTTCTCCACAGGAGCCATCCTTCTCTGGTAGTGTGTCATAATTAAAGGATGGTCGAATTAACTGTCTGTGTTCCAACTGTTCAGTTGTGTCTATTACATACCAGAGTGCAATAGAAAGTGCAGACAATTCCTGTTGCAGCTACAGAGCCCCAGAGATCAAATCCAGTGACTGCAAAACCAATGAAAACAAAATTGTTAGTGAAATGGGTGCGAGTCATCTGGAAGGTAACAGAAGAGCTGTAATCCTTTAGCTTTAGAAGGATAGGAGTAATTACTAATTTTAATCTTTTGTGTCTATTAGGAGCTTTGCTGGATTGTTCAAGTTCTGTAGAACTTCTGGATACTGTTTTGCATTGCCGTTTTCTTTCAAATTGAAATTAACTAACTTTCAAGCAAAAAAGTAAGAATACTTGCATAAAGAAAAAATGACATTGTGATGGGACAGAGCTTTATAAGCAATGCTTCACTTCTGTTCTTAGTCCAGAACTTTGTTCTTGAGAAACCAAGTTCTTCAGAGATTCCCAAAAATCCTAAGATGAAGAAACCCCCAACCCATAAGTAAATTTCGTTACTTGCACCTAAGAATGATTTAATGCTAAAATGGGCTTCTTTAAAACAAGTTTCTGTGTTCATTTGCTTTGTAAAGTTTCTTTACACAAAATGCCCAAATTTTGTTTTGGCTGATACTGAAATATCACTCACCTCACAGTCATAGTCTGTGAAGGCAAAAGATATTTGTAAAGGTTCTCTTATTAGCAAAGTTAGTATGGTGTAATAATGAATGAGAACTTTCACATGGAGTTCAGCTGCATGACAGAGGAAGAAAATTTGGCACTATGTGAGCGCTGGGATCAAACAGACAGAATGCAACTCAGATAATTAATAAAAAAAGAGCCTCACAATCTCTTCCCAGTCAGTTTTGGTAAAATCAGGATTTAGGCCGTGATGATTCCTTGTGCTATGATGATCCTATGTGCCCTGAAATTACAAATCCTGTCTATGGTGATGGATGCTTTATGCCTACTTTGCAAATAGTAATTGAAGAAGTCTGGGGACAGACAGCAGAACAGCATTCATCTCTGGCTGCAGGGAAGAGAGTTATTCCCATGGAAACCTGACTACAGGGGACAGGGACGGGGGGAATCAAAGTACATAGTATGGTCTTGGATCATCAGCTTGTACTGTGAACTTTGTCAGGATGTTGGGAAATTGTTTGCTTCCAGTCTCTTCAGGTGGTACTGAGTGGGAAGGAGAGCAGAAGAGCAACCACGAGGCTCCTACTAATGTTTGGGTGTGAGAGGAGCCTGGGGAGTCAGAAATGCAGAGCTACAAGGGGAAGGCAAAAGCCTTCTTATAGGGCCTTTGAGCAGGGTTGGGGTTTTATCTATTTTTGTTACTTCATTTACTCAGACAGTCCCTCTGGTGTGGTTATTTGGGGTAGCAGTGTAGTGCAGCATAAGAACTCACCTTGGTTGAGTGCCAGTGATGGAGCATAGACCACTATTCCTGTGTAAAGGATCTGAAGGAGAAAAATGATGTATTTGAATGCTCGGTGACAAAACTTTTATTTAGAGTAGGGCTCTGAGCAAAATACCAGATCTAGGGGTTTCTTTAGATCAGCTTGTATTGTATAAGGCTTTCTGTTTCAGCCCTTAAAACTTAAAATCTTGTGTTTAATTCCTTTCTGAGGGGAGGACCATTATCTGTCTTTGTATTACCTATTTCTCTTCTGCTAAGACCAGTACGTGAAATTGAAAATGAAATTGAAAAAGGGTATCTCCAGAAAACACAAATAGTGATACAGAAATAAATTTGCAATGATCATAGAAATTAAATTGCCATTTTCCCATTCAGTCCCTTTCAAAGTAACTGACTCAATGCCCTTTACGTGTAAGATCTGAGATCACTGATGGAGAAACAGAGCATCAAAGTTAATAAGCGTTCAGACCTATTGCCAAAGCTTTGGGAATTATTAAAATGGAATTAATGCAGAAGGACAAGTCTCCTAATCTCCCATCAAATCCCATCTTTCCATTAAATACAGAAATAATGTAACCTTTCAAGATGGTCACAGCAGTGAGCGTCATGGGTCCACAGCTACTAGGGCATCTGCCCAGGATACCTTGTACAGCAGTTTTCAAATAGGATAGTTCACCTCAGTGTCATAAATGGGTAACTAAACATACCCAGTGAAGCTTGACCAGCTTCTCAAGAAAGACAGAATCCACTTGTTTGGGAAGAGAGAGGCTTCCAGTGAACATAATGTGACCAAGAATGTGCTGTGAGAGTACAGCACAACATCCGAGTTGTCTATGTTAAAGACAACTAAAATTGCATTCTTAATACTAAACAGGAAAAGTTAGGGAAGTTAGACAGTTAAAAATACAATCATACTTTCTTTTTAGCATTCATGGTTCAAGTGAAAAAACTAAGAAAAAAGAGTACTCATTAAAACATCGCATTATAAAAAATGTGCTGTATGAGACTAGTCTGTGAAAATCAATGTTGAGTGAAATTAGCATAAAAAAGAGTCAATGTTATCTTACCGTCTGTAGGATGTAAATCAGCGTTGCAGCAAGACGGACAATCTTGTTAAATCTTAACTCCAAATACTAGGAGAAAGTGTATTCTCAGTAAAGTGCACATGCAGCATCTGTGACACAGCTGTTACCCTTCTGTTTGCCCCAAGGGACACCTTGCTGTGCAAGTAAACATACTGGCAGCTGGCACTGCTGCAGTGAGCAGCTAACAAGAGCAGGATTGTCATTAGACAGAACGATAATTACATTTAAGAAATCAATCTTCTCATCTGTACCATGTACGTGAAATTGTATATGTAATCAGTACATAGATTATATAGATATCATCTATATAATTACATAGATGATATCTATATAATCTATTATTGATTATTGCAGCAATCAATACCTTCTTTGTACCAGGAATAACTGGAAGATCCCAAGAACTACAAAGAAATTTTAACTTCAAATGGAAGTATATTCCGACTATACAATGAGGAAACGAGTTCATCTCTAGCAGAAGTAGCATCGACTCCAGTAGTGACAAAAGTGGAGGTGGAGCAGATGGTGAAGCAGCAACCTGGAGTTTCCTGGTGCAGGAGCTAGGCTGGCTTTCCCCCTTGTTCTGTCTCGGCCTAAAGCCAAATCTGCACATCACCAATATGGAGAGGCACAGAGGGGGATCTTACAGACTTCCAGGCTCAAGGATGTAGAGAGGTGTTGCCACCTTCAAAAGAACTGCAGCGGTGAGTGGATCTCTAGACCCAAAAGCCCAGGTTTTAAGGCTGAATGGCTACCTGAGGTCTCTGCAGAGACTCTCTGCCCCATGGCAGCCTCTGTGCAGGGAAGCTCTTCTTGGGCCACAGTCCCACGTGCCCCCCAGCAGACACCAGGCATGGCCTGTACAACTTTTCTCTCTTTCACAGGTCTCTAGGCTGTGCACTCCGTTCTGCCTAGCATCTTTTTTTTTTTCATTTATCTCGTGCTGATCTTGAGTTTCTTGCATAATAAACCCCACAGTCCACCATATAAATACAAAGCGAATTTATGTAACTTGACCTATTTCTAACATTAACTCATGAAGCCAATAGTCATCTTTCCAGCATGTTTGAAGGGTCTCTCCATCTACAATGACCCTTTTGCTGGTTTAGATGACAAAATTAATTAATTCTCTGACATTGGATCAAAACCAACTAGAAAATGCAACTACTTGGAGCAATGGTCAGTTTTACTCTTCACTGACCTGAAAATATTTCCAAATACCCAGGCAGATCTGTTTGACCGAATTCCTTCCTTGGGTTTGGGCTCAGTGAGCACGAGCAGCCTTTCTGTTACCAGAAGGTTCCTTGTGAACAAACCCAGTTTCATCATCCAATTCATGCTTAGTTGAAACTGCCCTCAGAGGAGCAAGCAAACTTGCAGGAGCTGACTGAAGTGAGTAAGAGGCCATCCCAAATGGTCAGTAGCTGTCCTGTGGATGTGCAGTTTATAAGGGCTGCTGCTGAACTGTGTTTGTGAAGGAAAAAATGTGTTCCAGAGAAAATGCCAGGCAAATACTCTACAAAATTCAAAAGTCATTAATTTCTTTTTCTAGAGAATGCTTGAATTCATTCTCCAGCCCTGACTTTTTTTTCTTCTTTCTTTTTTATTATTTGAACAAGCCTGCCACCTTCTTTCTCTTCTTCCCACCTCAGCTACTTAGATACAGTAACTTGGCCAAAATTACCATATCTAGACTAAGTTTGAATTGGATAGTATTGAATGTTGTTCTTAAAGTCTATCTCTCTAAACCAAAGCAGAATACTCAAAAGACCAGAAGCATTTGGATACACTTAAATATTTTCCAGCTGTAACTTAAATTGGTGCTGTGTGTAAACCCATATCCTGTCTGTGCTATATGTGCATAAAAGGAGCTCTGACCCTTAGGTTGTGATTTCATCTTATGCAATATAAATAACTAGTTTAAATAATGCAAATTATTTCTAAAAATAATTAATGTATTGATATATTTGCTCTGTAAAACACTGCAGAAAGCTTTCTGTCAAAGATTTTTCTCTAAAAAATATATATGCATGATAATTAGTTATGCTAGAATAGTGGGCTTATTTTATGATTTTTACTTACCTCATAAGTGCTTGTGATGCCAGATCTATAAAAAACAGGTAGGAAAAGTTCAGAAGTAAAAATTATGACAAGTGTATACGAAAGAAAGAAGAGCACAAAGGATGCCCCATAGCGATAAACTTCGGAGGGTGTCCCCAGGACTGTCACTGCTGACATGAAGCTTGATGTAAGAGAAAAAGCTATGGGTCCACATGTCATCTGCTTACCGCCCACCAAAAATTCCTTTGAAGTTTTTTTTTTCCTCTCTTTAACTGCAAAAAAGACTCCAATGCTGGCAGAGACTAAAAATAGTGCTGCAAAAACAACATAGTCCCAAGTCACGAATTTTTTGACTTCTGGAGCCACAAAGTTTGGCATTGCACCAGTTGTATAATTCTTTGATGGAAGATTCTGGTTTACTGTGTCTGCTGCTCCAACAAGATTAACTCTGTTGACAGCAAAGCTGAAGCTTATCTGTAGCTCAGCAATGACAAAAAATAAACTGGAAGAGTGTTCAGCCAGAACACTTTTTCAAATCCACTTCAGTTCTAAGGAGTTTAAAAAAAGGTAGCTAAGGATGAGTTAAGGAGGAATGCACTTAGACCCAAGTACTGTGGGTGCTTCTGCCAGGCAAGCTGAAATAAGGGACTTAGCTGTAACATCTGTAGTTCAATCCCTTTTTATCTGTGATGTGTAAGTTTAAGGTTAAACATTAGCCTGGCACATTGACATGATCCAACTCTTTTCTAACATCTCAGCATTTTAAAATAATGAAATGAGAGCAATAGAGAAAAAAATAAAGGGGAGAGAAAGGAAGGAAAGCTCAGTGTACAAACCTGTCGTCTCACTATTGAGTTTGTTTACAGAGAAGCAATTTCCTCATATGGTGAAAAACTGATTTTGAATGCCAGCAATAGGCTTTGCAGCTGTCCTTTGAGATGCTAAGTGTGCTCCTGGTTAGAATCTCTGGAACTTAAGGTGGCCATAAGAAACTGAAGTGTTTAATGGTCAAAACTAATTATGGTGCTTCCCCCCACCTGCTGTAGTTCAGCCTTGGTGTGTTTGGAAGCCCAATGGACCTCCAGATGAACAGAAGTGTGGTTTGTGCTGCACTGTCTGAGGGTGAATTACAGTTAGAAACTAATTTTTAACTGACTTCTACTGAAGAAGAAGCTTCTATGGGTTCATGTGAGAAATTACTTATTTATCCATATAAAACTTTGTTGGACTTACAGAACTACAGAATCATAGAAAACCAGATTGAACAGCAAAATTTATCCTAACTATGTCTTCGGCCTAATTTTATAAGTTCAATTATTAGGTTTTCCTTTTGTGTTTTTGTTTTAAATAATTTAATATTCATTTAATCCTCATTAATGCCGTAACAATACATTTTCCAAAGAACCAGGAAATTACTTCTTATCCTGAAAGATTAACTTGTACGGAGAGGTAGTGTGTGAAGTCACAACCCTGAAGGAAGGGTGGAGTGTGTATTGTGAAGAAAATAAAAAAAAAAAAAAAGAAATTACATAACCTGGGAGAGCTTTAAATAGCAGAAGTCCTTTTCTTCAGCCTTGTCTTGGTTAGGAATGGATGCCCACATCTTAAGTCATTGGTGAATAGAGGTGGTTTTGCTGTGTCAGTAGCAGCTTAGTGTGTGTCCAGACCTGAAGTCTTGCCTGTTCCCATCCATTACTCAGGAGGACTTCTTCTGCCCATGTGTGCAGTAGAGATTGTGCAATTTTATAGTTTATTTTGGTGAGACCGAGTGTGAAAGGGGGAATTGAAATTCCCCTTTTATTGCCAAATGTGAACTGAAAAAGACAAATAAGAAACCCAAACCAAAGATATTCTTTAAAGGTACTGCTGCATACAGAGAATACTTCTAGTCCACGTAAGTTAAAAATACGAAGTGCGGGTTTGGGACCTATGACCCCAAATCTATGGAAGCCAGGATGTGGATGTAGCAGCTGCCAGGGCACACTGTTGTGTAACGGTAGGTGGTGAGGTGGAGGGGCCAGAAGAGACAGCAGTGAACCGCGTTCCATGATGTGGATCAGAGTCAGTACAGGTAACATGCTGAGAGTTTTCACACAACTGTGTCCAAGTATGCAACCATCACTAGTTAATATTTCTCTTTTGTACAGACCAAGTGCCTTAGAGTGTTACACTCTCAAAAAAGCAGCCAAGCATTCCTCTGCTTTTGAGAGGTTTGGTTTTTTTTTGCCTCTCCCTCCCCTTTTTGCTCTTCTCT
Organism: Anomalospiza imberbis; assembly: GCF_031753505.1. Taxonomy (NCBI): domain Eukaryota; kingdom Metazoa; phylum Chordata; class Aves; order Passeriformes; family Viduidae; genus Anomalospiza; species Anomalospiza imberbis. The sequence goes on from NC_089686.1 coordinate 62,386,427, forward strand.
CCTCATAAGTGTGGATATGGATATGGATATTTTCTGCATGTTTTATTTCATACCTACAGGGTCTTATTAATAAGTGTCTCTGGCAATGGCAAAAGCTATGCCAATACAACAGGAGTTTCTGGGGTCAACCATCAACCCAGTCTGGCAGGAGGCTAATTTAATGGTGTTTGTATGCAGCTTGTAGGGCTCACCAGGAAAACCATAGATGGATCTAGCTTGATCACAGAAACATCAAGTGAATTCACAAAAAGATGCAAAACCCTCAAACTTGAGGGTATTTCTTCTTAAATTTGAGCTGCTGGACATGCATTATCTAAATAAGACCTCATCAGTCTTACAATGTTGAGAGGGTGGAGAACTGTTTATAAAGCCTGGGATAAAAAATGAAAATATAAAGCAAATGAAAAAATAATCATCTGAGTCAGAAGGTTTCTCTCCTAGCCATGTTACCAAAGAAACTGTAAGTGGAAGATCCCTGTAATATCCATTCTAGGAAAATAAGTGTAGTGTAAAAATTCCTATTGGCATAAATATACTCATGCAGAAATTTTTTTAAATTCCAAATGTTTTTTCCAGCAGAAAAGTGGGGATTTTTTGGGATGATAGTATTTTACACAAAGTTGGAAAAATTAATGGAATAACAAACTGAAAATCAAGCTAGAAATGTAAATTTCTGGTTTTATCATGCCTTAGTCTCCTGACACATTTTCAGCATCATGTCATGGGGTTGTTCAGAATAACCATTTTGGCTCAATCTCACATAGAAAAAAATAATATAGCTTAGAAATACAATTTCTGGATAAAAAATATTTTTAAATAGTGTTATTCTATCGTGATGTTATTCTTTATGTGGAAATAATTGGTATTTTTATTTCTCTGAAATAATAGGATTATTTTACATTTATTTATGCAAACTTTTGTGAAACTAATTTTTAGCTAGGGTAACCCAAGGAAGAACCTTCACTTTTTGAAGATTCAATACCTCTTTCAATATCTGAAAGGAAATTCCAAGTTGACTGTTTCACTTTTCCACTCCAGGCTGTATGCAATCTGAGCTTCTATGTCAGGCTTTATTTCAACATCTGAAAAAAGTACTTTAGGATAGCAAAGTTAAGGGTGTGACTAATGAGCTGCAGCCTGACTTGCTGCAGTCAGGCAGGAAAACTTGCAAGGAATGCTCTTTTCCATGAGCTGCTGTCCCTTTTTGCCTCTCATTGTGGGGAACATAAGAATAGCCTTTTGAGGGGGAGAGGAGACACAGCTTGAGTGAATGGATATATATCATTGCATCTTTCAGTTTGAGATCAGGGAAAAGACAAACCTTAATTCAGCATTCTGTTGGCTTGAGGGTTGAGCCTCTCTTGTAGCACTGGCGAGACGCACCTGCCTTACCCTAAAATGCAGAGAAGTGATGCCCATGTGCCACACCGTGCATATTTACAAGCAGCTCCCTAGGAGGAAGCTGAAGACACCTCTGCCTGATGCTCTCACCACCACAGCTCCGTTGTTCACTCTTGTTGTCCTTTTTTCTTTTTTTTCTCCTTGCAATGAGAGCTTTCTATTTGGAGTAAATGCCAGTTTGAGATGATAGAAATCATCCCTTTCTGAGACCAGACTAGAATCATGTAGTCTGATGCTCAATGATCAGATCATGAACATTTTTTCTGGCTCCAGCTGAGTTAATCTGCTGGGTACCCTTTGTCATGTGTAACAGATCCAGGACCTGACCCTTGATCCAAGACTTACTGATCACTAGTAGTGAGAAGAAGAAAAATGAGTTTTGAATTCTGAAATTACTTAAATTTTTTTCATCTTCTGCACTTATTTTGATACTAAAGTCCAGTATTTGAGTCTGAGATCTGTCCACTATTATAAACATAAGTGTCATTCTGTAACATAATATCAAGTCACATGTAAATTTGATATCCCTTTGTTGATATCCATTTGTTGGTGCTACTCTAAATGCTTAGATCTATAGATAGAAAATTAATTAACCTACAAAATTAAGATTTCCTCACAGGTTGTATATTTTGCATAGTATCCATAAACAGCAATAGCCTCTAAATATTATTATAAAAAATAAATGTTACATGTATTTCTCTAAGGAAAGGATTTCTAACACCTAGGTCAGAAAGTTTCTCTGTTTAATATATTGCTTTAGTATATTTAAAGTGCAACTGTCGGGTAAATAAATACCTGTGCAGTAATGAAGTATATTTTTTTTTCTTCTAAAAATGCAGATAATAGAATAAATTCTGTGAATAATATCTTTTCAAAAAAAAAAATGTTTTGCTTTATCCTCATACATGACTAAATTATTTTTTATTCATTTTCAATATTTTTCAATATCAAGCTGTGAAAAATTCATAGAAATAGGCACTGGAGGATTTAAGTCACATTTGATTGGATAGGTGAAAAGAAGTGATAACTAGTTTCTTGAGAAAAAGTAAATTTTTGGAGAAAAAAAAAAATGCACTGAAAACTGTGTCTTCCAGAAATCCTGTTAAACTTAGGTGTTATTATCTTTTCTTGACAGCGGACTTTGGTTTTTCTTAAGAGGCTCTTCTTTAATGATTACTTTTTCCTCAGAAAGTCATGCTCATTTATCTATAAAAAGATGATGATAGTCCAGTAGTATGAGGAACTGAAGATACTGCTTAGAGTTTCAAAATAGATCATTCTCTGGGGACATGGAGTCCTCCCCGTGGGATTGTTCCTCCCTGGAAATGCCAGGTCACATCAGGGTACCTGGTGGCCTTTGTGGCCAGTGGTCAAGACCCATCCAGTCCTGCTTCCTTCTGCTTTCATTGTAGGATGCAAAGTTTGTGGAGCTGCTTCCAAACACAGTTGTTCACTTTGTGAGCATTTTTCAGGAGAAAAAGACACAGTTACTAACACCGAGAATTGGATTTTCTTCTACAAAGACAGCTAGAAAGTTGCATAGGAAGAAACAATCTGAAACACTGGATTTTGAATAGTTATATTATCAAGGAAAAAAAAAAAAAACAGTTTAAAATCATATGTCATTTATCATTTGCCCCTCCACTACTGCAGTAGTTGAGGGTCCCTCTGTGGCTGCAGTTTCCCAAGGCCCCGAGCCATCCTCACATCTTCCCAGCTGCCCCCTCCACAGGTGGGGGCTGGCACCAGTCCTTCAGTTCCCTGGAATTTTACTGTAGAGGGAAAAGTGGGATATAGGAAAATAGTTTGCTGCTCATCTGCCCAGGGAGTATCTTCCTCTGAAACCTATGAACTTGCACCAGTGAGCAGACATCAGTGCAGAGCAAGGATGAGACACATCACATCCTGACACGGTAACTGGGGACTGCTCCAAAACAGGATGGGACATTTCCCAGTCCCACCTTTCAGGGAGTATTTGCCACAGTGTCTATGTGGAAAATAGAGGCAACTAAATTAATAACTTTCCAGAAATGGCACAGATATGATGTAGAAAGATGTTTCTATCCAAATATCACCCAAAATTCTGGCTATTGCAGGCAGATCACAAGCTGGACAGCTCAAGCAACAGAGCTCGAAACAGATCAGAGTGGGGTGAAGGTGTGAAAACAGCTGGTGCAGATCTGCTGGTGAAACAGAACAGGCTGCAAAGACTGCTGTGCTCTTGGTGTGGAGGTAAGGCTTTCCTTTGGTCTTCTCTGGTTTTTTGCTGACTTTGCCAATGGAAGACTCTGTGAGAGGGAACACGCATGAGCCTGAGCACAGCAGAGAGAAGGGAAGGAGGCTGGCTAAGGGAAGGCAGGCCTAGGCTGCACTGGGGAAATTCATACTGCAGTGGCCATCTGAGATCCTTACAGGGAAGAGTAGAATACTACTCTTGACTAATAACTAATGAATAAACATAACTAATTTCTGAGAAAACATGACTTATTTTCTGTTTGGCTTACAGCTTTGCAGACTAAGGCTGTTAAATTGGGTTTGTCTTTTTATTTGCCGGACAAGCCAAGAGGTTGTAAAACTTGTGGACTGACAGAAGGACCAGCTGTGCATTCCAGTGTACCTCAGCAAAAGAAGGCAGTCAAGTACTGAACAAAATAGCAGCATTACAGTTCTACTTTGTTTTAAAATGAGGAAAAGGCACAGCAAAACTAAGGCACTTTATACATGAATCAAAAAGCACTTTGGGGGGAAAGTATTAGCAGCTGGGAAGGAAGGAGGGGGTTGAAATCTCACTGCAGGTGATTTAAGAATAAAGAAGCAGAACATACTTTAGGAGAATGAAAAAGTAATGTGTGCTTCACTATTTCTGTTCTGTTAAAAGCTTCAGAAACCAAAGTCATCTGATTTGGTCTTCATATGTTAATAAGTTATAGACATTCCACCTTAACCCTGCAAAAGAAGCATTTGGAAATAGTCAGCAATCCTAGGGATAGACAGATAATATGTACTTCATCGGATTGCTGTTGAGGGTCCTTGCAGAAGGTCTGTGCTGTTCATGAGCAGCTTTAATGAGCATCCCTGGTTACAACAGAGCTGAGGATCACAAATGTCTGCTCGCCACTGTGTTACCCTACTAAACATAAAGGAGAAATTCAGGCACTCCCTGAGGAATGGAGATGTTTAACACTAAAGAGGCGTGACATCTTGCCCCAGATAAGATGGTTCACGCACTCCAGTGAACTTGTGTTATAAACAGTATATTTTCCCACATCACAGAAAATCCAAATTAAAGGGACACCTTCTTTAGCAGGACTTGGAGATTAATCAGCTTTAATCATTTTATTACTTATTTTGTGACATTCACTTTTCATTCTTAGTGTACTTTAAAGGAATATCTTAATCTTGTTTTGCCTACATAATTTCAGTCTCCTTATGTACTCACATCCTTATCTTTGTATAGATTTGAGTGCAATATTATTACACAGCAAAAAGTTTTTGTGCATTTTTCTGCAGAGAATAGCTTCTCTTGAACTGTTGGTTATATTGCTTGTTATCATTAAATTCCCTCAATTATGATCTCTTCCCTAGCTTAAAATAAATTAAATTAATATAAAGAGCTAGTCATAGTTAAAATAATCCATCAAAATGAGTGAATAAATAGCATTTTGCTTGCAACTGTATAATCTATTTTGTTTGAAAGATTCAGGTGGAAGAGCTTCTGTTAGTCATGTTGGTTTTGTTTGAGATTTCACTATTTTCCTTGCATATCAAAATACTTTGGGGTGGTTCTCTGTTTAAGCTGCAGGGAATTTAGTGTTATTTTTATGCAGTCTGAGTTATTGATCCATTTGGAATATTGACTCTGAGTACACACATTGAACTGTTTTGGAAAGCTGATCCCTGAAGTCATATATGTAAAAGAAAAATATTATGATAGTAAAATGCTATCTAGGAATGGCAGTAATTAACACATCAAAATTAAGGCTATTGCAAATGAACATCCATTCAGCAATAAATTCTAAACCAAGATTTTTGCTGTTTGTGAAGGCCTGTGGTGGAAAACAGCACTTTGGATGTTGTTGAGGAGAGATGAGGGTTTTGTCCACACAGGACACATGAAGCTCTTTAAACACCTCTCTCTAAGATGAAAAACTTCTGTTTTATTTTATTTTTTTTTTTATTATTTTACTTTATTTTACATAAACATGAATGTAAATGTAAACAGGCCATCTCTCCATTTCATGTTTATTCAATGCTGCTTTGGCGGAATGAAAACTTAGAAGTGACACAAATCTTGCCTGTCCCCTGCAGGCTTGAGAATAGATCCATTATGTTGCTTCTATTTTAGATTCCTTTTAAATCTGTGACAGGGCAACAGTCACTTGCTGTTGATAGTCAACATTTTTGGCATGAAGATGAAAAGAATTGTTTTTCAGCATTCTGGCTTTTGCAACTGATCTTCTTGCTTCTCCTTGTACATAACACACCCAGTGCAGAGTAGTAGCTTACTGAATTTTTGGATAATATTTTTACTACTGTATGGAGTTTCCCCTGTTTGCATTAAAGTCTGGGGTTTTTTTGGCTAGGGGATTTTCTGCTTTGGCTTTTTGTTGGGTGCTTTTGAATTAGCATATTTGTTGTTTTATCTTTGGTGTTGTTTTGCCCTGTAACATCTGTGGGACATTAACTTTTGCTTTCTGGTTAGAAGAGAGAAGGGAAAACTGAAAGGCTGCAGTCTTTTTTTAGATTTAATTTTTGAGCAGGCTTTGTCTGCGGGTGAAGACTTGGAAACGGGACCTCTGATGGGATGCCTAGCTCCTGCCAGCTGGCTGCACAGCTTCTGGTTAGTAATTCAAGTTTTCATTTTCTTTTTCCATAGGAAGGAAAAATAAACGAGATCAGATGCTGAACTGGAGCTGTTGGAAATGACATGGCTAATCAGCTTTTTGAGAGGTAGCCAAGGTTGCTGCATGGGGAAACCCTTTGGGATCCCCCTCACAAATGCAGGAATACTCGAGTTGCTGTCCCTGTGCCTTTCCTCAGCTCCATCAGTGTAATTTGACAGGCATTTGTAGTTCTGACCTATATGCTCTTTACAGGCTAATGTAATCTTGGATTTATAACTAGGACAAGTTGTAGGACACTTTGTTTTCAGAGCGTTATCTAACCTACTAATTGAATTATGCTAACACAAAGGAGCCCTCAATGGACTACTTCTTCTGACTACTGGCGTGTACATTAAATATTTGTAAATTCATTTTGTAATATGCATAGTTCTTTACCAATTTTCTTCCTAAGACATGATGACTAGGCACAGCTCCATGACACAGAAACAGCTGAGAACTGACAAGTCTGGAGAAGAAATGAGATAGAAATAGACTGGAAATAATAATATAGGATTTGGAACATGACTGTATATAAGGCTTGGACTTGAAAACACTTGTTTTGAAAACAAGTGGTTTGGAAGGAGTCAGTTTTTTCACTTTGGAACTGTGACTGAAATTTGTAGCACAGGGTTTGATCTGCTTTTATATTGATGAAGACATAGGCACTGTAATTAAACATCTTGCTTACAAATGAGTAGTAGTAAAAATCATAGGAAGAGTACCACTCTTGCACTTTACTTTCTTAGGAGTTGACTAATTTAGAAAAAAAGACATAAGGACTGTACATAATTTATTGAGTAAACACCTTTATAATTGGGGTAAAATTCCTATACCAACACAATTTAGTTGTTTATGTTCTAGTGGCTATTATTTCTGGGCTTTGTGTGGGTTTAGATGGAGTCAGAATAGTAGCTAAATAGAAAATACTGAACTCAAAACCATATCGAGCTTTGATATTGGTTCCTCTGTTTTTTGGAATAATTCAAGGTAGAATTATGCAAGGTAGGCATAACTTGAATGGCAAATTCAGCAACTTCCCACATTATTAAGGAGAATGAATCAGCATTAAGAAAATACCTCTTTGTTATTTTTTAAAGGTTCATAATCTACTTGACACATAGTATAATTTTACTGATGTATATTAGATTTTTTTTTTATATTATATTTTTATTTATATGGTATTATCTATTATTCTATATTAAATTATGGTATATATTCTAATATATAAAATTATACTATATTTGTATTATATAAGACTTAGTATAATTATACTTATTTCCATGCCAGAAGTCCAATATAATTCTTGCCTTCCATGTTTTTAACTCCCTAATCTTGCTTATACAGGTGTGGCAACTATCTCAGTAGGACAGTTCTGCACAAAGAAAGCTGAAAAAGATGGGGCTTGGATTTTTTCCAAGAATAGAGTGAACAGAGCTGTCCTAATATTAAATTATTATTATTAATTATTATATAATCGTAATTAATATTTAAATATTAAAGTAAATCCTAAGATAATGTAAAGTAAAACACGCTTTTGATGCTTAGTGAAAGATTTTATGTGCTTGTTGCTGTTCTGTATAAAGTTTCCTGGAAGAAGGCAGGTGATGCTCCTACCTCTTCATGCACTCTATGGACAGAAATCAGAATGTGTCAATATATTGCTTTCCTTACAGGGAATCAGCTGTCTAGATTTACCATGTGATGATGTGAAATGAAAAAAAAGTTATTTCTAAAGACAACCTTAGATAATGTTCAGAGGAAATAAAAACTTGCATATATTCATTTCCTATGGCATCGCAATTTGAAAAAATGGGGAACATGTTATCCTCAAGATAACTCAAAAATTAGTTACTGCTGCCTAATCTCATAAACCTCTTCACAAGAAATGTCACCCAATCTCATAAATTCCTCATAGTTGTAGTTCAAATTCTGTTTTAACTAAAGTCCTGTGTAAATCAGTAGGAAACATTTGGGAAACAATTGCTTTGTAATTGCATGGACTAGTGTGTAATTCTACTCAGTGCCACACCTGTCCCAATACCTTCCTTTGATTCATAAACAACGGTCTTTTAATTAATTACATGGTCTTCTGTATATAAGTAACTTATAAACTGAGAATTTCTCTCCCTTTTTTCTGAATGAATAGCTAAAAAGCCAGTGGCGTTACCCACAAGAGCAAGTTGATAGTGGTATCACCATGCTTTGAAGATTTTGCTGAAATACTTTCACACAAATGTATACTTTTCTCATGCTCAACTTAATATATCACATCTGCTATATATTAATTCTTGGTATTTTTCATAGACTAATGTGGTATGTTTAATTTTTCAGTGGATGAAAACTCTTGGTACTAAATCTCATATTAATGAAGAAAATCAAACCCTGATGGAAGTCCATGGGGCAAATTAAGAAGGTTCTGCATCTTACAACATTGTCTTTATTCTCCTACTCCTTCACTGTATCTCCTGCTTGTCCCTCCTCTTTTCTTTGCCTTTGTAAAAGTTGTAAATGCTCTGGGAAAGAGGAGTAGTGCTATTTCTCACAGAAGAAAGGCTTCACTCCTGGCTATAACTGTACAGTCATATTCAAGTGCAATCTTAGAATCATAGCATGGTTTGGGTTGGAAGGGACCTCAAAGATCACCTGCCGTGGGCAGGAACACCTCCCATTACAGGAGGCTTCTCACGGCCCCAGCCAGCCTGGCCTCGGACACTTCCAGGGACAGGGCATCCACAACCTCTCTGGGCTAAAGTATTTCCACGTGAGAGCATGCATTTTTGTGAATATAAATACTCTGTGTATTTATACACGCTGTGTGAAGCCATTTGTAAGGCAAAAAAGAAGGTGGATCAAGATAAGAGCAGATATCTGAGAGGTACAATAAATACAAGGTGTAGGGTATGGTGAAAAATAGGCTGAACAGGTGCTTAAAGAATTTAGACATTAGTGGGTCTTGATCTATGTGGTTTTGTTTTTTAATTTTGGAAGGTTAGAGCAATTTTGCTAAAAAATGAATGGATATGACCTACACTTTATGAAACTATTTTCTCTACCTTTCACTGGGCTTATTTTACATCATTGCTGCTGCTTTAAAACTGGTATTACAGATGGCGTTGTCAGAGTCATCATAAATACATAAAGGTGTGAAGTGTCTGTATGTGTGTGTAAGATGCTCTGCCTGGCAGGTTGCAAAATATGGGGGGTGAGGGAGTGGAGGACAGAAGGAGAAGGCAGTGGTACTTTGTTATACTTTGCTGCAGGCAATGCCTGTTATTAATGTAGTTGTAAAGCATATTGTTGCCTGTGAAAGCTTTTGAAAGAAATGTTAATGTGTGGCTATATGTGTCTTTATCAGGTATAGTAACATAAATCCATTTTTCTGTTCTCTTCTCTAAGAGCTCCTTGGACAGACAAAATAACCCAGCAGGAAATAAGACACCATGCTGAAAAATTGTCTGCCTTCTGGAGTTCTCCATCTGGAAAATAAATCAAGTAGAAAGAAAAACAGTAAATCAGGAGCAGTGGGAACTTAGAAAAATGAAGTTAATGTTAACTTAGTTGGAGGAGACTACAGAATGAGAATGATTTATTTTGGTGTTTTTTTGTTGTTTTTTTTTTTTTTTTTAGCTCCCATCACCCCACTCCTCATCTGGAAAACAAAAAATGAAAAGAAACAGGAAAAAATACTGACAGAGAGCTGGGTGATCTTAGTGTGGGGATCATATAACCTGGTTTTTCAATTACATGGAACCTTTGAGTGTGTGTGTTGATGTAGAAATGAGTATTTTCCTTAGGTTTAGAAGCAGATCACTTTTTCAGTACTCCAGCTACTTGTGTTCCTATTCTCAATCTGCCTGAGTCCTGTGGATGGGAGCTGGAAATAGTCCCCTTCTGCACGCTGGGACTTGGATTCTCCTGCTGTAGTAGATAAGCAGATGCCAATTAGCTTGATGGAGATTTATTGATGTCTTTTTGTGGCAGGGGAGATTTGGGTTTCTGCTTGTTACAAGGGCTTAAGGAAGGGTTGAAGATCAGACTTCATAGGCAAGAATTATTAAAGAGATTATTTGATTATTTTATTTTCCTTATGTACAGATTTAAATTTCCTTTTAGTAGTAAACTTCAATTGTTATTTGTTCAAAAGGTGGTAGAACAGCCCCTCTTTACAGCTGTCACATGAACTAAGCCTGGGAGAAGCATCTGTTTTCTTTTAGAGGAGAAGATGAAGCAAAGTGCTCTGTTCTCTCAAGAGTGCAAGTATTCTTTGTATTTAATAGTTTTGGAATTTGTTTGGAGCTTTTGTTGTTGTTGTTGGGTTTTGTTTTGCTTTGCTTTGTTTTGTTTGGGTTTTCTTTTTTGGTAAATCAACAACTGTTTTAAGACCACAATTCATCAGATGGGCATTTTTAAACTCCTGAGAAAGTTAGATTTTATATGGCTTCAAATTTTGTAACATAAGAAGCTATTTTTTGGATATGCCAGGCCAGGGCTTAGCATGTGGAAGATAGAGACTGGAAAGAAAAGGGTGGGGTTGCTGTTAAACGGATGGTACTGAAATGAACAAATACTAATATCCATTGTAAGGCCTCAATCAACTCACTCAAGGAGACTTCTGAAAGGGGTTACAATATTTCTTGTAACTCTGGGTAGGACAAGTGGGAGAAACACCAACCAGATATTCTCAAGAGGTCAAAACAACTTCATGGGTGAACTTTAAGAGTCAGGAAGCTTTGGTAAAAGATGTAGTAAAACATCCAGTCAACATAAAACACTTCTCAGAGCATTAACTTGGCCTATTTGACTAAGCAAAGATTAAACTCATTCAGTGTTATATGACTCCAAGCATTGCAAGAAGAGGGAATTGGAAGAAAAAGAAAGAGGGTGTAGGCACAGTTTGTGGTGTTTGGGAGTGGGGCTGGGGCCCAGGCTCATCCCTAATGGGCTGCAGCTGTGCAGGACAGGTGAATGCAATTGAAGGTGAGGAGCCATGGAGTGCCCAGGTGTGCTGAGCAGCCACAGGGGAGCAGAGGCACACAGGTGCCGTGCATCAGCAGGAGGGGAGAAAAGGGTGGGCTGAAGGACAAGAGGGACAGAGTTTGCAGCTTCCTGAAGTGTCCTGGTGTTACTCTGTGTGGGCAGGTGCTTGCAGCCTCCTGATATGACATGCTGTTACTCTGCATGGACAGATACCTGAGGCCTTCTGAAGAGGTATGGCATTACTCTGCATGGGCAGATGCCTGAAGCCTTCTCAAGAGGTAAGGTGTTCTCTGTGTGGGTTGAAGCTTTCTGATATTGTACAGTGATACTTTGTGTATTGTGGCTGTCTCAACTGTGACTTATGCTGTGACATATGCGATGACAAGAGGGAAAGACAGAAAAGATACAGAAAAGCACACATGTAGTGGTATTCAGATAGAAACTTCAAGATGAAGGTAGGGTCAAGAAAAATGCTTTGCCTCATGTTCGGCCTTAAATACCCCTTGGCCTTCCTGTGCCTTTCCCCCAGGTAGGACTTGTGGTCATTTGGCCACTTGGGAGCTGGGTTAGGGCACGGTGGAGCATTGCCCCCAGCCCTGGAGCCTCTGTTCAAGGGGCTTGGAGGGGCATCATAACAATGGGAACATGCGTGAAATGCAATCCTGTGCACCTGGACATTTTTTTCAATATAGCTGGTCTAACTGTTGTTACTAAGTACCACACAAGAAAACCCTGCAGGGATTGTCCAAAATATTCAGGCATGTAATTTCTTGCAAAGATGTTTTCTTGCTGATTCTTTGGTAGACCGATTGCTCACACCAAAGGATATTTGAGAGATTTCTTGAGGAAGTTAAAAAACATGGAAGAAAAGTAAATGCCAGGAAAAATGAACTCTTCTTGAAATCCTATACATTAGAGTGCTATATTCCAGTATGTAAACCTGAATTTTCACAGCCCACTGGAGCTACCTAGCCAGGCAGCTGAATAGGTGGTTTGTCTTTGGCTTGGGTGCAGCTCAAGCATCCAGCCTGCCCTGCTAGTGAGTGCCAAGTGGAACGGGTTTTTGCTTGGGCTGTTCTTTGCTGTACTTGCACTCACCAGCACGCTGGGATGGTGGGTGCAGTTTGCCACTGCAGCAATTACGCCCACCAGCATGGCAGTAAGCAACAATGAAACATCATTTTATTGAAGTGTTCGCTGTTTCCTAATTGTAAGTAAAAATGCTCATTAAGTCACTATTGAGAACATGTTTGCCCTGTGGGTTACTCTTACAAACATTTTCAGAAGGATTTAAGCAGCATATAAAGAATGTAAAATATAATATATAAGCTCCACACATTAATCTCATTTTGAGTAAGCCAGGGAGGGAAATGCAGAAAGTATCCTTTGCGACTGCCTGTGAGGATACTGCATCCAGAGATCAGCAGCGAGGGGGCTGACATGGCAAGAGTTACCTCCTGTCATAAAGTGCAAGGGTGCAAGTTAAGCACTTTTCCACAATTTTCTATACCTGTATTGGAATGTCTTCACCTAAGGCAAATTGTTTCCACATACATCTATGCCAGGTTTATGCTGATTAAGCCAGAGAAGTATAGTTAATAAATTTTACAATATATAGGGGAAAGGTAATAGCTATCATATCTGGAAAAAATTAATGTTTTAAGAGACATGAGTGAGTCTGGAGCTACCTTAGTGTCTTCTTATTAAAAATGACCTAGCAGTTAAGTTAAAAACATCCATCTTGTTGTAAATATTTTAATTAATTGTATTTATTAGGAACTGAAATTTACTTTCTTATTCTTTTACTTGTAACAGCACTGTTCGAAAATATGGTTAAAATTCCACAGATTAGATTTTTATTCCCCCCTCCTTGCTCCCACAAGGGTGGATTTCCCTTCTTTGCTTTATGAGGAGTTTAGAACCAGATATTTTTCCCTTCTGCTTACCAAGGGATTAATAGTATAAAACTTGGCAAGGAAATTGCTGTCTGTGAACCAGAGTGAACATTACTTGATGTAACCCAGATATAACAGTTTCTTCTGCAAGCTGAAATTTTTGAACCATAAGGAACATAGGAATGATTTAGTGGCCTGGGCAAATAAAGAGAAAGCAACTTTAACTTGTTGGTATGAAGGAGAGAGTTTGCTCTGTTCTCCTTTAAAATCCTAAGGAAATAGGATTTTAAAACAGCTCCAGTTTGGGGGAAAGAAAGATCCACTTGAAAGAATATGAAATTTCAGGGTGGAGTTTTTTAGTTGGTTTTGGTTTGGTTCTTTTTGGTTGGTTGTTTTTTGTTGTCTAGGGTTTGTTTGGTTTTTTTTTTAAACCATCCAGGTTTTAATTTATTCTGGACTGGTATGATTCAAATCTTGATGGCTGCCAGGTCTTTTTAAATGAACATGAAGTTGGCAGATTGAGACTGTGCAGGCACTAAAAGCACAGCAGTAGCAGCCATGATCTTGAAGGAGCTGCTGTAGCCCTTGTTTATAAATACTTTTGAGAGAGGACCAGAGCTCTCCCCATGCTTTATATCAGAAAGCTCTCAGTGTGAAGTGAGGGCAGAGCATGTGTCTGAGCTTCGTCACCTTGTGTTTCTCTGAAAATGCAGTCCTAAAGTGGAACCAATACCTCCTTCCACACATATGTTGCTCAAAAGAAACATGGTTTTGAAGTCACAAATGCTTCCTCAGGTGGGGTATGCAAGAGGATTGCCTACTATAATATTGTTAATCTGAACTTTGGCATTTTTCCCCGTCTATACTACATCTTCTTTCTAAGGCTTTTTTTTTGTTCACACGCTTTCTTGTCTACACAGCAATGAAGGACACGATAATTTAAATTTGATACAAGCAGCTCAATCTCTGGTTTAGATGTTGTTCATTTGTACAAGCCAATATCTGCAAAATATCTTTATCTGTCCTCATAGTGGGGTGAAAATGGCTCAGATACTCAGCTTTGGATATGTACTAGCTTTTGATTTTTTTTGGTGCATTTGTTAAGATTCTCATGGCACCACTTCTGAAGTTTGTCCAGGTCCCTCTGGATGGCTTCCTGTCCTTCAGATGTGTCAGCCACACAGTGCTTGAGTGGTGGATATAAACTACTGTACCATGCACTTGTGATCTCACCTCCAAAGTCTGGTGTTAAATGTGTGTGTGTATGTGTACAATCACTAAAAAACCTAAGTTTTGGTAGACAGTGGTATATTGCTTCAGGCAATTTTAACCATTTATGAGAAAAACTCTGTAATCAGGAAATGTCTTGAACAGGACATCAAGAGGAGATATTTTTTATTAACCTCTCTGGGCTGTTTCTAGAATTCATTTGAACTATTAGCTTTTGGTGGTTTTTTTAATTAAAAACATCAGTGTTGCTTTTGGAATTTTGCTAAACTTCCTCCAAATGCTATGTATAATTGCAAATTCAGCTAAGTGTTTTAACACATGCCCACGTCTATTTTTAATACCATTTTAACCAGTGTTTCACTTGGACCTCATATATTCTGCATGAAATTACTGTACTTAAGCACCATGGAGTCATACATATTCTTGCACCCTTTTTCTCCTGACTATGCCTCACCAAAAGGGAGTGCTCCCCACTTAAGATAACACTGAGCTGGATGCTAATTTTTACATCCACAGCATGAAGGAGGAGCAAAGAAAACATTTCTAGCAGCATGGGGGGCCATCTCAGTCTCAGAGGGAATGCTCTCCTTTGTGAAACTAAACCTGCATCTGTCTTTGTGATTTGTTTAAACTTTTCACAGAAGGGTATACCTGAAAAGTTAGGCAGAAAGACTTTGTTTGCCCGTATGCAGTTGAAGCCATTACATCTCATCTTTTGAGCAGGGTTCTTTCTCCTGAACCATTTGCCTCTGTTGAATATCGCTCTTTTCTTTCTTTGGCACTTATGCTTGGTGCTTCGTTCGTTCATTGTTGTTATTATTTGCAAGAGCAGCCTCTTAAACACACATTTTATCATCATCATAATCAGAACAAATTATATACATTTCCACAACTTAAACCTGCTGCATTTAATGCTAATTTTTCATTTTTCATTCTTCCTTTGTTTAGGTTTTTGTTGGCATTTTGCACGCTCAGGCTTTTTTTGCAAGGGTAATGATAAACGTCCTGTGCCCCCAGGGGAGGGGCTGCCTGAAAGTTATTTGGCAATAGCTCCAGATATGTGGCTCCAATTTAAAATCTCTCTCTTTCACCCTTCAGTTATATTTCTTTAAACAATACAGCAGAAATACAAGGATTTTTAGTCAGCTTTGGTATGATGGTTGGCTGTTGTTGCCAAATTAATGTTGGTAGCCTTTGAAACATGCCTGTGGCTGTGGCTATAACATGACCCTGCAAGATCTTCCATGGCAGAAAGAAAGGCATGCTGGCTAAGTGTCTTGTGTTATTTTGAAACGGCATTTTCATTTAGTTATTTTTAATGTAATACATAAAGAAATTTTTCAGTGGTGGTAAAATTTTCAGCACCAACTACACTGAAATCAAAGGTAATGTCTTAGACTATTCATGCAAATATCTGGGATCATGTTTTGCCAAGACTGAGGCTGTTTGTGTCATTAAAAAAAATACAGTTGCATAACAGAAGAAGGATAATACCACTTATAAATTTGCTTATAAAATTGAAAATTTGTCCTTGTTCATAATTACAACCATTCCTCAGGCATAAAACTCCACTTGCTCCTTCATACTGAAATGGCTTTACAGGCCGAGTTTTCTGATATAGCGATGCAAAGTTTGTGAATAATAACTAAAATAAAAATCCATTTCATTTTCCTTTGGTAAATTATCTTCTGTTACTTTTTCATAAGGTCATGTACATACACAAGGCATTTTTAGTGGAATGACAAATGTAGGACTTTGTCATGTGTACCACGATAATTGTTTTCCAACTTGTATCAGGCATTGAGGGTGATCAGAGCTTTACAGCTATGGGTGTATGTGGATCAAAAAATTGCTTTTTTGGTGAATTCTTGTATCATTTGAAAGACACAAAACTGGCATCAGAGCAGAAATTCATTTGTTCACAAACATAAAAACTTGATTATTTTCTCCTAAACAAAAAAAAAAAAAATTGTGTTGGTTAGGTCCTTCCTACCCAAGCATACAAATAATTATGAGATGAAAGGAAGGACACTGCAGACCCATGAATTAATTCCTTTAGTGATTTAATGAGCTTTGAATTAGGTCCTGTGGTAACGAAAATGCAAATAGCAGCATATCTTTTGAGACACTCACTGTTTGATAAAGAAGTTGCAGACTCCGGTTTAGACTAATGGTTGGGATGATTTGATCATTTTTCATATCTATATGTTAATTTATTCTAAAAGTCTGAGGTTTACATAAAATTTGCTGTGTCTACATTAGCAAGTAATATGGTGCAATAGATGAGCAGACTGAGGTGGCCAGAGCAAAAGCCTCTAGACCTACATCACCACTAAAATGCAATAAAATGCAATGGGCACAACCATGACAGAATTGTATGGATCCCCTTTACAAACAAATGAAAAAGTGTTTGTTTATTTATTTATTTCAGAAGCCCTTACATCTATTTTTTCTTTGGTAGAGCACTCTTCACAAATAAAAGGTGCCAATTAAATTTATATTAATGTTTTACTATTTAAAAAGAAATTGAGAATCTTGAAGCTGGAACCAAATTTCTTTTAGGATGAAAATTTTCAGTCTTGAGCCTTACGTGAAACTGTCCTTATAACAAAAAGTATTGGTAAAGAGAGAGGAAATGTCCCCAGAACATATATGTATCAATTTGCTCCTGTCCACCTTTTACTTGGAACAAAGGCAACACAAATCCTGGCAAACCAGGAGTTTTCAAGACTAACTGAAAACCTCTATTACTCTCCACTTCTTCATGCTTACTCTCACATTCACATTTCTTCTTAAAATCTCTGATACTGATACTTTTCTGTAGGTAGTATTTGCCTCCCCACTGATAATTTTTTCCTTCTTTGCTTCAATCTGTTAAAAATTACCATGAATTACATCTCCCTTCCTGCTACACATACTAGGCTCCCTACATGTGGAAACTGCTCCTTTACTAATATGTAAATTTAAATGTCTTCTTTTCCTGCCGGCTTAGTATGACTGGATTCTGACCTCAAGACCTTCTGTACGTTTCTAGGTTTTGTCATTACCTTAAGTGTAATATAAATACCCAAGCCAACTCTTGACTTCCATTTTCTGGGGCCCATAGCAGTTAGCTTTGGATGTAAGTGTTTGTTTGGCATGCAGAAGAGTTTAAAATGCTGGTTTATGGCAGATAAGTTCCAAAGGATTGACAAAATTGGGCATCATCACCTCCTCGTATCAGTGTTGTACAGGCTGGTACTGTACTCTCTGAAAACAGAGCATGCTCTATTTTTATTGTTTTTAATTTACCATCCTTAGAGTCTTTCATGGTAGGGAAAGGACAGTCCTTTGTCTTCTTTTGAAGCCTTCACTTGAAAGCACTTTTTTCCCATGACAGCCTCAGACAGGAGGAGGAATGTTCTCTGCAAAGCCCAGCAGTTGCCCAAGAAGCTGCCACCACACAGCAATAATGAGAGTTATTAAAGTTCAGAACATCAGAAGTGAGTGTTTCCAGTTGCAGAATATCACAGTCCTGGCTCATGGCCACCAGCCTGTGTTCAAGCTGTTTCCATTTTTGCTAACCAGCAAAAGAATAACAGGATGTTTATTCCTTTTTTTTTTTTTTTTTTTTTAGCAAGCCCTGCCTATAGGGCTGCATTGAGGTTAAGTACATGCTTTTACTTTTAATTCTATAATTTGCAGAAAAGGTATCTGGTAATAAAAGATGGGAAAGAAGAAAGGAGTGAGCAGTGCAGTGTTCACATGGATTAAAGGTTTACTTTGGCAAAGCTCACAAGCACAGCATGTACTTGCATCACAGGTGTTTTCCCAAAGCATCTCAGCTGCCTAGACAAGATGTCATGGCAGCAACTCGTGTGTGCTCTTTACTGCTGGAGCAGGGCAAACATTTTGCTTAACCACAAAACAGCTCATGAAAAAAAGAAAAAAACAAGCCCATGATGCTGTACTCTCAATTGTTTTCAATTACGTGAGTGATTCTTGGGGCCAGGATTATTCAGATTTAGGCTGTCAGAGTTCATTCTGTCACCGCAGAACATGTAATCCTATAGCTCAAGTCCAAGGCAGAGGGAGAAGATCCACAGTGTGCTCTGAGTCTTGAGCAAATTGCTTTTCCCTTGCAGGATGATTGCTGAACTCCGGCCTCTCTTGTCTTTCTTACATCAGATCTGCTGGTAGTATGACCTTCTGGGCAGGGGCCTTCTTTTGGCCTGCTCTTGGACAGCACTCATATTGTCTGGGTCTGGCTGACCCCTGCAATAGCAATCATAAATAGAAAGATTAGTAAACAATATGTAAAACTGAGTACAGTGTGGTAACTGTTGTCGAGGTCTGTCATGCTCAAAATCCTTGAATGCAAATTTGTATGGAAATTTGAATTATTCTGGGAATACTATCTATAATCCCTAGGATAATTTTAAATGTACTGAGGTAGTGGAATGTAATGATGTTGCTATATTTGAACTGAAACCAGCACTTGGTTATTTGTTTCTTGCTCTGGAACCTGGAATCCAAGTCAAACACTCTTCTCTGCTGTTGAATGGAGCTATTTGTAAATATCTGACGCATTAATGATTTTTTTCAGAATCTATCACAGTAATTACACCTATCAACAGTACATGCTTATGTATGAGAGTTTTGTTTGACTAGTGTTGGTGAATTGGTTTAGTGATGCTGGTACAGTTTATCAATTATTTGCAACTTGTAATCTAATGTAATCTGAAGCAGTCCTACATGAGTAGTGAGACAGCTGTTTTCTGTGAAATTTTCACTGCTTTTCTATTTTAATAAATAGGAGTATCTGACAAGTGAGAGATAGTTTGGGACATAACCTTTTATGAAACAATGCAGGAAGTGATAAAAATGGTTAATAACCAAGACTGAGAGGCAGAATGCTTTTGTAGAAAGTCAATATTTTAAAAGATTTGGCATATTTTTATGTGTTTATATCATGTTGTGGTCCTCTGAGAGTATATTAGGCAATGGGAAATGAATTACTATCACAATCTTTACTCTTTAGGATATGTTTGTGTACAACGAACTTATCCAAACCCTATAGAGAACAACTTTAACCCACACAGTCATAGCAATTTGGACAGGGGGTGGTGGGAAGTTGCTGGTATTTGATGAGAGGTTCAATTTGCCCCACAGAGTTCTTTTCTTGTAGAATACAAACTCTTCCAGTAGCTGTGTGTCCCATCCGGTACAAGGTCACAGAGACCTTCGTCAGACATGTACTCAGGGATCTCTGAGCACAGGGGAGCTGGGATGAATCTAGTCAAGTAACATCAGCAGATCTTGATCATGCTCTGTGGTTGCTGTGAAAAGTCATTGGAAGTTCCAGTTCTTTTGTATGTACGGACTTAGATATTTGTATAATTAATTAGGCCTTTAAACTGCAAAGGAATATGAAATTTTACCCCGTGAAGTTGCCCAACTGCCTTCAGACAATTAGTGTCATTAGAAAAGATGATAGCAGTGCACATATTCATGCTGGTAGAAACTTCAGCTCTTAATGGCTAATGTATGGCAGCCCTGTAGTAGTGTACAATTTCATGTTGTGACATGTTTGATGCATTACAGATAACATATCATTTCAGTGTCAAGGGAAAAGAGTGGTTTGATGTTAGTTTCAGCCCTCTAAACTCTGACTTGCAACCTTAAAGAAATGAAGTTCATGTGTAAAAATAAATGAGAGTGGAAATTCCTTCGCTTACATGTTGCAATAATGTTTTGTATGTTTGTGGGGAACTGGAACTCTGGTCCGTAACTCCTTTATTTAAGCAACAATTCAACAACAGTATTCAAAGTGCTGTTTGTGCAAGATGAAGAAACGTAGATTGAAAAAAAAAAAAAGGATTTGTAGGGCTGACCAGGCAGTACAACTTTGCCTTGAAATTTGAAGATAAAAAGAAAGGAGGACACATAAGCACATTCCACTTTTCAGTGACAAAAGCCTCTGTGACAGGAAACTGTAATCAGTTCTCCTGCAACATAATGGAGTGTCAGTCAGCCATCTAGCTTCTAGGAGGGCAAGGCAGCTGTGGGAGCTCTTCTTGTAAGACGTGAAACAACTGAGGAGCTGGCAATGGAAAGGCTATGAGCAGCCATCAGCCTATCTGCTGCTGGGGAAATATCCTCTGTGCTTTGGCATCTTGCCCCCGAGGTTGCTGGCCAAATGTGAGACGATTTGCCATTAGGGTGAGGCTGTCTGCCAGATGGATAAGCCCCTACAAACTGAGCTCAGACTTTCTGACGTCTCCCACTTGTGCTTTCACGTATCCAAGAGCTGTGGCTGGGACCTTGTCAGAGAATCCATTAATGGGGAAAGGAACATGGAGAGTGTAACTGGTAGTCAGGGAGAAGTGTGCAGTATCTGAATGTCCACTTGGACCCCTGCTCAGGACTGCAACACGGTTCATGCAGCATCTGCAAGGCCTTCTGTACTCTTGTGGACTTGATTTCAAACAAATTGCTGTCTAATCTGCAAGAGTATTGAAGCCTTGAAGTATTGTTTTGAAGCCTGGAAGTATTGTATTGAAGTCTTGTATATTCTACTCAATGTAAGGAATAGTAAATTATTCTTATGGAATGTTTGTTAATACAGTATCATGCACGCACATCTATGTGTATAAACATGTACATGCATATGGAATTTGGGGGATTGCTTTAGGTTTACTTGAGGTTTCCCAGTTATTTGTTCATCTCAGCTTTCAAAGCAAGTAGAAGGTGAAAATCAAAATCAATCTCCTTCCCTTTTAAAGAAAGCACTTTGGAATCACACACAGAAAGGTGCCTTTTATTTTTAAAGCTATATCCTGTTAGAAGCGAGCATGAAAACCACCTGCAAAATACTAATCTTCTCTTTCCAGGTGGAAGAGTTGACACTCCTGGGAATTCAGCCTGTGATAAGGCTATTATAAACGTGAGGCTTAAACAGCAAAGCAACTAGTATGCTTTAATCTGCTGTGAAGCTGTACCATCCTGATGGATGGCTAGTTGCTTGCACTGAGGCTTAATATGATAACAACTTTTTCTACCATCAAGTGGCAT
Organism: Anomalospiza imberbis; assembly: GCF_031753505.1. Classification (NCBI taxonomy): domain Eukaryota; kingdom Metazoa; phylum Chordata; class Aves; order Passeriformes; family Viduidae; genus Anomalospiza; species Anomalospiza imberbis. Next base: position 62,407,866 of record NC_089686.1, read on the forward strand.
CCCCCCTACATTATTGTATGGAATACAACAGAAGTACCTCAGTGGTTCTCGCTTTTGGTGTCCTTCTATCTTGAGAGAAAGGAGGGGCAACTTTGAGGAGGTGGGCTGTTGAGGAGGAGTGGTTCTCCCCTCCCTTGGAAAGAGCTGGAGAGGGGACAGTCTTGTCCCCGAGGCCAGGGCTGACCTCACCTGTGTGACAGCTCTGAGGCTGTCACTGTTTTCTTACAGACGCTCCTGCCTGTTCTGGCACTGGTCTGTCCACTGAAGGACAACAGGTTGAGACCAGGATTAAAGCCTCATTTCTTTGCTTCTGGCTGATTGCTAAACTGGATCACTGGCACTCTCGATGCAATTTAACCCCTTTGGTGCTTGAGACTCAGTTTTATCCTGAGCTGCAAGTTTTCCCAGTTTGTGTGCAATTAACTTGTTTCAGAACAAGAATTCACAAGTGAAACTAATTTTAATAGGAGGTACATTTGCAATGGGCATTGAGATTTCTGTGCATCCAGGCTCTGAGGCTGTTCCATCAGCATGAGTGATAAATCCTTTCTAAAGGCTAACACAAATTCAAGGCTCTGTGGGCCACACATAAAAATATGATCTTACATTTTCTGAAGTAGAATCTTTGTTCATTTTACTTTGGTGGTAGTATCTTAAAAGTTTGTAAAATAACCAAAAACTTCCTTATTTCTGGAAGCTATTTTCAAGTTTAGAGGCAGGTCAAGAAAGGAAGGAATTCCATTTTCAATGACATCCAAAGATATCTGGAAGTCTGTCATAGAAAGATATCTTTCTATGACATCCAAAGATATCTGTGAGTCTGTGTTTATATGAATATCTGTTGTCTCTATAAATGCAATTTTTAATCCTTTTTATCAAAAAACTGGTAACTCCAGAATGGTCCTTGGTAAGACCCCAGGGAAGACTTAACCGTAAAAGAGGATGTGTGGAAAAGAGAAATTTGCTAATAGTGCAGACGTTGTCTTTAGCTGGTGCTGCATCAAGAGGGAAGAAATCTCCTTATGTCTCTGAGTGCAGCCAATGGGACAAGCTGTGTGCTAGTGGGGCTACAGGGAAACTGCCTTCCTCTTGTGCCAAAGGAATATATTATCACTGAAACAAAGGAAAATAAAGGATCCTCTTGTTTCAAACTACCCTCACTGCCGCAGAGGAGGAAGGCTTTATGGCTTGCCAAGAGGGATAAACTTTCACCTGAATGGGGAAAATTGCATGGATCTCTCTAGCAAGGGAGAAGTTGCTGGAGGGTGGGTGGCTGCAGCAGAGAAAGAGCTCTGTTCCTATATGCCACAGAGCAGTACAGTGGGGTTTATCGCTTGAAATAATCTGTACTACAAGCTTTTGTCTTGAGATTTCAAAAAGTATCCACACTAATGTAACCACAGTGAACTAATCTGAGTTATCTTGAGCTGTGACTGAATCTGACCCCAGTGTATTTTGCTTCCAAGTAGGAAAGGCTAGGAATAATTAAGTACACAGGAGTTCCTGTGAATTGTATTTAAAATCTAAGATTCTGCTTCTACATAGCAACTTACATGCCTTGTTTTGCAGACATATGGCTCATCCTTCACGTGTGTCATATCATGAAAAATGTGGCTTGTAATTCTGCTGTGAAGCAAGATGTTTGTGATTATAAATACAAATGATATAATTTGTGTTTTTTTAAGGAAATAATTGTGAGCTATCAGAATATCTTCTATTTAGGGGTGGCAACAGGATGATGTTTTGCATTATATATATATGCATATAACTGTGTATGTGTACATGTACATATATATAAGTACATAGCATTCTCAGACATCAAGATGCAGGTGGCTCTTTCTGAATCCCAAGAGCAGAGTGTGTATCCTGAAAAGCAGATTTGAGGAGGAGATGATTGATACCTAGGCTTTGTAAGGCTGGAAAACTTCACCAGCAGTACAGTAGGTTGGAAAATAAATATCTGTAAGGAACAAGTTCTCTAAACCATGGCAGCAGCTCTGTAGCCTTCTTAGTGACATGGATTTTCCACATGCCTCCCTGAAGCTCAAATGAGGATGGCTAATGAAATTAATCCTGTTTTCCTGGAAAAGCTTGTTCCAGGACCACTCGATGCTGCTGATATTGGTGTCCGGAGGATCATGAAATAGGAAATAGCTGTTTGAGAGCTTAATGAAATCTCACATGCTGCAGAAGGGCTGCTTTGGAAGCTGTCACGACCCGCTGGTATATGGGGGGTATATGATGTTCATTCTAGGTCCTCCTCATGCTGAGCAAAGATTATGTGTCAAAGAACTCGTATGCTTTTATTATACAGTTGCCTTCGATTCAGCAATGAGACCACTATTTAGACACATAAGGCATTGGTTAATAAGCCCCTAAATTTTAACACTTCTTAAAAGCAGTGGCTAATATGCCCTTAATTTTTACTGTACACTTTAATAAGCTCTCAAATCTTTCAATTCGAAGTTGCTGGCTAAGAAGCCACACTAGACTATTTCTCAAAGGTGCTGGCATAAGCCACAACACTGCTTTTCAAAGGTACTGGAACAAACCACAACACACTTCCACAAGCTCCTCACTCTAGCAACAAACTTCAGTATGGAGTCTGGGGTAGAATATGATAGCTGTTCTTTCCACAGGCAAAGAAAGGAAGAACACAAATAAAGACAGAAGAGAGAGAAAGAGAAGAATATCACCAGTCCTTAGATACTGCATTGGTCCTGCCACATGGCTGTCCAGAGCTGGGGTAAATAATAAGAGTGAAAGAGAAAGGGAAGAAAAAGAGCACCAGGGGGCCTGATCCACTTCCTTTTACAGTTACCTTGGTGCATACCTCTGATGCAAACTATATTTTTCCTGCTGGCTCATGAGCAGACAGCCCATTTGAGCCTTTCTCCAGGAAGCAAGTAGAGGGACAGGCGGACTGAGCAGGAGTCCTAGGTGGAGCAGGATGTTGATTCAGAACAGGTCTGCCCCCCTCCCTGGGACCCTCTTCTCCAGTCACACCTTTCCTGTCATAACAGTCAGAACGTTTGACACAAAACATGTTTGTGTCTGGTCCTTTACAGAGGCTGAAAGGATGGTCGGACACAGTGAGCAAAAAAGGGTTAGTAGAGCTCAGAACTCCTGAGCCTGTCGAAAGACAGCAGAAATCTCACAGGAAAGACATGTGCTGTATCTCATCATCCTGAGCCACTCAAGAAATCCCAGAGGAGCTTCAGAGATTTGGCAAAAAGGGTTGATAAAATGCAGAAAGCACATTAGGATTGGAACGCAGTGCTTGGCTCTGGAGATGGGGATAGGAATCTCAGTAAATATATATCTTCAGATAGACATTGCCTCTCGCTCTTTGTCTAATGGCTCGAGCAGTCACCACCCTGGAACATGATTTCAGCATCATGTAAGTTGCCTTTCTCCTTTTCTTGTGGGTGAAACATCAAGTTGTAAGTGGTTCAGTTGCTCTATTAACAACAAGTGTTACAACCCGTAAAAATGAGCTTCAGTGTGAGCTACTGATTCTGGTACTATGGGAGTTACAGGAGGATCCTAAAAAGTTAGCTACCGACAGGACTTAAATCCTGTTTCCAAGGGTCACAACTTAGCCAATTAAATGCAATATGTCCCTCTGAATAAAAAACTGAAAAACGTAATAAGACCAAGCCCTAAGGCTGAAGTAATTTGATGTCCTTTTCAACCATATTTTTGATATTTTTGTGTATTTTGATCATTAAACATTGTTCCCACACTGTTTAAGATGGCCCAAGGTGAAAACAAAGCGCACAAAATCTCAGGCTAAAGCAAATCCAGTAGTAGTTGTTCTGTTGCTTTTCAAAAAGTCAATCAGTTTAATACTTTTTCTCCAAAATGGACAAAATCTACAGGTGAGATGACATTAGAGTTTAGACTTGCATTATCATTCATATTTTATTTTAAAAGCAATTTTTAAAGAATCTTTTAAATCTGTTTGTTTTGGGCAATATATTTAAAACTGTCTGTGCAGAATTGCCTGAAACAAATTGCCATCTCACATTCCATATATTCAGGTTTGATTAAATTATTTCAACAGCCATTGCAAGAAATCAAAAGGAAGCTATGAAATGGAAAAGATTTCTTCTTCTAGCACTAAGAAATAGCTTGACAAATTACATTTAATTGCAAACTTAAAATACCAACAAAAGCATAAAACCAGAACAATAAAAAGAAAGATGATTTTGTTATACTTTCAGTGGATAGTTTTTAACAAATTTGTGCTTGGTTCCTGTCGGATTGTAGTAAGAAATGAACCGGTATTAGAATCATGGCTTGAGTGATCAAACAAGGAGGACTGGAAAAATTCTTTGGCAGAGATCCATCTACACAGGAACTTGGCCTGCATGCAGAGAAAATACACTGCAGATGTATAAATTACACAGGCTGGGATAGTGCTGGTCAAAGCCATCCATACTGGAGTCATGTGGGAAAGAAAGTCTAGACACCATCGATTAACTTGCTTCAACTAAAATCATGCAAACTAGAAATTAGCTGAAGCCACATTTGAATAGTACGCACAGAGGAGTTTCTAACCAGCTGTGTTAAATACATGTTCAAACAGAGCAACCAAAGAAATTCAGCCAGTTGGATTTATTGGTAAAGCTTACTCATAATTGTAGTTATAATTAAGTGTTTTTTTAAACAAACAGTTAATTAAGCCTACCAGAGGGGCAAAATCAGTCCACGTTTTATTACAGAATGTAACTTGCAGCCAAGGGTTAATTGTTGTAGTCCTACATTTTCATTGCTGCAACCAAACTTTATCAGCAGAGAATCCAAATTCCTAATTATTAGCACACAAGGCCAAATTTAAAAAATGTAATTTATTTGATAATTTTAACCAAGGACAGGTTGTTTTTTTTTTTTCCTGAGGAGAAAAAGAGTAGAAAAGGAGCAATGCAGCATTGTTCAGTCATTTTTGGGAAAGATAAGGAACTCTGTCTAGAGCTACTGTCATTTTTGGAAGGCACGAGAAATTGGGGAACTGATATTGAGATGGGTTTTATGTAGTATATAATACCATATAGTGCTATATTATGTATAAATTCATAATATATTATCACTGTATTTCTGAGATTTGGGTTTAACTTCCCTAGTTGTATCCCTTTTGGTGATTGTGGATAGTCTGGCCACTGCAGATAGTCAGGGTACAAGTGCTTTTTGACCTACATGCTCAGTCCCAAGCAGAGTACAGATTTCAAGAGGTCTAAAGATATAGCCAAGGAAAAAACTGCTCAGGTGACGACATGGACAAGAGAGTAAGTACTACTAAATCTTCTCAAAACTCCTGAAAGGTCTTTCCATGGTCTGTGTTCACCCAGAAAAACAGTTACCTGGACAGTCAGAAGCTGACTTGAGTTTGAATATGGTCAGAGAACTTTTTATGGACAGTAAGGCTGAAACAGCTTGGTTAGCTGCCAGTGTGCAACTACTGCAGATGGGACTTGTGCCAGCTTTAGCTGCATTACAGGATAGCTATTTAGGAAGTTTACAGCTTTTCCAGGTCCCATCTATGTGCCTCCTTCTAAGTCAAGCCATCTCCCCCTGCCCTCAGCATGTAGGCACAACAAAGAATACACTTCTGTGACACTCAGACATTCCTTCAGGGTCTCACCTCTTGCCATCAGTGGTGATGCTGCTCATTGCTGCATCTCCTCTCCTCGAAGCCTCCCTTGTCATTTCTTTCTTTCCCAGGCAGCACTTTTTGTGCAATTAAATTATTTCAGCAGCCATTGTGTGCCCTCCCCAGCTGAGCCCCGCAAGCTGCCCCTTTCAGCTCTGGGACCTGGCACCCAGCAAGGAGCGCACAGCCAACTACTCAGCTGCAACAGCTTCTAAACACATAAAACATTTTCTGTTTTATCTTTGTAATCACACTCGCGCCTTTCAAAAGCTTTCCCCCAGCGCTGGCCGATGTCACTGAGCACACCGCATCTGTGGCTCTGGATGTGCCTTGGATTAGGTGGATGCAGACCAGGACCAGCCCTGGACTTCGCTCCAACTGCACTGCAAACACAAAAACTCTCACAGGTATGCATCCACCTTTCAAAAAAACATCATGCTCTTTGAAAAATTGCTTCTTTCACTGTAAAACACAGTGGAGCAGGTGTTTCTTTTTGGCCATTTTCCAGCTAAGTTGCCCTCCACAAATAGAAATATAACTGTTTACTTGTCTACATGACATTTTAATTGAGAGATTTTACTAACCACCATAATGGATGTACCAGATAATTTTGGACCTGAAGTTTGGAAAGAACTACAGAAATGCCTGTTTTGAGTGGACAGTGAATATGCAAGGAGGAAAAAAAAAACAGATGGAAGTAGGTATGTATGTATAAGGCATGGCATGATCTTTCAGAAGGCAGCAGAGAAGCAGATTCCTCCAGCATTTTATCTATATTTAAAAACCAAAAAGCTCCACCTACAGCAGGATTTTTCTGAAAAGAAGTGACTTATCTCCCTGTACTGATACTGAAAGTAAGAACTGGCATCAGTAAAATTAGACATTGTATATATGCGATGTAGATACTTCAGTTGTGACAATGTATGCTGAGGCTGAGAAGGTTTTCCTGAAAAGTTGGCCAAGAAACATACACTGAAGGAATACAGATAGTGTTTTACTAGGGAAATGCCTAAAATAGTGTGAATCTTTAGTCCTTAGTGTAGCATCCTTAAATGAAATGTTTGTTCAGCTGGAAATGAAGCATTTGTCTGACGGTTTTTCATATAAGATGCTGACTGTTTTCAGTTGAACACTTAAGTCAGTTGAGGTCTGAGAACCTAACTTGGACAGTATTTTGAAGTGCTCAGTGCAAGAAATCTTAGAGTTGGTTTTTCAAGTGCATGAATTTTCAAGATTAAGTCCAGGTCTTCAAGTCAAGCAGTTGGAAAATAAAACATGCACAACTGGCAGATGTCCTTTTCTGGTCGGTTTTCCAGCCAGCTGTAACTCACCTCCCCTTGCAGTCTCCTCCTGCCCCTCCTGCGTGTGCCAGTCAGTGTGGCACTATCCCACCCAGCAGTATCACAGCATTCAGCAATTTTAACCACTGCCATTCATCCCCTGCTCGGCACTGGTTTTTCCACGTGCCCTGGTACAATTGCTCCCCTGATCAGCACCCACCATGAGTCATCAAGAGTTGTTGAATTGTGCTCGTTTGTTCCTGGGCTTTTTTCTACTCATCAAAATGAGCTCAGCAAACAACTGGCTTTGGTAGCCATCCATGAGCCCTTTTGCTCACAGAAAGCAGCACCGTGCTCTGTGGGTCAGCCACTGCACACAATTGCTCCCACAATTTGCTCAAACCTATTTTCTGAGTTGTATCAGTCCATGGCCTGCGGTGATATACTGGGAGGATATTCAAGAACTCTTTTTCTTTGATGGCTCATTTCCCTCCAGTTTATGTCTATTCGCTGTATGTATGTGCACATATATAGTCATTTAGCTTAAATTGTTCTCATATGTTCCTATGAGCTCATAGTGTATTTATAGAAAGTAACTATATTGCTTCTCAGGCTTTATTTTAGTAGCCTTAATGTGATGTCTTCCAGTCTCTATCATAAGACAGATATTTCTGGTTTTTTTCTATTTGAAATTATCTTGCTCTAACAGGAAATTTCTGCTAACAGACTGCAAATTACATTAGTCCAACTAATACAATCACACTAATATTTGTTTATTTCTGTCGCAAATAACTTGGTTGAAATGGACTCTCTTCAGATTCTTCCACAGGTGTAATAGAGTGGTTTAGTTATCCTGTGATCAATTAATATCCAAAGATTTTTCTCCTATTCTGCTTTTAATTTGCTGAGTTCCAAGCTCAAGACAGAAATTCATGCTCTTAGTTCCAGAGCACATATTTTTGCCAAATTTTATCCTGATTCTATTTGCAAGTTGTAAATTCTTCTTAATCCTTCTTATAATACTTATGTCTTCTTGCTTTAGGGCACCATCGTATTTAGTTAATATCCTCTGGCTCTCTCTGGCAAAGTCACTAATGAAAATGTTAAATTATGCTAAATTATGTTCTCTTACAGAGAACAGCTCTGTAAGAAGTTACCTTGTTGAAGATGGATATTTGTATTTTATTACAATAGAAGCACCTGGTGTTCCACCTTAGAAACAAGTGTTTCTGGAAGGAGAGACTTATCTTGGATTATATAATGCTTGCTGATTACTTTAGAGGTAAGACTTTTCCCCTAAAACCTTTAATAAGTATTTTCTTACAATAACAGATTATAAAATCACAATGTGGGGGGTTTGAGCAATTTGACTATGTTGGAATCATAAAGCAAGATTGACATCAGTCATTAACAAAAACACTATTTGTAGTGGAAATCTGCCATCCTTGTAAGCTAGTTTAGATCCTGCATTTTTCCAGCTCTGTTTAGTGCATGCAAGGGGCTTGTCACGATCATTAAAAATTCACTCTTGAGAAGTTCATTGGGTTTGAATTTCAGGATTTAGGTCAGTTGAAATGTCTAACTTAGCTTAAAATATAAGGAGGAGGAATTAATGAAAGTTTCATCTGCTCTCTGGACAATGAAAGTGTGTTCTTTCTCCCCTTTTCATACTGAACAAAAATGCACATTAAAAGGAAACAGTTTCAACATATGTTTCTTCACACAGTTTTAAGTCACTTAACTGACTAGGTGTCACATAAATTGATTTTGCAAAGTCTGAATCTTCATACTAGAAGAGAGGGGGAGCGGATGATGCACATCAGTGATGTATATTTTGTCATTATAGACAATAAATTACAAGAAAATAAGGGGTTCTTTATATCAGAAAATCATCAATGTATTTTGAAGTATTAAAGACATATGTCAGTCTAGCTAATTGAGTCAGTAAAGACCTAGCTCAAAACTGAATTATTATGCCTACCTTTGAAGAAAACAGTAATATGTGAGCTACATTTTTTGGCTATTTCTAAAGGATGACCTCTTCTTAGCAATCTTTCTTGTTCCAATTCACTATTTAAATCTTGGCTATTATTTTGTTTTCTGGTAAGTCACTATAACATTTGCATGAACTGTGTCCTGTAAATTCAAAGCTCTTGTCATGTGAAAGAGGAGATTTTCTCAAACCCTTTGTATTTGATTAGTCTGTGAGTGCCTTGGATCAGCTGAGACCCTTGTGCACAACCAAGTCTGTTAGAGTCCAGTTTAGGGGGCCCTTCACTAAAAAGTCTGGTGGGTTGGAGGGCAGCTCAGGGTCACGTGGAGACAAAAAGACCTCCTTTCAAGTCTCCACACCTTTAACTGGTTTGTGGTGCCTCAGGGAAGATTCAGGGTAAGAGACCACCCCTCCCAGGTCTCTGCAGTCAAGTCAAGTTACTGCTGGCAACTGGTAGCCCCCTTGAAGTACTAACAATTTATGGAACACCTAACAATTTATGGAACACTCCTCATTAATATAACAGAAAATGGTTAAGGTTTGAAGATTGAAGGTGATAGTATCTGGCTGAAAAAAAAAATCTATTCAAAGCAATATACTAACAAGCTCTAATCACTAAAAAACCTAAGTGATCTGTGCACAGACTGCAGTTCTTACCCCACAGACTTCCTGTGGTAGAGAAGATATGTTCTGCCTGTCGACTGATGACAGAAGCATCAATTGAGTCTTCCCTATCTTCTCCACATTTTAAACTTACTTTTATATTAATTTTTGTGTTTCAGTGGAGCTTGACTGACCGGTTGCATGTCATGTTCGTGCAGGGTGGTCGTGCTTTGGAGGCGGGTGACATCTGTATTGCGTCTGAGGTAACCTTTGGGGAATGGGTGTCTGTGATCTCACCATGGCTGCTGGTTCAACAGCAGGAAAGCTTTTTCCTCCCTTATTTGACAGGTGCTATGTGGCTTATCAGGTACCAGGTATCACCTAGTATCCCCTTTTGCAAGGATTTCAGCAGAGCCTGACCTTGGTGTTTCCACTTCACTCCACCCTCCACTCAGGCCCCCTCATCATGTACTGTGTGTGGGAAGTTGGGCGTGCTGACCACATTCCGTCCTGGGAGTAGCAACAGCAATTTCTCCCTGGAATTTTAAATATTGTTATAACTATGTCTGTAACTTTCCACCCTGCTCCATCCTCCATTTTCATCCCCCCTCAGCAATGCTGACTGCAATTTTTGTAACTTTTTTTTTTCATTAATTTTGTCCCTGATCTGTACGTTGCTTTGATGGTAACTAACAACCATTACTGTAGCATATTTGGGATTGTCAAATAGTCATTACTGGCACCAAAAGATATCTTTGTAATCCACGACATCTTTGTATTACATTTTCTCTAACTTGTTAGATATTAGGAGGAAATTTTTTACTGTGAGGATGGTGACCCACTGGAACAAGTTGCCCAGAGCAGCTGTGGCTGCCACATCCCTGGAAGTGTTCAAGGCCGGGCTGGACGGGGTTCTGGTCTAGTGGAAGGTGTCATGCCCATGGCAGGGCAGTTGGAACTAGATGATCTTTATGGTCCCTTCCAAACCAAACCATTCTGTGATTCTAAGATTTATAGTGTTTCAAAATGTTATTAGAACAGCGTTAATCAAAGAATTAAATACAGTGTAGCAGTCTTATGTTAGAGATGTAAAAATACTTGATAGTTGAATGAATTGACCTGGCTGTTAGTTTAAGGTGACACCTTAATTTTTACATGTTTTAAGATAAGGGCCTCTTTTCTTTTAGCCTCCACTGGTTGCATTAAGAAAATTAACTAAGGAAAAATGACCCAATCAGAAATTGGAAATATCAGACATTCATAAGCAGAATGTTCCAGGTGTTTTATGGAATATCACAGCAGACCTAAACAAGGGATAAGAATGTTCCATTAATTCTGGGAACTGAGTAAAAACCACTTTACCTTTGTAGGGTGATCTATTAGTAAACTTAGACAGTTTCTTACTATGACTGAGGATTTAATAAAAAATTATTTCATTCTTTGACAGCTTTATCCTGCAAAAGCAGGCACGCGGTCAGGTAATGGAAAGGATTAAACACATCAGCCACCACAGCAGCCAAGGACTATTCTCAGGGATCTAATATTCCCTTCTGAAGGTCCCTGAGAAGCCAGGTTTGAAGCCAGGAAATTATATTTTCCTCAAAGTCTACCTTGAGTTAGATCAAACTAAATTAAACACTTTTTTTAGCCAAGTGGCTCTTCCAGGTGCTCAGTGGAGTAGTCATTCTTAAACTTGTTGTTAATGAGTAATGTTTGTTTGTAGTGTCTGGACCTCACCTGGGAATAATTGCCATAGCATTGGGAAACTGCTTCTCTGGGGAGCCACAAATCCCTGTCTTGGGTTCAGTGAAAACATGTTGAAGATGAGGCACTCCAATGAAGCATTTCAGGTTCGATTTTTTTTTTATTATTATTTTTGCCTGATTCTGTTCCTGTTTCAAACATTTGAGTTTGAATTCTGAATCTATTATAGCACAATGTTATTCTTTATGAATGTTTACTGAATGTTTATGAATGTTTACTGAAGCTCTGTCCTTTGTAGTTGATGATTGAAACACAGGATTATGTTGCCTAGAGGCAACATAATTTTTGTTCCCTGATATGAAAAGTATGGCAAGTAGTCCAGTCTTTACTCCTTCTGTTTATCCCTACTTCCTATCCCAGCAGCACTGGCACAGTAAAACTGCCAGCATCTACTAGAGCTGGTCAAGTATAGGTATGACAATAACTGCAAGAAAAAAAGGAAAGGAAATACTAGTGTTACCATAACCTTCTATGTCTATAGGGAATTTTATTATGCAGCTAGAGAGCTACAGCTTTATTTCCTGGTGTCATGACCCGCTTGATAGGGGGCATGGTGTTCATTATAAATTCTTGTCAGGTTGAACAAACACACCAGTCCATGTGTCAGGGAATCCTGTGCTTTACTGTAGAATTGTTTTAAATCTGGCAGCTAGCCCACTACTTAGTCTCAAAAGCCTTGGCTCACAAGCCCTTAATTTTTACAACACATTTCAACAAGATCCCAACTCTTGCAAACAAACTTCTGTATAGAATCATGGATGTAATATGATAGCCACACTTTTCCAAGACAAAGCAAGACAGGAGAGAAATAAATGCAGAAGAGCGAGAAAGAGAAGAAAGAAGATCACTAGGTCTTAGATCCTGTGTTGGTCCTGCTGCATGGGTGGTCCGGATCTGGGGTAGTGAGACAAAGAGAAAGGGAGGAAAAACAGAGGGGGACTGATTTACTTCCTTTTATAGTTAAGCTGCTGCAAGCTTCTCATGCAAACTGGATTTTTCATGCCATTTGGTCCACACCAGCCATTTCAAGCCCTCCAGGAACTGACTTGGCATGGGGAGAGTTGATGCAGGTGCAATGAGCATAAGCCTCAAGGCAGAAAAAAAGTTGGATCAGCACAGTGCTGCCCCTACTCTGTGGGGGGACCTCTTGTCCAATCACAACTTTCCAGTCGCAACTGTCAGTCAGAATGTTTGAGAAAAAATGTTCTTATGTGCTTATGCCTGATCCTCCACATCTGGTCACATGAGCCTGAAGCTGTGGTACAGTAATTCAAAACATTGATTGGATGTAAGAAATGTACAAAAGAATCATTTGAGGAAATACAGTAGTTTAAACTAAAGTTTAAACAAGATCAAGTAAGTAGTAGTTTCCTGAAAAAAAAAAAAAACCAAAAGCAAGCAAACAAGGCAAAATAATCAAACTCAAATGTACTAGAAAAAAAATCCAAGAATGTCCCTTCCACACATTGTGCCACTGACGATACATGGAGCAAGTGAGTCATGCTGATCACACAGCAAGTTTGAATTGGAAACCCCAATTGCCCAGGGATCTTGGAATTCATCACAAACTGGCCTGAAGGTGAAAATTTTGGACTGTTGTCATCAGAAGAAGAAGAAAAGGTGACATGTGCTGGGGTGGCCCCACCATGTAATCAGCTACCAGAATATGAATAGTATTCTCTCTTCACTGGTGGTTCCTGACATACTGTAGGAATACATAAGAAATAGAAAACTTCTATGTGGGGATCTGTGCAGCAAGTGACAGAAGCTTTTGAGGGATAAGGTGGATCAAGTCAGGTTGCAGATCTGAAAGCTATATTGCTGAACAAAAGAAATGGCCAGCACTTTACCTCTGTGCTGACCCGTGGATGGTAGAAAATGCTCTGTGGTGTTGTCTCCCACAGGAAACGGTCATCCACAAACTTCTCCAATGTGACTCCATGACACCGGCAACAGTTCTCCACAAACTGCTGCAATGTGGGTCACTATTCCATGCAGGGAGGCTGGGCTAAATGACCTTTAAATGTCCCCTCCAACCCAAACTACGGTGTGATAGACAGCATATGTTGCAGCCATTTAACCCACAAAGGTTTACTCTGGGCTACTCCTTTGGAGAGGATGGGCTGTCCTGTCCTGCCTTCCAGATACTACTTCTTTTTGAATATGCCCTCTTAATTTTAATTTCAAATAGTTGTCACAGCATTGCTTTGGTTTTGCTGAACTTTCTTAGGACTCTGAGTAGGGAATTGTTTAAATGCCTCCAAAACTTCTTACTGTGAAACAGAAGCATTTATTCTGTTACTAGAGGGAATCTACTGTACTGTGTGTGTCTGTGGGTTTGGGAGATCCTTTTGCATATTGGCACTCAGGCATCACCTATCTAATCTTGTGGGAAACCCTTCCAAATTTGTCAAGGTACTCCAGCACTGCTGCCTCAGACTTTTCAGCACCCAGAAAAGACACTGCCTAGGGAAAGCTTGAACAGCTGGCACAATCTCTGGGAGCATAAACCACAGTGGGATTAAAGAACCTGAACTGATATGTGAGACCAAATATGATGTTCAGAGGCCGTGAGTGACACCCAGTGGGGCTTTCTCATCCAAGGCAACCAAGCTGGAGGAGCTGTAGTATTTCCTAAGCCTAAACTTAGCCCCAAAACTTTAAAGCCAACCATAGGTCTTTGCTTCTTGACCATAAATGTGGAAGCAGGCAGGTCACGTTCCTGCAGCTTTGAGAAGCACGCCATACACTATGGTTCAGAGTCAGGGCAAACAGCCACGCTGGAGCTCCAGGTCGAGCTGCAGAGGCAAATTTCACCAGCATCCATTGAAGGATCTGCAAAGCCAGAAGGAAATAACCTTGAATGCCAATTCCTAAGCCATGCCATTCCAAATAAAAGTCATAAATTGTAGTAGGAGGTATAAATTCCATATTGACATTCTGCTCCAGCCTCAAGCATGGGAGAATAACACACTGTTCAGGCTGCTGAATGAGCGCTCTGTGTGCACCAAGTCATTAAAAACCTGTGGAATAGTCAGCCATGGCTGCACAAAAATAAATATACAGCTGACTGTAAGCAATTCCTTCACCTGCTTTTTCAAGTAGAATTTTATAAAAATGTTTGTTAAAGGGAATGTTGGTTTTTTTGTGGTTTTTGGTTTTTTTTTAACACAGAGATTTTCGTATATTTGAATTGAAACCATATGTCTGGGTTTATGCTGCTCACATACAACATCTGACTAGTTTTAAGTTTAATACACTGTTAAAAACAACTAAATAAAAATCTGAGTGAATGTGTTAGGATACAAAAAGGACATTTTCAAACTCTTAAAAAACAGATCCGTGAATACAAGTGAATTTTACTATAGAAGCATGAGGAAGGTTATTCTTTTTACGCTAAAGTTGGGAAGATATGGCTGAAAGGAGATTAAACCAGTTAAATCATATGAATTTTTTTACTTTTTCCATCTCGTCTTTCTTTTATCTGCACAGAGGATACTATTACATATATTTCAGTTTTACCTCAGGCAGGAAGGCTAATCCTCTGTGGAGACATGTTTAATAAAACTACATGCATTTGGTTAGCCTAAATAGGTAGGCTCCCCCTTTAAATTCACCAGCAAGGACTTTAGAAGATTAGTGAGGAGAGGAAATTTGATTAATAATCAGTATAAATGTGTCAGGATCCAGCTTTTATTCAGGAATTCATGCCTGATCTTAATATATAAGATTATGTATAAATCAGAAAATACCATCCTTATAAAGGTGGAAAAACTGGAAATTCTTTAGTGTGTTTAAATTGTTGGGGAATTGACCTGAAGAACAGACCTGGTGAAGTCCAGCTTTCAGAAAATTTATGTTCTCAAGACCTTGCCTCAAATGAATACATTAGATCACAGGTCTACAAAATCTGAGAAACTGTATAAATGGATTAATCCCATTGGAGATGACATCAGCATTTCCTCACCAGACTCTTCTAGGTTTCTTCCAAGGCTTTTATTTAAATTCTTTGCTACCCCTGCCTGAGAAGGACATGTCAGATTGTAAGCTTTCTCTACTTTGTGAGACAGGGAGAGAAGGAAAAATAAACTTTTGGGGGTTTTAAAATCTTATTTTGCTCCTAACAGGTTAGATGGAAGGAGAAAGCATTTTTTTATGAATAATTAGTGAACTATGTTTCTGTAACAGCTGCAAAGTATGTGTTTCCACATGCAGCCTTTTCATGATTACAGAGAACATTAAAAATAACACAGAAAGGATTGAAAATCAAATTGACATGTTAAAAGCATGAGATGCTGTCTCTGTAACAAACCATATTTACAGTAATTGGAAAATTTCTCCATGTGCTGGCCAGCAATGATGTTTTTTAAGTGTTTTCATTTCCAGTGAGGAAGTGTTGTTATTTCCACTTCAGGAACCTTGCCGAAGAGATGCTAGCAATATCCCTTTTGGGGTTCAGGGTTTTTCATCAACAGGCAGAAGCTGCACTACTAAAATACTGGTACATATTTATCCCACTTTGACTCTCTTTTAACCTTTTCCCTTCTTAGGAAGTATCCAGATGCATCGCTTCACTTTATAAAAGCAAACTGAGCATAGCCTAAGTTTTCTGCTTTAAGGAAATTATATTTCCATCAAGCAAACCAGCACCCACCACAGAGATGGGCTGTGGTAAAATCTTTTTCCATATTTTTTTGCCAAGGCCAAGGTCATTCTGGTGTTGGCTAAAACTGAAGTAGGTTCAATATTAATTGCAAACTCTTCTGAGACAAATAGCCTGACAGACCTTTTCCATTAGTTGTATTCACATTCAGTCTCATACCCAATCTTTCTATAGCTACTTGTGTTTTTTGAATTTGGTTTTCTGTAATGCTTATCCAAGACAGGCCAGTGCTAATGGACTCAGAGGATTCTGTGCCCAGACACAGATGTGGTTTCAGCCTGAAGTTTGTGAAGGAGAAAAGGGTTATCATAATCAGTTAGTTTAAATAAGCTAACATTAAAGTTGTTTTCTCTACATATTTGTTTTTGAGATATCTGTTGGTCAGCTGTTCCAATTCTGAATTAAATATGCCTTTTTGAGAAATTCAAAATTTCAGTGAAACCCCAGACATTCTTCTGGTCCTGGAATATTCAGTATGGTTTGTGCTTCAGCATACTAATTCTGAATTTCTGCCTGTATTGCAAAGTTATACTGAAGGAATACTAAATGCGTTATAAAAGTTTCATTTCCCAAATCTTTTTTTCACTTTACAGAATTTCTGGTATGTTCTTATGGCAATTTTCCTACAAAAATCCCTGGCATTACTCCTTCATGGACTATTTCATGCCCCCCCTCACTTGATGCCATTTGAGCATTTAGCACTGCACCCTACAATTAGAAATTACATACATATACTTTTTTGTCTCGTTTTAAAGCAAGGTTTCTTTATGTAAAGGCATAGTACAGTTCACAGCAGGAAAACAGAAGCCAGTAGTCAGAAAACATTTATACTCTGAAGCCTGTGGGGCCTTTAGGACCATATAACATATTTCTGCTCTCCAAATAAACAGCCATTTACATCTGAAATATTCTGATGTTGCAAAGATTACCGTACAGAAACAGCAACTGCATGTGACACAAAAACCAAAGATGGAGCATAGCTTGCAGAAGAAAATGTACACAACTGAAATCACCTGAAATCCAGTGCTGAGCTGTGCATTTGCCATCAGTTTATAGGCAATTTCTGGGCTGGAGGCTGATTTTGGTGCTGCATAAGCAGGTTATGCAGCGTAAATTCTACAGTTCTTTATATTACTTTGAACTTTGTTTAAAATGTTCAGTGGAAAAGAAGTGGCTTTACCACAGCAGAGTATATAATGCCAAGTATTTGTAAGATAATGGTACCAGTATGCTACTTTATTTTTGGCTTCCTGTACTTTTTCCTCATTTATACAGAAGGAACTTTTAAATGCTTGAGTAGGCATAGAGGATAAAATACTGAAATCAACCAGTATTTTGACAGTGCCAGGATTTAAATGAGGGCCTTCATGGGAGCGTGCCACAGGAAGATCTGTTTCTTGGATGCATCCCAAAAGCTCCCCAGATATCCGATGTCATGCAGCAGTCCCTATGGACTCCCAGCAGAAAATGCAACATTCAGTAGAAAAGCAGCTTGCTCACTTCCCTGGTTCTCTGCACCCCAGGTTTCTGGTATTCCCGATAAATTCCCTTCTGTCTTCCTTCAGTTTTATTGTCCTCCGGACTTCCAGCTATTGCCAGAAATTACTTTACAATGTTCAACACTGACTGATTTTTATGTTGTTCCTTCAGCCTTTGCTGCGGTGTGCCTGCTGCTGTTAACTGTGATGACGATTTCAGACCCTTCAGCTCAAGTCTTGATAGAGAAAGGTAATTGTTACTTTCATGTAATATCTTTCCGGAAAAAAAAATAACATGATTTTCATTTGTATGCACATGATTTAATGGACAGTTTAAGAGTATTCATATTAGATTATCTCATTGCAGTCTTGAGACTTTTGTCTTTTAGGTGTGATTTTTGGAATGAATAGTGGCTACTCATTAACAGTCTTGTTCTGTCAGTGTGAGCCTTCATCTTTTCCACCATTTGATGCTTTTCAGTTAAAACTTAGAATTCTGTTTCTTTGTAATCCTGACCCATAATAGGTATTGCCTTGTATCAGGCTATGGTTAATCTTTCAAGTTCCAGTTTTTACCAAAACTATGCCCACTGAGTCACTAAGACTGCAGATCCCGAACTGCAGATTTCCTTCCAAAACAGACATTCCAAGTCTGCTTTCCACTGGGGTGAGACTATTTGGATATAAAATTTAAATTACACCTGGATAATGTGTGCCCGATTGAAAACAGCAGTGGCAGGCAGTCAGCAGCTGCAGCAGGGAACAGCATATACGTCTTAGTCTCTAAATGCACAAAGAGAGAACATATTTACTAAGGCTAGAGTTTTTTTATACTCTCTGTGGCACTGGTGAAAGCATAACCATGCTGACAAAGCTATAGCTGAGTGATTTACAGTGCAGTACTTCCATGAGGAGACATCAAAATGGGAGTCCACTAGAACCCAAGTACCAGCCAAATCAGCTGACTGTCAGTAATACCAGCCTGGGTGGAAATGGATGGAGACAATGTGCTGTGATTGGCAAAGAACAAGAATCCAAACAAAACATTAGGTGAAACAAGAGCACCCTGGGAATAGAATTGTTTCAAGGAGCCCCTGTTGGCTAATAGAGACCAAGGACCAAACAGCCTCAGTTGAATAAGCTTTAAACATTTTATAGAAAGCTGAAGCGCGCGGTACCTTAGCCTAATCCAAACTATTTATATGAGTGTTTTGTGAACTTAATTACAAATTTTAAATGTTTCCAAATGATTGGAGTGCTTTTGTTACAATAGCTTGTCTAGCTGGGCTTCTCAACAGAAAGTTGCCTGGAAAGAGAAGCTGCCTAGACACTGCAAATATTTCTCACCTTGAGGTGTTTGTGATCTCAAATGACTCCAGAACTTGCAGAGACTACTTTAAATCAATTCGGTGAGTGAAGGCTTCAGTGATTGCTCTTGCTGTCTCTGGTTAGATTTTGTTGATTGTCTGACTGGTTGGTTTATTTTTTGCTTTTGTCTCTTGTTGTTAGTCTTATGACCGTCTGCATTTATGTGAAGTGTTTCAGTAGGCTCTGAAGTCAATACCCAGGCACAGTGATATCCCAGGTTACCATGGAGTATTAAAGGCCACACGGAAGTGACAGCTTGCACTCAGTAACTATGTGTCTTACATTAAAGGGCCTGGCTATGTAGTTATGTCCATCACTGAGCTCCCAGGAACCTACCAGACACATGGGAATAGGTGCCTTCCCTCAAGGAACAGTCAGCAAAGAAGGGAGCAGCTTGTGGAGCTCAGTACACTTGAAATTGAGATGAGCATCTGGTCTCTACAGCAGCTATTTGCTTCACGTGTGCCCAGAGACAGGATAGCTTGAGATTACAGAAAGCTGATGTGAGGGAAGGGGTTCAAGACTGCTTTTGAATTATAGGTGTCTAAAATGATGGCTGCATAAGAAATGGTAGACCCAAAGGCCCCTGAGCCCCCTAAGCCTTAATCTACAATGCCCAGAATAATAGTGAAAAAAGCATAGATACATCTCAAGTGTCTGGCTTTTTTTCCCACCTAAGTTAACTGTAAGCACCGTGGTTATTTACAACACGCAGAAAGTGTCAAGATGATAGTTAAAGTACTTACTTACTTTGTAGGGCCAACATAAATATTGTTGCATGCAAATCTCCCACAAACAGCAGCAGGAATTTTAACTCTGGATGACAGCAGGATTTGGTATAATCTTTGCTAGGTGGTGATTTTTTTCCATGAAAGAGAAAAATTGATGTGAAGGGAGTTGGTAACATTACAAACCCTTTCTTTTCGTGATCTCGCCTTGATTTAACAACCCAAAAATGGTAAAGACAGATTTCTAAAAGTTACGTGCATGATTCAACTGTGCCACAATTCTGCTACTAGATTCACCCAAACTATTGTTTCATGAAAAAGAAGCGCTTCTTATGAAGTCAGCCCCATAGGATGCACTGTAATGGGGTTTTCCTTGAACACATCAGACATCTTGTTTAAGAGCAAATTTTGTGTTTCATTTTCCCATCTTACCCTATCAAGGTTTATTGTTTTACTCTTTATCCTTGATCCTGCATCTTTTTCCTACCCAAGTTTTTTATCAATGACAAACTACGAGCCCTGAGCAATGCTGAGAAGTGTACCGAGCCGTGTGTTTGAGCCGCTGTACAGATCAGGCTGTTAGCAAAGCAGTAATTTCTAGCGGGAAGAAGAGCAGAGCTCAGTAAGTAAGCTGCAGTAAGTAGGGGGTTTTCTGTTGAGGGGAGAGAGGTGTACGTGTCTCCCTCCCTCCCCGTGGGACAGCCCCGCGGGGGCGGTGCTCGCGGGGCCTGCGGCCGGTGCCCGCGGCGGGGGCGGCCCGGCCCGGCCCGGCCCTGCCTGGCGCGGCTCGGGGCCGCTTCCCCCTCGGCGGGGCCGCGGCTCTTAAGGGCGGCGCGCCGCGGCCGGCCCCAGAGCGCCGCCAGCTCTCCGGCCGCGCTGCCGTGCTCGGCCCGGGCGGCCCGCAGCGCAGCCGAGGCCGGCGGCAGCGGGGAGCCCCATGCGGCACGGGCGGCCCTAGGCTGCGCGTCGGCCGCAGCATGCCGCTCCCTCTGCGCCTGGCGTGGCTGTGCTGGCTCTGCAGCGTCTGCCGCGGCTACTTCGAGGGGCCGCTGTACCCCGAGATGTCCAACGGGAGCCTGCACCACTACTTCGTCCCCGATGGGGACTACGAGGAGAACGACGACCCCGAGCGGTGCCAGCTGCTGTTCCGGGTGAGCGAGCAGCGGCGGTGCGGCGCGGCGACGACGGGCGGCGGGCTCAGCCTGCGCGAGGAGCTGACGGTGCTGGGGCGGCAGGTGGAGGACGCGGGCCGGGTGCTGGAAGGCATCGGCAGGAGCATCTCCTACGACCTGGACGGGGAGGAGAGCTACGGTGCCTACCTGCGCCGCGAGTCCGCCCAGATCAGCGACGCCTACTCCAGCTCGGACCGCTCCCTGAGCGAGCTGGAGGGCAAATTCCGCCAGGGCCAGGAGCAGGGCGGCCGGGAGGAGTCCCGTCTGGGCGACAGCTTCCTGGGGCTGCTGCTGCACGCCCGCGCCCTGCTCCGCGAGACCCGCCACGTCTCCAGCGGGCTGCGCGACAAGTACGACCTGCTGGCCCTCACGGTGCGCAGCCACGGCGCCCGCCTCAGCCGCCTCAAGAACGACTATCTCCGCGCCTGAGCCCGGAGCGGCCGAGCCCGGACCCCCGCCGGCTTCCAGAGACACCCCCAGCCCCACCGCCCGTCCCCCGGAAGGCACAACCCTGGTGTCCGCCTGGAAGGAGCACCTCCTTGGACAAACCCTAGAATTACGAAGCTCGGAAAAGACCTCCGAGATCGTCAAGTCCAACCTTTGACTGAACACCACCACGCCCACTAAACCATATTGAGAAGTGCCACATTTGCTCATTTTTGAACGCTTCCAGGGATAGTAACTCAACCAAAATACAGTCTTCTCCATGGAAAAAGCTTTATTTATTTTACCTTCTTAACAAATAGCACAATTCTATAAACCAGGAGGTTCGAGGTATGTTTAAGTTAATATCCCATATTCAAAAGTCTACCCTCTGTTACATCATTCATCTTTGGTCGCAAAATGAAATAAGCTTTCTCTTCTGCGATTCCCTGTTGTTTGTTTCTGTATCACCTGTTCTGCTGTGGCTCACCTGCCCTAAGTGTAGCTGAAGTGAGGTGCTGGCCAGCTCCCTCCAGACTCCTGTGTAGCAAATACTTAAATTGCTTTTGTTGTTAGTCCTTCAGGGTGACACCTCTGGCCCTCTGTTAACTTCCTTTCTAATGATATGTATTATATGCTCCTTAAATGTTGTTCCACTGCATAAAGCTGTCATTTTCATTTGTGTGTGGAAAGATGGGAACTATTCTGGCAGTATTTGTACTTCCAGGCTTGCTTATCTGTGACTCTAAGCTATCATAACCCTAGGAAGCAGCCAAAAAGTCTTATGTCAGATCCTGAGAATGCTGGTGGAGATTTTTATAGCAAAAAGAATGAGCCCTAGTGCTGATTAGAATTTTGGATCCCAGATTTGAGAGCCAGGAGCATGTTTCTAAAGCAGATGAAAAGGTTTTGTCTGTGCAAGCACATGGACTTTTCCTGTTGGTGACTTTGTACTTTTGCTAGCTAAGTTATTAATGTAACTTTGTGGTCTTAGACAATAGCAAAAGTGCCTGGTGGGAAGGAGGGTGGAGTTTTTGACTCATTGCTATTTAACTGACAGTTTTGGGTAATGTGGCTATTAGGTTACAGATACTGCAGGCAGAATACCTGTTGGGATGAAAAGAGTTTATAGGTTGTTGTAATAAATATTTGAAAACAATGTTAAAGTACATTTTTGTTATTAGTTTCCGAGACACTCTTGATTTTAAAATGTTCTGTTGAAATGTGTCTTTTCAGCAAAACATTGAAAGCTTGTAGCCCCTGCCAAGTGAAATAACTTGCGTTTTAGTAAAAACAAATAAAAATTTACAGACTCATGAGGTAATCAAGTTACATTAAAAGCAACAATACAAAAGGGCTTGTGGGGCAGACTTTTCTGAGTTTTTAAGCACCCGTGGAAGAGAAGCTGATGTACTTCTGAGGTGTGTTCTTGTTAACCCTGCTCCCATTTAGTTATACTTCAGTCTGCAAACCATCCAGTGGGTAAGTTACTCAGCAGTGCAATGGGTCAACATAAGTCAGCTTGGACTAGAGTGCTGAAGGCACCAGGAAAGTCTCATGAAGGTAGGTGCTTACAGAACCAGACAGCTCATTTTGCTGAAGGCAGTGAAATGTAGCCTACTGGCAAAATACTTTAGATGTCATTTTGCATTTTTAAGTCCTCAGTATCTTTAAAGATTTACTGGGGAAAAAAAAAAAGAAACATTTTATTGGTTGACTCTGGTGGAACCACTCAGTGTTATTTTTCTGTTCTCACATTAGAAACTATATGACAAGTTTTAGCTCTTAAAGATTTTTTTTTTGTGATACTTTCCTTGCCACTGGAGACAGATGGCACAACAGAAAAGTGAGCCGAGTCACTGAGTCTTGTGTGCCCACTATCTTAGCAAAAACATAGTAGCATTTCTGGGCTGGACCAAGCTCCAGAGGTGCCTGAGACCAGTGTCCCCTGAAGATGTCATGCAGTTCCATTTGTGCCCAGAGGCTTCTTAAAGAAAGTTTAAGTCTGTGTTTTACCCACTTTGAGTCATTTGTTACATGAATTGTAAACATCAGTAAATAAATAAAAATGGCATGACTGTGCTGTTTTTAGGTATATGAGAGCAGTATTCAAATCCTAATAGAAAAATAGTAGTAGTGTAAAACACAACTTCTTGAATATCCTTTAAGCAACTTGACTATTCTATTTGCAGTAGCAAATGTTTGGTCAAGCTGAAACTATTCCAGTGTATGCAGCATACCAAAAGAGTAAATGTTTGCAGAATGCTTACATTTCAAAGCAGGAGATGTGTGGGTATTTACTCATTCCACTCAATGCCCTGTAAATTATCATCTAATGAAACAAGACTGTGGTACTTTACAATCCACGCTAATGTTTCATATGATAAATATGATGAATTCTTGACATATTATGTTTCAGTAAAATTTAACATTTTTCTATTTTAAATATGGCAAAATTCTGATTTTCTTTCGGTAGCATTGATTTTTGAAGGCTTTAAATGGTCCTTTCTAGGAGAAAATAAAGATACCTGAGTCTGGTCTGTGTATAAGTTCACACATTTAATACAAATAGTCAGTCTTAGGTGGATTTGATGAAGCCAATACAAAAATCTTTTAGGACATTTAAATCTACTAGAGTTTGATTTACATAATTTTGGCTGACCTAAGCAAATTTATATGTTAAATATATCATTTTTGAGTCAGAGCTGATAGATTAAATGATTTTTATAGAGCCGCCTGCAAGAACTGAGTGCTTAGTAAAATTCAGCAGTTTAAAGTTTTAAATTCAATTTTTTTCTTTAAAAACTATGGAAACTATATTGCAGTACTCTTTGCAATCTTATAAATGTCTCGCTTTTGCTTTTTATCTGAAAAAACTTATTTGTTTGGAAGGTATGAAGATCCCCTGGATCTGGATCTTCATACAGCCCATTTTAAACAGTAAGGGCTCTTTTATCATTGAAAATTTGGTAATTATTTTTAAGCCCAGAGCTTTAAAAGGATGCTTGTAGCAGCAGTCATCCCCATTATGTCCTTCTGTTACATTAAAATATAGTATTGGTACTAGATTATTTTTTCTTTTTCAGAATGCAGCAGTTCGAGTTAAAACTGAGCTGACAGTGGGGGTTTTTGTGGTTTTTTGATGATTTTCAAAACATGTATTATTTCTGAATTTATTAAGGAGTTGATGGTGCTGAAGAGCAAAAGATGATTTTCTGGGGAAAAAAAATGCTGCAGCTGGAACAGTCATAGAGAGCTCACTTAAGTTTTTCATCAAGGGGAACAGGCTGCCCAGAGAAGGTGTGGATGCTCCATCCCTGAAAGTTTTCAAGGCCAGGCTAGATGGAGCTCTGAGAAACCTGGTCTAGTGGAGGGTGTCTCTACCCGTGGCAGGTGAATTGGAATGAGATGATCTTTAAGGTCCCTTCCAACTATGATTAGAGTCAAAGCAAGGCACTAAGGAACTCACCTGCACTTCTCTCCAGGTAGCTCACTTTTGAAGGCAGTGCTCTGATGTGGACATTCTCATATCCACTGATACACACAGAACAGAAGAAGCTCAAAGCATGCAGAAAACAATTAACAAAAGCTTGAGAAAGAAAAGTGTACTTGGCTTGTGCCAAGTTAATGGATAGGAATTCAGAGGGGAGTGTGCAAACTGGATTTCAAAACTGCAATTTTCAGTTTCACAGGTTGACTTACCCAGGACCATCATCAGAAAGAGAAGTCAAGCAAAGCTTTCAAAACCTTGGTGAGCCTTTAAAAAATCGTACGTGTGCCAAGCTGGGGTGTATGAGTTGTCTGAAGCTAAATTGTTGCTCCTGTAGGTTGTCATGTACTCAGATGCAGCTTGGCAAGACATAAACCTCATAAGCAAAAAATATACCTTGCTTAGTCACTAGAAACAACCTTGTGAGTTACAGAGCTCTGGTTATAATCTTGTCTAGGAAATGTATATTTTGTGGAGAAGTTCTATTGGATGTGTCTATTACTGTTGGTGTGGCTGTTTATTTACATGGTCTTTATGTTGCTTTACCAGTTTCTTGCTCATGCTATTTGAATATCAATTTTGTGACTATTAAAGAAATTTTCAGCTAACACTGAAGTGTTGTGAGTGAAGTGCATTTCACAGCCACTATTCCTGAAGTAAGCATGTGGATTCAAAGTCTGTAATTTCTCTGTCTTTTAATGTATTTTTACTTGCAGTTCATTGAGGAAATTGTTTTATTATTACCTAGATTTTTTTTTTTGGAGAGCCATTAGCAAAACATTGTTCAATTTGTGGGTCTGCATTTCATTCCTATAATATGTGAAACTGTCAAAAAAGCCTGACTGTGCTACATGTTTCTTTAAAAAGCTGTTATTAGAACATGTGTATAAAAAAAGACTAAAACTGCCTGTTTTATTTTCTTCATTGAGTTGTCATCCTGCCTACAAGATCAATTTATAACTGGAAAAGGCAGAATTTAATGACTACATCTGTAACAAGGAAAACATATGGTCTCCATAACCATTACATTTTTAATGATGTGGCTTGGACAGAGCCATTCCTCCTTGAAAACTACCTTACCCTGGGGAGGTACTGCTGGCAGTCTCCAACATGTCATTAACATTCTTTCATAAGAAAAGACAATGCCAAGAGTGTCCTGTTTTCTCAGATGACAACCTTCCTTAGACTGTCTGCTTCCTTTGTAGGTGCTTAGAAACTGTCTGTTGAGTAGTCATTGTTCATGTCTAAACCTTCTTGTAAGGTGGAGAAGGAAAGTCATTGGAGAAGGTTGGTTTAGGGAAGAGATTCTTATCCAGTGAAGTGGATAATGTGAATATTGTGAAGAGCATGGTGACCAAAAAAGATATGTACGTGCATGATATTTTCCACTCTGCAAATTTTTCCCTGTGACAGGAGTTAGCAACATAGAGTAGTTTTAGTGTTATAACAGAAAGTTACTGTTATTAACACTAATCGTTTGGTATTATATATTTGGTATACAGTGTAAATACTATTATTTACACTAAAAATTTGGACACACTCCAAACTTCAAGATGTTTTTTTCTATCTACTTGTTACCTCTTCTCAAAAATAGTACAAGTACGATTTTTAGTTTAGTGTTATGTTTTAATGCATGAAAATCAATTCAGTGGACTTTCAGTTTCTCAGCTGGATTTATCCAAGACCTTGTTATGCCTTTTTTGGGATAATGATTAAGAATTATTTCCTTTACACTTTCTGTGTGGACAGCTTTTTGGTTAATGAAGACCAGTTAATTTTTCTTAGTAGCAGGCTTTGTCCTTTCTTAATATGATTTTGTTTCTAATTTAATGTAATTAATCTGAGATTTGTATTAAAATAATGCACTTTTTACTCAGGAGTCAAACAGAGGTACAACAAAATGCAAGCTAATTCATAATTCATAACTGGATCTGCATATAAATTAGGATGCTATTAGATTTGTGACTTTAAGTAATATCTCACATACTCTTTAATTTCAGAAGAGTAACCCTAGGAGAAAAGAGTGAATGAACAAGAAGCCATCTTCATCTAATCTATCAGATGTAGATTACATCTGGTTTTTTAAAGCCCAGTTTCTTTTTTTCTTTGCCTACACCATCACCACCACTTCCACCCAGGAGCCTGAAATGGTTTTTAGGCAGTGTCTTCACACGCAGTGCTGTGCAGCCCTGAAGGAAGGTGGGTACACGGGGCTTTCTGTCTTCACCGTGCGGATTTGCTGATCGCTTGTGAGGTAGCAGCATCAGACAAATGTTTTTCTGCAGACACTGGCACGCTGGAATGTAGGCACACAATTTGTGGTGCTTGGGAGTGGGGCTGTGTCTGAGCCTCATCCCTAATGGGTACAGCTGTGAAAAGCAGGTGAACAGCATTGAAAGCAATGAGCCATGGAGTGCCCAGGTGTGCTGAGCAACCACTCAGAGATCAGAGGCACACAGGTGGCAATGCATGTAAGAAGAAGAGCATAAAAGGCTGGGTTAAAGAACAAGATGGGCAGGTGCCCGCAGCCTTCTGAAGAGGTATGGTGTTACTCTGTACAGGTGGATGCTTAAAGCCTTCTGATACTGTATGGTGATACTTTGTGTATCGTGGCCGTCAGGACTGCAAGGTATGCTGTGACATACGCTGTGACACTGGAATATAAGGTGATGTAGTCTAGCCTTGCAACCAAAGGCACTAGACGTGTTCTATTTAGGCAGTGCTGATACCAGGGGTGATTTCAGCTAGAAAACAAATTTTCTAACACAATTTGAAGCATTAGAAAGCAGGCATTCTTTATTCTCAGCATGCTGAGAATAGCTCAGCATGCTGAACACACTCAGAGGTTACCTTCCTAATCAGGTGTGTCATGAAACTTTACAAGTTATTTATTCCGTCATGATCATACGTATTCATTGCTGTATGTACTTCCAGCTAATACACAAACACCACTTTTCCTAGAACTGATTTGCATGCATCTGCCTCTTACTGGGAGTCCTTTTGTGGTCCTACAGGGTCTTCTAAGGGGTCTCTGGTGGTCATACTCACTGAGTGCCTCCAGTGTTGCAGATGACCTCACCTTGAACTTCTCTTAGGGCATACGCTGTTGCTTCTTGTTACATGGCTTTGCCACAAAAGCCACTATGTTCATCATTATCTGCTTATCTACTGATTCCAGCTATGTTTAGCGTCCTTTGTGTCTACTTTTACTGTCTTGTATCTATTTTATTAGTTAGTCTTTAAGCTCTGTTTAGCAACTTCAACAGGAACTGAAAATGTCTATTGTCTGTCAAGCTGTCAAGTCCCCCCTTTTCTTGAGAGTATGTCTCTTTTAGGCAAGTCTCAGTGCTTCATTTTCCAGCACAAAGTGTTACAGCTACTGTAACATTGAATCATAATACAGGCAGGCACACACACTACAACAATTACAGTGACTGCCATAAATGCATTTTGTAGCAGTCTCCAATTTGGTAACCATGAGGTAAGCCAATCCCACCAAGAAGAATTTTCCTCTTTGGGCCACTCTTCTACTGCTCTTTCTGTTGAGGTGATTCCTGACTGTTGGACTTCAAACCCATCATTAATGTAAGTGCAACACTCCTGTCCTATAATAATACATGTTCTTCCTTGGCTGGCAAGCAGATAATCTGACCATGCAGGTGTGTAGAGCCACGGTTTGTGTTTGTTGGAGCTCAAAGGATGTGCTATTTAATACTTAAATAGTATCATTTGCCACTTCTAATAATCTGTTGAGCTTGTTTATCTAAACTGACAGGACAAGGTAGTGCACATGGGGCGTAGCATGAACCATAATCCTTTGCTTTCTGAAACTGAAGGGGTGTATTGCAGATCATCCTGCATTCCCTGGATGGAAAATGTTCTCTTGGCCCAAACTTATTGCAGATTTTGCCAAAGTACCCTAAGGGGAGGAATTAATATTTCTTGGAAACAGGAACCAAACCATCCTTTAAGAAGCCATTTATAGGCATTGTTTCTGCATAGCCAATAGGTGCCACTCCCAGTACCAAACACTTGATTCCCTATTTTCCACTACTGCACTACTGATGAAGTTAAGGCTTCTATACCTGATTCTTTTGTGTCCTCACTGCCATTAGGCCAGGGGCAGTCAGAGAGACTAGATGTTTTGTCTTGCACGGTGCAGCTGAGAAAGAGAGGACTATGTGCCTGGCCATCACCTGGCACACACATCCCACCTAGGAAACTTGAGCACTGTAGTACATCTAGTGACAAATTAAGTTGTTGTCAAATGCTTTATTGAAATAGACCAGTTAAGACATGCTGGGTGGCCTCTGTGCAGAACTTAACCCAGAATACTCTTACCACTCCACTCGTACAAACCAGAAGAAATCCTCCTGAAAGGAGAAGCTTCTGGTCTGGTGCTGTATGTATGGAAGAAAAACTAGACTTGCTTTCTCCCATCTTACCTTAGTAGCCTCCTGGAAGTGGCACATGTACAACTCCTCCTCCACATGCCTCTGACAATCAGTGTTGAGACAAATCAAAATGAAATTGGCTCTTCACAGCTTGACATGCATTTTGTGTGACCAAGTTACCTATTATCAGATGAACAAATACCAGGTAAGTGACATTTGTGACAGAAAGACAATAAACACGCCTCAGAGTTTCTTGCCGTAAAAAATGTGATTTTCTGTTCCCTTAGGGTCTCTTAGAAGCAAGTTTAGATTTCTTAATTGAATGGTAAAATAGGAGATGTCTGGAAGCCCTTTAAATCTGGCAAGCTTCACAAAGGACTTCAGATTAAGTGATGAATCTTCCCTTTGAGACATTCAGAAGGTAAACGTTTAATATATTTTCCAGTCCCTTGTTTTGACATTTTGAAGAAAAATATTTATAGAATGTCCATATATAAAATCCAGGTAGTTATAACTGCCCTGCTAAAATTAAAGAAGAGCCTTTGCTTAGGTTAAACACTAAGCATGTGGATAATACTAAAATTATTTGGCAGTCCACTTACATAAGATGAGAAATTTGTGTACAAAACGAGTGTGTGGACTACTGGATAGATTAATGTAATGAATGTATGAAATAATTAATGTATGAAATACATTCATTATGGAGAAACTTTGAAATTAAATACTATGGGGTTTAATATCTATATCCAGACCTTTGGATTTTTCCTGCTTCCCCCATTTAGTAGCTGGCCTTAAACATCTAAAGCAAATTCTGATTCTCATGGTCTTTTCCTAAGCAGATACCTACAGGAGTGCCTACTAGATTTAGTACACAGAGAAAAGCATCCCTGTCCCCAGAGGAACTGGGTGGTTGGTTCTGGGAAGAGTGCTTTGTTTGAGAATTCCTTATACATTGAAAGATAAGTGGAATAATTTGATCAGACCATTTCTGTTGCTCAGGTGCCTCAAATCATATGCATGTGAGTACCATGCCTTGTGCTGTCAGCATTGTCTAGGGATCAGGCAATGTGACTCATCACGATCAGGTAAACGGCTAGCTTGAACAGAGAACTATCCAGAAACGATGTAGCAAAAGTTTATGGCATGTTGAAATATTATTTATTCTTTTTATTTTTAAACCCTAAAGCATAACACAACTTTTCAGCCATACATAATAAAACTTTGTCCAAAAAATCTCAGAAGGACACTGCAGCCAGTCTTGCAATATAAATATTTTTACAGTTCAAAGGAAAATTGCAGTATGGTAGAAATAGACATATGTATATGTATATATATATATAGACACACGTATATTTATATACACATTTGTATAAAAGAAAATATATTCAGTCTGTATATAAGCACAGTTTTGGATAAAAGGTGTTTAAGTCTGTATGCACAAAACCAGCTGTACTGCATTGCAGGTGAGGATTAGTAATTACTGGGTTTCAATGGGACTACTATCCTTAAACACAAGAAAGGAAAAAAAAAACCAGTAATATGCTTTGCTATACTCAATCAAATGAAATAATAACAAATGGGGACCCAAGGGTCCTGTGTAGCTTAGTTCTAAACTGCAGCAAAGGAAAAATATTGAAAAACCATCTGATAACTCCAGTAGGCCTTTGTGAGTCAAAATGCTGAATCCCAGGACATTTTTTTGTGCACAAAGACAGCTGGCGAGACTTTGGTCCTGGTAGCATGAATATGTTGCCCTATAAGCTTAAGAACAAAAAGAGAAGATATTTAATAAATATGCAATAGTTGACGTTGATGAAGTTATTAAAATATGTATGCAATGACTTGCTGATACAGGGAGCATCCCCTGAATTTTTCTGAATAAGAAAAAACAGTAGACCAGAGCTTTTCTAATTCTAGTATCTGTACACCATCATTCTGCAGTACAGTATGCAGCTGGCTTTAAATAAAAGTGTATATCCATAGAAAGTGGTCTGGCTGTGAAAGGAGAGAGGAACTCTCACAGAACTCTGTTGCTGTTACTAAAGTCACATTTACAAAGCCTTTCCTTGCAGGAAGGTGGATTCTGTGTCTTCTATTCCATAGTACCCACAGCAGGGGTTACGGTGTATGTACTTCCATGCTTTAGGTTTTGAATATGGTAAGTAGTAGCTCCAGCTTTTGATTTGTGGAATGCATTTTGAGGTGTCTTTTTGTGAGAGACTGAAATGTTATGGCTAAGGGCTCAAACATTGTTATGAAGGACTTTTTGCCCTTTATGGCAAAACTGCATAATGAAATTGTGACCACCAAAGCCCACCCTTTCCTGAATATGCCTCCTGATTGGAACTTTGGACTGGGAGTTAAGCTGCCTAAGGGAACACAAGATAAGATAATGTGACACTATTGTCCAGTTACCTCAGGGCTAGGGAGAAGTAAACAAAGCTGGGGAAGAACATATCCACAAGAAAGCCAGACCCAGCATCTGTCCTGAAAATGCGCTCTGGCTGTGTTCAGGGTGG
This sequence comes from Anomalospiza imberbis, assembly GCF_031753505.1. NCBI lineage: Eukaryota > Metazoa > Chordata > Aves > Passeriformes > Viduidae > Anomalospiza > Anomalospiza imberbis. The sequence continues at coordinate 62,439,394 of NC_089686.1, forward strand.
GGGAGGCCGTAGCCCACAGACCCACAGACTCAGCAGATGAGGCCAGCGTTGCAGTTGCTCTTATTCCAACCACGGGGAGAGGAGGTTTCAGGGCTGTTGCATCATCTCTGGTCAGAGGGCATAGCAACGAAAGACAGGCGAGAAGACAGATCAAATTGAAGGGATTTTTGAATAGATGAGTCTGAGCATACCCTCTGTAAGCAACATGCAATGAATATTCCTGAAGTCTAGGTAGTTGGAAGGGAAGGGAGAATCATTGTAACAGTGTCCTTTTGCTCTACTTACTTCTTCAGTAACAAGCTGCTTTTGGTGGTGTTTTAGGAGCTCCGTGATGGAGTTCCCTCTGAATGCTATAGAACCCAAAAGGTAGAACCCAATATATAATATAATAATGCTTTTTAAAACTCTGCTATATGCTTCTACATCACTAGTTGTTGAAAATACAGACATATCTTGCACATTTAATTGTCCTTACACTTTTTCCTCTCTTTACTGTTTAAGTAAATGGCTTGAAAATCTGAAAAACAAATGGCAAATGGTTTTAGGAGCTCCATGACGGAGTTGCCTCTGACGTGTCCCTGTGACGTTTCCTCTACAGAACCCAGAAGGCAGAGGGCGGTGGCGCCGCAGTGCTGAGGAGCGGAGTCCCAGGCGCGCTGCCGGAGCGCGGGGCTGGCGCCGCTCGCCGGGAGCGCTCGGCCTCGGCCGGCGCGCTCAGCATGAGCCCGGCCGTACGGAAGGTGGAGGCTTCGGGCGAGGGCCGCTTCGTCTGCGTGCAGTGGGAGGACGGCAGCGAGAGCAGCTACCCCTGCGTCTGGCTGAGGGACTGCTGCCAGTGCCCCCTCTGCTTCCTGCCCTCCGCCGGAGCGCGCAGGCTGCTCCTCGAGGATTTGGATGTCAACATCGCGGTGAAGCAGGTTGCTCTGGCAGATAGCAAAAAGGTATTTGAAGCAAACCATCGTTCACCTCTTGTGAAACTTGTCTAACAATGCTTATTAATATAAATTCGAGACAATTCCAAGTTATACTCTAATCACAGTTTGCTGGTTTGCAAACCTTACCAGGTATTTGCAAAGCTTTCAGGAAGAATCGCATTTTAGGGAATTCAGATCTTTCCATCTTCATGTGAAACTTCACTGTATGAATGTTATGCAGAGGTTGCATAAACCCGAGCTTCAGCTTTTATAATATAATAATGCTTTTTAAAATCCTGCCATATGCTTTTTCATCACTAGTTGTTGAAATTACAGACATTTCTTGCACATTTAATCACACTTACATTTTTTCCTCTCTTTATTCTTTAAGTAAATGGCTTGAAAATCTGAAAATCAAATGGCAACACAATGACGACTTTAATCCATAATGAAAATATCAGCTTTATTAGCAAACTTTCAATGTAATATAACCTTTATCTTGTGTGAACTCTCAAACCAAAATTGAATCCAATAACCAGGATTTGACTAATGACTGTATCCCTGTCTACCTATTAACATTTTTTCCTGAAAAATGGAAGGTTATCAAGCAAGAGAGGATAGGAGCTGCCCTCCTTATGAATTTCAGTCTTTCCTAATTTATGAAATCTTAGTATATTATTTTGATTTTTTTTTTTTTTTATGTTTTAAAGCGGTAAGGTTTTAAAGGTATTAAAAGCGGTACGTGGCTCCTTTGGCAAAATAATTTCCTTTGTTTTATACTTAAATATGTTTTAAACATACTCAATATGCATCAGTCAGCTGTGGGTCAGATGGGGCAGCCCTGCTGCCGGGGCAGTTTGCAGAGGCTGACTCATGTGTGAGTGTCTCAGCCACAGGGTAAAGGTCTCTGGTGAGGAATTCTGGGCTCCCTAGTTGATTGTAGACAAAATTAATGCAATGTAAATTCATTATTTGATTAGGCAAATTAGGAATTATCTGCTTCCACTTACATTCAGAAACTGGTAAAAGCACAGCACTAATACTGAAATGATACTGATAGTGTTTTACCGTCATGTGAATAAGCAGAGTCATGTGAATTGGGAATTGGTACCTATTCATCCACCTTAAAAATTCAGGTGAGGGTCTCTACTGGACTGAGCTCTTTCAGTTCATGACAAGCAAAGCCTTATGCTTTCTATCCATGTTTTTTTCAGGAATTGAAAAACCCAACACTTTTTAAAAGTTTATTTGATAGAGGGAAGACTTCAAAAGTAGGAGATGGGTTTCTCTCCTAGCACAAGGTCCTTGTCTATCTTGTTCTTTTTCTTTTCTCACGAGCCGTCAGTGTTTTGCAAGATATTTTCACTCTTCTGAGCTGGGGTGAAAAGCTCTCCCCAGTGATACGTGCCAGTTTTTACAATTCCCTTCTTTCTGTTAAGTGCAGCTCCCACAGTGGAAACAGCCCACACAAACCAGCAAATTAGGTCATGGGTTGAAATGAAAATGAACATTTATAAAAAGTCAGAATTTGAATGGTGTTTCAGCTGGGTTTTCATTACTCGTTTGTTGTCACGCTTCAGGGAAATTTTAACTCCCAAGTTATTGATCTAAGTATTACAGTTTCTGTCATTTCTAGGGTTTTTTTTGTTCAAGATTATGTTTTTCAAATATTTTTTTCTAAACTCACCTTTTCCTTTGTGTTGAAAGATCTCTATTACATGGCCTGATGAACACACAAGTGAATATGAAGCTGAGTGGTTGAAAAAACGATGCTTCTCTGAAGAAGCCAGAGCTGTAATGAGAGCAGATTTATTTTTACCAGGTAGGAATTAAATCCATGTCTGCCGTGCTTGTGTCAAATGCAAAGGGTTTGACAATGACGGTCCTGGCTAGAGGTGCCTGTGTGAGGTCCAGGTCTACCCAGCAGAAGCCATGGCAGCAGCCCTTGTTGCCCAGTGTCAGGCTGTGCATGTGTGACAGGGACCTGCGGTTGTCTTTTCCCTCTTGTACCTTTTGCACCTGAAAGAAGTACAACTAACTGGACTTCACTTACTTTCCTAAAAGCCTTCTCTTTCCAGAAAGTGTTAGTAGACCTCATAAATGAGCCATGGACCGCCAGTGGTCTGTGACTATGCAAGTGTGTGAGTGCTGTTTAAACTACTTTAATTTTTCTGAATTTTTCTAAAAAGAAAGATTATTTGGAATTGCAAGGGAGATACAACTGAAATATCTTTCCCCTTTTTCATGGCCTTCTTGTTAAAAAGTAACTGTGTAGCATAGCAGTGTGTAGTGCTGAAGTTCAGGTTGTGTTTGCTTTGCTTCCTGTGCATATTTTAGTGGTAGACTGTCTTTTGATTGCTAAGTATTTTGTATAACTGTCTTTGTAACATTTACCCTGTACAAATCACTTACTCTTTTAAGTGAATAATTATAAACCCACGAGGTATGGCATGATGCATATCATCATTACTTTGACAGCATTTCAGACTGAACATGAAAGTGTGAAAGCTTGCAAGATGACTGCGATTGCTCTTGACAGTGTTCCTGTGAGATCTGCTGTTGCATTTGTGTTGTGTTAAAACAGTATCTGTTAAAATAGGACATTACTGGTTTAAAACTTAAATTATAAGAAATAACTCCATTCATTTCAGTGGATGCTGTAATAGACTCTTCATAGTTCAGAATGGAACTATTGTCCCCAGGTAATATAAAAGTTTCGATCTGCTTTACTTTTTGTAAATTGTAGAACAGTTGTGTTTACTACTTTGAAGAGTTTGGCATGCTTCCAGAGTGAATATGGTGAAGATGCAAACTTCTTTCAGGGAAACTAGACTTGATTTTTCAGATGGCAAGAACTTTTATTTGTGAAAATGAATATCCTATGAAAGCTAAGCTAGGATGTTTTGTAGTCTTCAAAGGGATCAACTTAAATTGCTTGAGTTAATACCCAGACAAAATAATCTAGATCTCAGGTTGTGTCCATTGGCAAAGATTAATTACTGAGATTTCAATATTTCAGATGTAATGCTACTCTTTTCACCTGTTACAAAGTCTTAACTGGCTGTGATTTGCCTTCACATGTGTGCATTTGCACAGTGCTTACCCTTGGCATCTAAATACAGTGCATGTTTTGGAGTTCTCTGCTCTGCCACTGCTCTTCTCCATCGGAGCCATCTAGGTAAAAATATGCACCAAAGATCTGTTTCATTCTTTGGGTCATGCTTTTTCAAATTCTGTTTCACATGGTCGGTCTGAAGAAATTAAGAGTATAAACGTTACACCAATTAACTGGCCTTTTTTTTTAGTGATGTTATTCAGCTCTTCCTCATATTCTCAGACAAGCCCTGGCTTATGATGAATGACACCTTCTTCCAGTTTTTCCCAGGTTTCAGTTGCAAAAACAAGTCTGTAAGTTTGCTTGCTGGCTGTTTAAGATCTGTTTTTCATTGTATATTTTGGTAAGTTTAGAATACACTTCCTTGTGGTGAGTGGAGATGCACGTTGCAAATTACATGCCCTTAAGTAGCTAACCATACCCCAGCAGTATAATGTTACAGACAATGGTACAACATGCCAGCCCTGCATGCTGATTCAACAAAGAGAAATGCAAGCTCGCCAGACTGCTGTAGTTAACCTCCACTGCTGACATTCACAGCTGTGGCAGGTTTTGTTTTTTTTTTCTTTTGCAAGTGGTTATTTACTTTTAGTGATGCTTGTTTAAAAATTGTTTTTCCATCATAGTTTCTGATTCAGAAAACGCCCATGTCAGACATTGTGTCAAACCCAAAAAGAAGAGTAGGTCAGATTTTCAGTGCATGATGAAGTGACTATAAATAGCTCTATGGCAGTCTGTCAAGATTTCCCTTTTAAAACATAGCTAGATCCTATCCATGCAATATGCAAAATCAAAATCTGCTATTTGTGTATATCAAGGCTCATTTCAGCCCAGCTTACAAGATGCTCCCAAAAGAACAGCAAAAGAGCCATATTCTACTTCTACAGCTGTGGTGTCTCAAAGATACTCTCTTTTTTATTTCTGTTTACTTGAGTTCTACCCAGCAGATGTCACAGGAATGATTTACCATGTCTGTAATTCAGATGCTGGATGTAGTAGAGGGTGCGTGTGAGAGACACTGAGTAAGCCAGTATCCAGTGCCTAACTCCATTGTGAGGCTCATTTTCCAACAATTTTTTGCTGGCATCCCAACAATAGGATGGGGCTGGGGAGTTTGGGGGGTGGGGGTGGAAATTAGATAACATCACAATCATATTTTCCTGTTGGGTGAAAGAGAAGATTCTGCAGAGCTAGTCTGTAGTGGTACCTAATATTTTTTACTTTAGGTTAGGTTAAGGTTTAAACAGCAGTTTAAAGGTTTCAGATGGTGATAGTTCTTTAAAATGTGATGATATGATACTGGATGTTTATATCCAGCTCTGCAAAAGTTGGAATCAGGATGTTAACAGCATCAGTGCTGTTTTCAGTTTCTCTGCTAGGTCCTGAGAGATGATAATTTTAGGAGGATGAATTTAAAAGTAGTTTTTTTTACTTTTAAAGTTTGGTCATTTGAATTTATCCTGCAGTAATAAGTATTAAGGGCCTAATGACAAGTTAGGCTGCCATATACATAACTCACAATACAGCAAAAATACAATTGTCTTTCAACAAACATTAAAATAAATGCTGTAGGTAAAATCATGTTAGACGAAGTCATTTACTCTAGTGGTGTCTCGACTTTCTTATATTACTCCAGAAGATTTGATCAGCATTATCCCAAGTTGTATAGTAAATGCTGAATAATTGCAAGTGTTGATGCATACACACCATCTGCAGATACTGAACAAAGAGCATCTTCTCATTTTATGCAAACTCTAATGTAGTTAGGACTAACCTGGTATGATCAAGGAAAGGGATTTTTGTTTTTTCTTTTTCCCCCCGAATTATTGTTCTGAAATTATTGAAAGAGGCATTAATTCTTTCAGAAGAGTTTCATTCTTCCCATTTTGAAAAGCACATAGATCTGGGGTTTTAGTAGTCATAAATTTTCAATAAAGATACAAAATAATTTTATAAGACTTGTTTTTATCCTGTATGAGTCATTCAGTTAAATTTGCAGAGGGTCCTGGACAGGTTGGATAGATGGACTGAATCCAACAAGTTGATGTTTAACAAACCCAGTTGCCGGGTCCTGCACTTTGGCCACAACAACCCCCTGCAGCGCTACAGGCTGGGGACAGGGTGACAGGCAGAAAGGGACCTGAAGGTACTTACTGGTGGCAGACTGAACGTGAGCCAGCAGTGTAGCCAGGTGGTCAAGAAGGCCAGTGGCTTCTGGCCTGTATCAGGAATAGTGTGGCCAGCAGGAGCAGGGAGGTCACTGTTCCCCTGTGCTTGGCACTGGTGAGGCAGCACCTGGAGTGCTGTGTCCAGTCCTGGGCCCTCAATTTAGGAAGGACATGGAGATGCTGGAGCCTGTCCAGAGGAGGGCAACAGGGCTGGTGAAGGGCTTGGAACACAAGCCCTCTGAAGAGAAGCTCAGCTGTGTAGCCTGGAGGAAAGGAGGCTCAGGGGTGACTTCATCTCTCCCCACAGCTCCCTGAAAGGAGGTTGTAGCCCATTGAGGGTCAGGCTCTGCTTCCAGACAACCGTCGATAGAACGAGTGGACACGGACCAAAGATGCACCAGGAAGGTTCAGGTTGGACCTCAGGAAGAATTTCTTCACAGAAAAGGTGACTGGGCATTGGAATGGGCTGCCCAGGGCAGTGGTGGAGTCACCATGCTGGAGGCGTTTAAGAAAGCCTGGACGTGGCACTCAGTGCCATGGTTTAGGTGACAAGGGGGTGCTAGGTCAGAGGGTGGACTTGATGATCACAAAGGTCTTTCCCAACCTAGCTGATTCTGCAATTTGCAAACATAAAGATTTTTAATTTGGCAACTGCAGCTGTGCTGTGCAAGTGAGACCTAAGGCTGTCCAGACACTAATGACTGATTCCTATCTTTCTTATCCCTTCAGCTTTCAGACCATATGTTCTAATACTTCTGCTATAGTACAATGGAAACTGTATTTACTGCCTTAGCAGTGGGAAGAATTTGTTCTATGATGACACAATAAAGCAATGAAGTGCTTGAGTGGGATCAGTTACCACCAGGAAATACTGCCAAAAAGTACAGTCCCTGCTCAGTTCAGCACAGCTCCTTGACAGATTTTCAGGCTGAAGAGATTTTGTGAATAAAAATGGGTAGAAAGTTCCTGTTTGGTATGTGGAAGAATAACATGCCATGGGGAGGATACAGTTTTCTAAGACTTTCAGACAGTCTTTTTAAAAACACTTTTAAATGGAAGAACATAACTGTCTGCATACTACAAGATCTTTTTTCCATTCTCTGAATTTTGCTTTCCCTGTCCCTTTTCCAATTAATTATGGACTTGGTAGTCTGTCAAATTGTAAATATTGGACAACATAGAGCATTTTCATCCGGAGCCAAGGTGTAAATGCTGATTCTTTTAGTGCAGATCTATGACTCATCTCTCACCTATTGCTGTTGTGCTCACCTGGCTGTGATGCTCTCTGGGACCAGTCAGGAGAATTCCTTCACTGTTTTTTGTACAAATAAGAATTGTTTAAAAGCAATTCATGTGTATGTCAGACAAAAGTGTTAGAAATTAGACCTCAGAACTATTGCAGCTACTAGAAGGATCAAAATTGGCACTAGTGTATTTAAATTAAGCTCTAAGAGCTCTCTGAAAAAAACCCACAATTACTAAGATTTAAAGCATAAAGATTAAAAAGTCTGCAGGAAATTCTGTGCTAAAATTCATCATTTTCTTTGGGATACTTAGTATTAAATGGTTAGGTCACATTCATATAGCACTTGGAGCAATATGCAAGGTTTCCATTACAGAGTACACTGACCAGTGTGAAGGGGGAAAGGTTGCTCCTGCAGTAGTTCAAAGGCTAAGCTCTTGACTGCATCAGCATGTCACTGAAGGGCTGGAAATTAGGAGCCTTTCTTCTCTGAATTTTGAGGTAGGATTTATATGCATTTGTGTACCAGCTTGCACCTTTAAATAGAGAGACAAACCTAAAGAATGCTGGCTACACTTGTCACCGGAAGGGAATTCATATGAGAAAAGTGAAACTTTGAGGAAAAGAGTTCATAGCCTCCCTAGGCAGGATTGAACCATATTTACTCTCTAGATTTTTTTGTTTTGTTGGTGTTTGGGGACTATGCTTGTTTGTTTGTTGGTGTTTTTAAAATGCAAAGTGGTGAAACATAAAAAAAAAAAAAAAAAAAGCTCTTCAGTTTTAGTAGCTGTTTTGGGAGTATCAGTGTAGAGTTCAGTTTCCTTGACACTTTGCAATTTCCACATTGTAGAGGTATGGTAGAGATTAAATATCTCTTTGGTCAGCAGGCAACGTTATAGTATTATTCCCAGATACATTTCAGAGTCTGGCAAAGGCTAAATTCACAGAAAAATTATTTCTCTTCAAGTTAAGTAATATAAGAAATATTTTGAGTTTAGCTTTTGTCTCCCTTTGGCTCCACAGATGTTTGGATGTGAAGCTAGATGACAGTTGCCAGTGCTGAAGGTCTGGTTGGGTGGAGGATGGAGGGTAGTGGTTCCACTGTCCAGCTGTAGGGGTTGACAGGTTTGTCATGCCAAAATCCAAGACAGTCCCAGACTGGTATGCTGAGCATGTGCTGTTCTGCAGTGCTGTGACAAAGCACAGGTCTGTAACAAAAGCCAAAACCACCTGAAAACCCAGCACCACAGGTCATGCCCTGCTGCAGAAAGGTCATCCCATATCAAGTGAAACTTCTAGCAAGAACAGTAGGCATTGGGAGTTTGAACAAGAGGACACTGCAGTCCATGTACCCCTGGAAGCGTGGAACTCCTGAAGCTGCAGTTCAGTTCCAGGTGCATGTATTTATTTTCCAAAGTGAAGAAAAATTTGTTGATGTATTCCTTGAAATTCTACTTCTTGTTTCTGGAAAATTAGGAAAATATTTATTAGCAAGTCAGTAAGAAAACTAAGATGGAAAAGATGAAACTTATAATGTTCTGTTTGTTTTCACATGGTTATTCACCTGCTCTGTCTTTCAAAGGATGTTCTTAGCATACTTACACAACATACAACATACTTAAGGCTATTTTAATTTCTTAACTTCTGATAGAGTAAAGGGAAAAAATTTCATATTTTATTTTTTGGCCATCTTTCAAATGTGTGAAAAGATGTATATTAAGTTAAACACAGTGGAGCAGTGAGTAATTGACCATGGAGTGGTATCAAAAAGAAATTTAACAATGTGAGATTATATCTCTCCTCAAGATTTGCACTTTTTTATTTTGTTAACATGTTACAAAAATTCAACAGCTTGTCAGTCATACTGCTGCTTCTTTGAAACACAGGTAGACCATAAAAGATAAAAGATGGTCTTTGTGGATAGCTCATATCTGGGCATGTGTGTTCTGATTCTTGGACCATGTCTGACTAGCCTTAGACAGATGAAAGAAGAACACTAGTGGTTGAAAAATATTTTACTCTGTAGCGTCTGAGTTCAATTTTTTTTTATGAGGACACTATATTTTGTGCTTCCTACCTATATCCAGAAAGAGGTAAAAAAGAAGACCAAACCTGGCCTTCACATTTGTTTGAATTGTAGTATGTCTTTCAGTCACCAGGTAAAATTACCCAGAGTTCTCAATTTTGATAGCTCCTTGGAATTTGTAGGTTTTATTGGTCCTGTCCATCGTAGAGATGTTGGAATAAGTAGAGATGCAAGTGTTTTAAAAGTGATGCCACCTGCATAATTTCACGAATGTTTATGTGGTCTCATTTCTAGTGTGTGATCTCTGTGATTGATGATTGAGCAAGTTACCTGTATATTAGCTAAAATACCAAGTGAGGTAGTTGTGATTTAAGCAAAACAATTATTCTAGATAAAATCTTTTCATGCTTTATAGTACACTCTTCTAAGAATAGCAGCTTCAAATTAAATATATAAAAAACAAGGAAAAACAAATATGTCTTTACTGTAAGAATGAAAGCCCAGTATTGAAGAGAATGCTTGACTTAAACCAGTAATGTTTCAAGTTTTGCAAAAGACGAGAATCGATGCTAACTTTACGCAAAACAAAAAAAGTAAGAAATAGCATCTTTGTCCTTTTTACCCATTACTGTGCGCTCTCTTTGAACGTGTGTGTATGTTCGTTATGGTATGTTTCTGCATACAAGCCAGTAAACTGAAAAACTTAGACGATATTACTGAGGGAGAAGAGAACAAGAAGGCAGGCAGTGTTACATTTGGGGAGTAGTATAGGTCTTTTATACAGGAGAAAAAGTAATTACCTCATACCTATTTCCCTGTGTTACAGTGCCTTCAAAAGGCCCATTTATCTGTCCAAATGGTCTTTGGTATCTGCTGTCAGCACAGCTTTTCTGATAAATGAGCAGCTCACACCTCGTTTCCTCATTCTGAAAGTTGACATTATTCATAGCCCACAAAAAGTCTGAAACATGTAAGACCCAAAGTTGCTATGAAAGAACCTGGAGAGTCATAATCACCAGAATGTTACACCAGGAGTCAATGTAACTTACCACTGAATTGTCGATAGTGTAGAGTCCTTTCACTCAACCCTCAAAGGGCAGCCACAAAGCAGGCATCCCAAACTTTGAGGAGAAGACCCCACACATTTCCAGGGGATGTGCAGAAGACTTCTGCTTTGTGAACATACGGTGTAGCTTTTATAGGTTGTAAAGTGGGGTGTCTGTCAGTCAAAAATTCCAATTTATCTTTCCACATCTGCTTCCACTGCAAGATGTTTATTGTCAGCTCAGGAATGGTAATCCCATGGTGCCAAAATAACTCATTAACTCAAAACAAGCTGCCCTGATGGAGTTGTTTCACCAATTAGCAAACTTGGGTGAGAGGCGAGATGCACTGAGTTATTGCATCAGCTGACAAGCTGTTAAGGGCAGGGGGTATGCCCTGCTGCACTCCAAATGCCCTTTGTGTGTTGGAGAACCCAGAGCTGGATGCAGTACTCCAAGCGGGGTCTCAGCAGAGCAGAGAGGCAGAAAATGAATGGGCATGAGAAGTGTTTCATGGACGCAGGCAAGGAAAACTGAAACAACTGGCCTTGGGTTTTGAGAAGCTTTTTCACAGAGCTCTGCATGGACCAGCATGGTCCCAAGCCATGAGCTTGACCTCAAATGACCCCCACAGGCTAATTGGTTGAACTCAGGGAATCCCAGCACAGTCCCAACCAATGAGTTTGACCTCAAGTGACCCCATAGGCAAAATGGTTGACCTCACATGACCCCAGCATTGTCCAAACTCATGAATTTGACCTCAAGCAGGCTAATTGGTTGAACCCAGGTAGCACCATCACAGTGTCAAGTGATCGGTCTGAAGTCAGGTAACCCCATGGGTTGACCTATGAGGGACGTCTCAGTGTGCTCCATGGTTTTCTTCCCCCTTGACTGTATTTTCAGATTTTCACTCTTGTGGCTCATCAGTACAGACAGAAGAATGAATACACACATTTCTGATGCACTGTTAACAAAAAAATATTCCTTTCAAACTGTCCTTTCATTCAATTTCTGAACAAAAATTTCAATACTGCAGTGTCTTGCTGAATTTCATCACAAGTTTGCTTGTCATCGGTGCAAACTCAGTGACCCCATCTGAGATGGTTTGCAGGATTGAGGAATATTCACAAAGACATAGAAATACCACTAACTTCCTGCTTTGACAGTGTCCTGAGTTTTGATGCTAAAATAGCTAAGAACTTGTTTCTCTATTTCTTCCCTTTCAGAACGTCAGTACTGGGGCTCAGACCTTCAACTTCCCAAAATACCTTTTGAAGAAATAATGTACAATGATGAAAGTGCATACAAATGGCTGTGCACCCTAAAGAAAGTAGGAATTGTTCTACTGACAGGAGCTGCTACAAGGCAGGGAGAATTGATTAGACTTGGCCACAGAATTGGGTTTCTTCGTCTCACATTTTATGGGTGAGTTTGTTTTATAAAATCTTTGTTTTACCAGTGTTTAATCACCTCTAATGTTCTTCATCTAAGCTTGTTATATCTCTTTTGTGGATTTATCTCTTAAAGCAAGGTGTATGTTTTTTTCTCTCTATAGTAGAAAATTTGGCATCAAGTTCATATACCATAAAAGAGAATTGCTTTGTTGTGACAGGGTATGTAAAGAAGAGCAGAAATAACACTAACTGCTGAGAGAAGGAAAAGTGCCTGAAAAAAAGTGTTGTATGTAGGGTAATGGTGATATAGACTTACTTATCTATGCCATGAAACAAAACCAAAAATCCCTAATCCAGTCCTGTTCTGATCAGAGGAAGTTATCTGTTCTGAGAGATCTGTTATCTGTTCAGACAGCCTCGTTTTCTACTGATGAAGACTGAACCCATGTTGCTAACTAATGCAGAAAAATTGCTACGCCTGCTTGGTGCCAATCTTCCTACTCTATCCAACAGCCTGAACAATGGGCTTGGAAATCTAACCCTAAGTATTAAACCACAAACCATTCCAACCCACTTTGCTCTCCTTAAGGTCCCAGAGTCCTCTGACATGCCATTACTACCTGTGCATCCAACATGGCCAAGTCGATGCTTCAGCTCAGTTGAGACTTAGACAAAGTAATGTTGATTTTTCCATATTCAATGCTGAGCTCCCTATCAGCCTCTTTGACTTCAAGTCAGTAACTTGGGCTTTGACCAAAGCTCCCTGTGTGGAAGGAAAGTTCCTGGGGAGCAGCTTCCCTTGCAAATCCTGACAGTACAATAGCAATGACTGCTTTTACAAAAGCTTCTGATGATTCTATAAAGTGTTACCACTCCAGCAATTTTATATATTTCATATAAATGTGACAATTAAAATGTGTTAAATTGTTTTAGAGCCATCAAGTGACACCATAGCCTATTAAATTAAAGATAGAGCAAATCTGGCTGCCTTCAGCACTAATTACAGGAATTATAAAAAGGGGCTATTTTTTGTCTGTCAAACTGTGGAAGTGTGGTTAAAAGTATCATACTTGAGTACTGAGGTCATGTGATGATGAATATGTGCTGTTACTCAAGTGCTGTACCAAATTATAAAAACTATTTCTCCTAGGCAATTAAACACATTTGCAAATACTCGAGAGATTTTTCCCTCTGGAGATTGCAGAAATCTAATTTTAGCATTTTGCATAATTTCTATACTAAATACCACTCCTAGAACAAAAGCATTTCCATACGATATATAAATAATTTTATCTGCATGTTCTTTAGCCTATTTTCTTTTTTAAACTGTTATTAAGAAATACAACTATTTGCACACCATCTGGAACATATTTTGCCTATAGTATTCCACAAGGGAAAATTAGTTTCATCATTTCTTTTTGGTCACTTACGTGTGTGCAATTACACAGTCTCTGTATGGTAAATTACACTCTTCCAGACAAATACCTGGATCTATGATATGCATCTGCCGAGGACTGTCTTCAATCATGTGAACTTTGTGTAAACAAAACCTGTGGTTCTTGGTCTCAAATTCTTCTGCATGGTGTGTCACTCAAAACACATTTTGTCTGTGCAGCAGCATGAGGTATTCATGTCTTTGTCATATAGCTGTGACTTACTTTTTTCACTGCAGTTGTCAGAAAACTTTTTACTGAATTGTGCCACATTCCAAGAGAGAAACTATGTAATAAAATAAACAGAGCTAGTTCTCAATAAGGGTGTCATAGAAAGGGAAGAAGTGTCAAAGTCTTTCATCAAGACATTTTTCTCCAGAAGCAAATTTTCAGCTTACAGCAATGATCTGCCTGTAAAGGATACTCTATATTTTCTAAGATTATGAATCCTTAAAAATAACTTCTGGGGAAAGTTATGTGGCCTTTACAAGTTCTGTATTTCATTGATGATGTGATCCATGTGGCACAGGGAAAGTGGAAGGTTGATTAAAAAAAAAAAATGGACCAGCTTCTACTCACATACTTCTGAAGCATCAGTACTAGGATGATTTCTACTGGCAGAAGCCTCTTGGTTAGTGTCTTCAGCTGGCCTTTGCCACCACTGGAAAGCCATCCTACTTCTAGGTACCACCCTGGTGCCAGATGTCCCTTGACACACTGAAGTTTATCTAGGACTGCTGAAATAAGCCTCTGTTGGGGTGGAGGGACACTGCTAAATCCTTATTTCCTTATCATGTTACAATATTTTCATGTCCTAAGATGAAGTGACTCTTGCACTGTGATTGCACAGTTTCAATGTGTACTGTCTGGCATGCTGGCTGGATGTTCTAGCACATTTTCTCTTTTCCCTTTCATTATAAAGACCAACTTGGCAAGTGCAAGACAAAGCAGATGCGAACAATGTAGCTTATACAACTGGGAGACTCTGTTTTCACACTGATTACCCGGTTCTGCAGCACCCACCTGGGGTAAGTTGAATTTACTGACTTTTTCACCCCACAAAATGGAAAAGGGAAATATTCCTGTAGTGTGAAATATGGTTGGTGATCAGTGGCTCTGAATTTAGTCTTAAAAGAGCAGTGTAAAATTATTGATATATTAATCTGCATATGATAATCTATATACACACGGCATGCGATTTATACAGTATGACGTAAATTTGGCATAAGTCTCCCGTATATCCCATAACTTTAAAATTAAATTCACAAAATATTGAAAATATTACCACTTGAGAAAATTTTCAGGTCCTTTATAGACTTTGAATACTGTTCTGATTATTTCACAAATGATAGGTATCTAAATGCTGTAGTCACATTGTGACATTTTAGGACTCATCTCTTCAGCTCAGGAGGGGAACAGAGAAAGAAATACAATTAAGATGGTATATTCTGTTTCCTGTGAATTGGTACAAGATAAATACTTGTTTGCCCTTTCATGACCGACAAAAAATCAGGGCCATTCTGTAAAACTGGACAACCACAGAAAACATGTTTTCACCTGGTTCCTCTCATATCAAAGTGTAATCCACATAATTCGCATCATTCTAGAGAACTGGAAAGTAGTAGGAAGAGAAATAGGGCCTCAAAGGAAAGAAGCAAGACCTCTTGGCCACTGACTCACAGGTTGGAAGTATTAGAAGATATCCCAATGGGATGGATTTATGAACACGCTATTTTAATTTTCTGCCTATGTGATACTGGTGGCAGAGTGTTGTGAAGCTGCAGTAAATGAGAACTCAGTCTGTCACTGGGAAAAAAACCCAAACAAGCAACCAGAATAAAAGAACCACAGATGTGAGAGTACTGATACTAATAAACTGTTAAATATGCAAGCCAATTATTTTTTTTAAAGAGCTGTTAATTCATTCCAGGTTCAATTTCTTCACTGTATAAAGCAAACAGCTGCAGGAGGTGAAAGTGAAGTTGTAGATGGATTTAATGTATCCAACAAGCTGAAGAAACAAAATCCTGAGGCATATCAGATCCTGACCTCTACTGCTGTAGACTACACTGATGTTGGAGTGGATTACTGTGAATTTGCTGTGCACTGTAAACAAAGGATTATAGAGTGAGTAGTTTCAACACCACCTAAAAAGAAAATCCCTGTCATCTGGTGGATGACATGTTGGTAGGAGAAGGTCTGCTCCTGCCACCTTGTGGGAAAGCACTGGTTTAACTTGATCGGTAGTTCTAGGTTTGGGTAGAGTTAGTTGGTTGGGATCTGTAGTCTGTTTTTCTGGGGGAATGTGTGACTTGTTCTGTGCATTGTGCTACTTACTCAGTTTCGCCGCATACAAACAAAAAGTGGTGGTAATTAGAGTAACTCCTAGGCACAGGCACGGGTAAGCAAACAGCCAAATGCCAGCCAACATACATATACATACATACGTACGTACGTATATGTATATGTATATAATGCCAAGGACAGGTAATAATTTGAATAATTTAGATTAAGAATTATATACTATCAGAAGATGAAATGCAAATGTTCTTTAATATTTTCTGATTTTAAAAAGTCTGTGATTTATTTCAAAAAGTTTACAGTTAAAGAGTGTATAATATAGATCTTTGAGCAAATTAAGTATCTGCACTTTCTCCTGATTATCCCTTTTCCTAGTTAGTCTTAATTAGCAAAATCCAATATCAATCTGAATTTTGCTATAGAAACATACTGATATTCCAGCAGGAGAATTCAGTTATTTTTTAATCAACTTGAACTGTTTCAGTAACAACAGAATACATTCCTTTTTCTTTTTTCCTTTTCTTTTTTTTTCCCCCCTTTTCTTTGTCTTATAGCATAGATTCCAGAGGCCAAGCAACTCGCATCAATTATAATAATGCAACAAGAGACACAGTGTTTGATATACCAGCTGAAAAAGTGAGGCCATTTTATGCAGCTCTAAAGGAATTTAATGATTTATTGAACAGCCCAGAACACAAGTTTACTTACAAACTGAAACCAGGTCAGTAAGTTGCTTCTCCTCACAACAATTTTTCACGTTTTTCCTGACAGTCAAAATACTTGAACACTGCTGGCACTAGTACTGAGAAGGAGCCTTGAGTCTTTCTATCATCTATTTTATTTCTTACTGCTTTCTTACATTCATCTCGTAGATTGCTTCTGCCATTGTTACACTATAAAGAAGAAAAAAGTGGCAGGGGGGAATAGTCTACCTATAGATTAGTCAAATGTGTCTCTAAACTAAATCCAAAAGAGCATCTTATGCTATATAGCATACTGGAAATTGATGTATCAGTAGCGCCATAGATTGGCAATACTATGTGTGATATCATGTGTAGCCTTAATCTCTGTTATTTTGTTCCTCAGCATTAAAATAAAGATACGAATCTCTCAAGAGATATTACAAAAGTAAATTCATCTTTGCATCTGCCTCATATACTATGATACTTGTGTCTAAAATGTCTGTGGGGAAGTTAATCTCTCTCCATTGGAAACAAACAATAAAATACTGTGTAAGATCACATTAATGGAAAAACAAAGAGCCTTACATTGCGTTAGTGACATCCATTTTGTTGATTAATGCAAATGGTGGTAGAGGAGATGAGGAGAATACAAGAAAGACTGTGAGTTTATTTAATTCAAGATTTACCATAATGGTGACACACAAGGGAGAAAAATTGAATTGGCATTCTAGCATTAATTATGCGATTTCCTAACTTTCAGTGTTTTGACTTTGTTCTCATGAAACTCTCTTAACAGGGATGGTATGTATGTGTATAGTACAAATAGTACTAGACTGATCAAATAAAAAGTATCCTAGTGGCTTTCATCCATTTTATTTATTTCACCTCTCTGGATCTGCATTCTCCTCAAGGATTGATTTTCTCAGTATGGACTCCTCTACCACTCTGTTTTTTAACGCCTCATTATACAAGAAATGAAAGGAGATGTTAAAAGGGAACTGGCCTCTCTGGTTGAGAAAGTTAAAATTACTGTGTTGTTGCCATGTATCTCCAGCTGGGCTACTTAAAATTATTACTCCCTAACTGTTGATATGCATCTACCTCTGTATTTTTTTGAAGAAATCAACTCTAACATTCCAACTGCTGACCTTTGTGCAATCTCTTTATAGGAGACATACTGACATTTGATAACTGGCGTGTGCTTCATGGTCGCCAAAGCTACCCATCCTGTTCAGAAGTGACACGTCACCTGGAAGGTGCCTATGCAGACTGGGATGTAGTCATGTCAAGGCTCCAGCTCCTTAGGAAAAGGGTCCTGAATAGGGATTGAGCTTTCTTCTAACTAGAATGAGCAAAACGTAGATTATCTAACCTCAGTCGCAAGAGCAATATTAAAAAAATGAGTCTTCTTTTCAGAAACTAGCATCACAAGGGCTTGTCATAGAACCAGGGTAAAGGCTTTGAACTGACAGAGGGTAGGTTTTGATTAGATATGAGGAAGAAATTCTTTACTGTGAGGTACTGCAACAGGTTGCTCAGAGAAACTGTGGCTGCCCAGTCCCTGGAGGTGTTCAAGGCCAGGCTGGGTGGGGCTTGCAGCAACCTGGGATAGTGAAAGGTATCCTTGCTTATTGCAGAGGGAATGAGCTGGTCTATAAGGTCCCTTTCAACCCAAACGATTCTATGAGTCTGTCATAAATATATTTTTGATTTCTATAAGCTAAGAAACATTTTGTTCATAACAATTTAAGATTTATCTATGCCCTGGTCTTTGAATCTAGAAAATATATTGCTATGTCTGTAAGTTTATGTGCTTTTGTAAAAGCAGTGTGCAAAGTGGCTTGAAAGATTATCACTTCACTGGGCTGACTGCAGATCACAATGCCTTCCTTTGCCTCTACGTATCTACCTGCCCTCCTTAGAAGGCTTGAAAGGTAAAAAGAAAAAAGTATCGTTAACTAAATTTTGTTATAAATGGCACCTTCCTTTATTTTCAGAGAAGCAGTCTTTATTGCATAAATCATAACTAAAATTCACTATCAAAAAAAAAAAAAACCACTGCCACGGTGTTATTTTTAAATACACACCTTTCTAGGTAGGACTCTGCTGTAATACATGATGTCATTGAACACAGGCTGTATTCTCTACATCCCACTGTACATGTTTTGATTATCACAGCCAAAAATAATTTTTCTTCCATTTCCAAGTCCATAAGCTCAGAAATCATAAACCTACCAAAGAATGCATCATATTAATGCTCCTCTGCATTAGGAAGATAAATCACTCTCAGTGCAGAGGTCATAGACAGGATCAGAAATCCTATCAGAGGCCATGTACACACCTAAGGTCTGTACGGCAGATTTTTGAGTAGAGTCAAAAGGAGGAATGCTGATGATGCTTGGTGGCTAGAAACGACAAAGAAGAAGTGGGTATTGACTTTGCATGTGACAGAAATGTGGCAACTGAATCCAAACCCATTTTTGTTACACCTCCAATAGGTCTTTAGGATGTTTTCCTCTACTCTGGATTCTGAATAAAAATCACACTATCTAGAAATGACTGCAGCCAAAGTAGTGCAGTTCTTTCCCTACATTCAGATGCCAAATGGAAAAAGAAAGCGTTGTTTTCATACTTAGCAACGTGTCCACTGAGTTTATTTTTCACTGTTCTTATAGCTGCAGAGTTAACAGGGTACCTTTCACCATGCTATGAGCTGGACAAAATAACCACTCTTCCACCCTCATATCCTTCTGTTCAACTGTGTATTTTCGAACTGTTCCTTCCAAGTCAAATAAATCCCAGTCTCTTCTTGGAAGGGTAACACAGTAGAACTACAACTACAGAATTAAATAACCGTAGAATTAAAATAAGGCCAGGTTAGATGGAGCTTTGAGAAACTTGATTTAGTGGATGGTGTCCCTGCCCATGGCAGGGGGACTGGAACTGGATGATCTTTAAGGTCCCTTCCAACCCAGACTGCTCTATGATTCTATGACCTAAAATCAGTTTGCAGACACTTCCATAGCTCCTGCTCATCATTTGACAACAGAGATCAGCTGAATAATCAGATAAAACTTAATTAGGCCTTTTTGTCATAGGGCAGTTTGAATGTAGTCCTCTTTATTAAATAGTGAAATGTTATTGTCAAAGTTATGACCTCATTAAATAGTCTAACAAAAATGGAGTTTAGAGGTAATTAAATCTCTCAGTGCCTTCTTTAATAATTTATTCTGGAAACATGAGGAAAATATTTTTTTTTGTCTTTGCAATAAAAGAGGGAAAAGCTGAGGAAAGATTAATACCTATATTCATAATGCTCTGCACTAACTGTGATATTTTCCATATAAAAATTGAGTAAATGTTGCAATTTATAACTGCTAAGATACCTTGTGATTTATACCAGTTGTTAATAGGGAAGAGAGAATTTCCACTTGTATACTATACTTTTCTGCGCACTTTCATTCAAATTTCTTTTTATTAAAAGTTTTTATGGAACTGATTGCCTGTTTGGGCTTCTAGCTAATATCGCACATAGCATCTTACAAGTGGATATGAAGTCATTATTTTTAGTTAGAAATATTTGTAAATATTATCAGAACTGGTTCCATTTATATTTGTCCTGTATACTTAACATGCAGTTTAAATATAACTAAACCCATCACTTTGAACAGAATGAAGTACAAATAATGGTAGAAACTGTTCATCAGTGGAAACATGAAGTCCTACACAAGGAAAAAAAAATTCCTATAATGCCTCCGTGAGCACAATATCCAGAAGGGACAGACTACCCACACAAACTGAATGCAAATCAAAACTTACGCTTGTGCCTGAAAACCCTCTGCTCAACTTCTAGAATCCAGCTACTATCTATATCAGAGATTTTAATTCTGAATTCCTTTGCCTAATACATTAGTCATACTGGGAAAAGAGAGTATTTCTGTAACTATCTGCAAAGCAGATCTCCTGATGACTATTGATACCTGGTTAGGCTAAATAATAGAGGAAGGCCCAAATGGTTTTTTTTTTCCCCTTCTTTTCCAAAGCCACACGAAAGATGACATTGCAAAGGTTGAAGATAGCTCTGGCTTCTGAGGTAGCTGCAGTACAGATACATGCCGGTCACCCAGCGTGGGTACCTCAGCCTTCACAGATGAAAAGGTCTTTGCCATCTCATAGCAGCAAGAAAAGAATCAGCTGGCAATAAGTATTTGCAGTACAACACTGAAGAAACTTTTGGGCTGTATCCAGAGGGTGGTAAAGGACATGAATTCACTCAGCTGTTGTAATCCAGAAGTTCTAATGCTTTGTTTGCTTTGTGCTGTTCATGAGGCATCAACTAACCAGGCTGTGGTCAGCAGCTGGCTGCATCCAGCACAGGTGAAGAAACAGAAAAAAATACATACCCATTTTACTATTTGAAAATGCCTTTTCTCTTTTGTCCTAGCTGTCTTCTTCTCCTACTGCATTTTGTAGCAATGGATATTGGATCCAATCCCAAAGCACTATTTTCATGTATACTTTTTAAAATCTTCTTTTATATAGCAGATTTCCAGCTATTGTTTAAAGTTTACTGAAAGTAAGTAGCATCTTGAGCAGATCAGTACACTCACATCTCTGTGGACAGGCTTCACTCTGCTGCTGTTGAGCCACCTGCTGCACGGGCCAACTAATTTTGGCTGGTAAACCAGAGTCCAAAGAACTCTCCAAATGCCTATTGTGGGAAGAAAACTGGACTAGCTACTCAGTTGTACAAGTTGAAATATATTTTAATTTTTATATATATATATATATAAATATGTATATATATGTGTCCAGATATATCTAAAATTGTTTTAGTGTATATACTTAAGCACAGAATCATGTTACCCAGAGGCATAAAGGCATATGCAGTCCTGTTTTACATTTGGGCTGTCTTAGCTTTGATAAGGTCACACTTGTAAATTCAAAACAAATCAAATGCAGCCTCCTAGCCAGAGGCTTTTCTCCTGGGAAGGGCAGAGATGACGTGAGGTGTTTGGCTGGGGGTTGAGGGGCTGGGCTCAGCTCCTGGCTCTCTCTCTCGCTTTTGGGACTGGAGGGGATCGGATGAGTTGCTGCTACCACGGGGAAAATTCGCTGCCACCACAGAGTCCAGCCTGGCACTGACTCTACTTTACCACAGGTGAGCCTCTGCTCATAAGAGCAGCCAGTGAACTGGGACCTTATTAACACACAATTTGACTGGAAGGGACCCTCACCATCTACTCCAGTGCCTCAGGAACCCTGACCCCAGGACCCTGACCCCTCCTCATTCCCGGAGGGACGTATGTCCCTGGCATCCACACCTGTCACTGCCTCCCAAGTGGGGAGAAGAAACCCATGCTGGCACTTGCTGCCTCTCGTCAAAAGTGGATGTTGCTCTGCTCTCAATGCCCTTAAGATGTGCAGAGCTCCAGTCCCCGCACATCAGCTCTGGGCACACCAAAGCCCCAGGCTGATGATGGCGCTGCTGACCTGGTGTGAACAAATTTTGGCTCACATGGGTTAGAAACGGGGTTTTCAAGTCATGGACTTAACTAGAAAAAGTCATGATAGCTCAGGCTAAGGGTTAGTGAGGGTTGCCACAGTGCTCTCTGACCTTTTTTACCTTTGTTGCAGCTATGGGATGACTAAGGGGTCTGATCTGCAGCCAAGATCTCCTGGGGATTAGACGGCAAACGGGAGTATGGCTCTGCAACTACCACTCCCTGTCAGATCAAATGTTTCATCTCAGTAAGCGCATTTGTATTCTATTTACCCATAGGTTTATTTATCCAGAATAAGGTGAAGAGTCGTCAATCCTGGAAAGCCTCCTTTTCCCTTCCAAGAATTTTCATTTAGTCCTCATGGCATATAAATCTGAAAGTGTTTTGGACAGAGGCGTAGCTCCAGTCAGCTTTTATGTGGCCAAGGGGCTGTATTCTATGTTCCCAGTGAGTGATTTTGGCAGTATTTTTAGGCTCTTGTTTAAGAAAAGAGAGATGTGATGAGCTCACATTTTCTGCTGCCATTCACAGCCACCCTTGCTCATAAACACGTACCTCGCTGCTCCTCCTGTAAGGGGAAAAGTGCTCTCTCAAATAAGGTTGTTGAATATAGAAGGGACATGAGTTCATGGGTTCCTTTCCAGGGCATATTTATCACTATTAATAATAATAATAATAATAATAATAATAATAATAATAATAATAATAATAATAATAATAATAATAATAATAATATAATAATTTAATTAAGGAAGGTCTGACATAGCAAGTACCTTCCTCTCATTGCTCAAGATGCCTCGGGTTGCCCTTGCGTACAGACCCAAGGACTTGCGCAGGGATCACAACACTGCTCAGTAAAGGGCAGAAGAAGCACCATAAAACATCACTGTATTAAGCATAGATACTAAACCAGGAATGAAAAATCCAACTTCAAAACTCAACATTGCGGCAGCTACCCTATTAATTTGGATGCATCAAAGAGCTGGATGCAGAGAAGTTTGGATCTATTCCAGTTCCTTTCTGGGTCAACATAACCTTTGGCATCAAGATGCCAGCACAACCCTGAAGCTGGCTAGATATATAAATAAATGCTCACTAAAACTTGCTTAGACTTCACTGATCCCAGTTATCACCACTGCAGGGAATAGACAAACTGTGTATTTAAGGAATCCTGCAGTACTTTCTGTTGCTGTCTCAATAATGGATGTATCTGTGAGAGGACATCACTGTCCCTGGGTGGTGGATGCTAAAGGACAAGCCCTTAGCTTAGCATTGTTGGGACCAAATAAGGCAAAGATTCATGGTTTTTTTCTCTTTTTACTTCTTCACCCATTTGTCATCCAGACTGCCAAATGAAGACCTGTAAAATCGTAGCTCTGCCTTTTGTTTAATGTGCTTTTACTTCATATTTATGTCATCACAGAAAGCAAGGTGAGAAGAAATGTGACTGGTTCCCACTATTGCTGTGTGCAGGCATTTTTAAAGCTGGTGTACTTTTTCCACTCCAAGCTTGACTTTTCCCCTCCTTTTTCGAGGTCTGCTGCTTTGGGTGTCCTAAGGAGGGCTGGGTTCCTCAGCAGGAGTCTTAGGAGCTGGTGCTGATTCTGCTTTTTCTGAAGGTGTATCAAAGTGTGCTACCAAAATGACTATTTTCTCCACTGGAAAGCTTTCCCTTAATGACTATCAATGCATGTATGAGTTTTAATCGTCTAACCAATGGACTAAGAAGAGCCAACACCTGTAGTGGATTTCTCTTTGGTCTGTGTGTGTTAGAAGTGGGCTGTGTGCTGGAGAGGGAGAGGCAGAGTGGCAACAGCGCCAGGTGTGAGCTGTGAGGATGCTGAGGGCTCAGAGCAGCCCCAGGCGTGAGCTGTGAGGATGAGGAGGGGCCGGCTCCTGCCGGGGGCTGTTTTAGGGGGTTTGCCTTTGCTCACTTTTGCATGGAGCTGCTGGAGGAATTTATGGGGGATCCCGGGGCTGTCCTTGGAAGGACGATGAGAGCTTGAGACAGGGTCTGGAGGATCACCTGAACACGCACTGGGATGCCTGGAGCATTGCTCCAAGGAGGTGCCGAGGGACAAACCTTTGTGCCAAGCCAACCAGGTGAGCCCATGTGCATTTGTAGTGGGGACTTTCCTCCTTTTCCTTCTAAATTTCGTCTTGCTAATCCCTCCCCGTTGCTCCCGGAAAAAAAAAAAAGGGGTGGTTATTTGGCGCGGCCGGGCTGCCGCGGGACCGCCAGAGCCGCGCCGCTGCGAGGCGTGCGGAGCCGAGGGGAGCTTTGCCGGGCCGGCGGGCGGGAGAGGCGGCGCGGCGCTGCGCCGGTGCCGGCCGGTGCCGGCCGCTCCGTCCGCTCCGGGCGCGGGGCTCGGGCGCCGCCGGGGCGCCCCGGGCCCGGTGCCGGCCCCGCCGGGCAGAGGGGGCAGCGGGCGGGGGTCTCCCGGCGCGGCGCCGCCTCTGCCCGCCGGAGGAGCCGCTTTCGTGCCGGGAGCGCGGCTTTCAATGTTCCCAAGTTCCTTGATGGGGCGGTTTTGAGGTGGTTTTTAGGAATTGATTGTATCGTTTCGTTTGGTTCGTAGTAGGTGTATGCTAATGGACACGGTGTACTTCTCGAATGTCATGGTTCTTGGTTCAGGTGCTGATGACAAGGGGTTTTTTCGATTGAGCTTTGTTGTTGGATTTTTTTTTTTTTTTGTGGGATTTTGGTTGGGGTTTTTTTTGGTTGGTTGGTTGGTTGGATAAAAATTATAATTTAAAATTATATTTTTTAAGGTTTACAGTGGTTTTTATGGGTCGTAGCATGAAGTAGAGGGTAGGTTTTTAATTCGGTTGTGGTGACTTTTTTTGCCGTAGAGTCTGTAGTGTTTGTTTTGGTGGGTTTGAGGTAGTGTCCTGTAGTTCATTAGTGAGGTTTTTATAATATTGATGATTGCATTATTGTTTAGTGTATTATAGAGGTTTTATTCATTTGGTTTTTTGATTGTCGTGTATGTTTTATTGTTGCAGAGAATTTGGGAGATATTGTTTATGGTTACACTTATCTTTTGGCTTCGTGTTTATTTCTAGGTAGTATTTTGGTTTTGATGGTTTGAGGCGTTATGGGTTTATTGAGTTAGGAATACTTTTGCTGTTGTTAATTTAAGTTGTTGGGTTTTTGGTTTTTTTTTGTTTTTTTTGTAGTTTGATCTATTTGGTTGCAGTTTTTTATTCGTTTTATTTTTGGGAACATGGGTATTTATATGCTAGATTTTTTTAAGGCAGTTATTTTATTTGGGTGGTGATTTGTTTGTTTCTCTGTGGTTTAGATTTTTTTATATCGGTAATGAGTTTGGTGGGTTTTTTTAGTTAATTTTATAGAGTATTGGGTTCTCTTTATGAGTTAGCGTAGAGGTAGAGTTTTGGTTCTATTTTTGGGTTTTAGTAACGTTCAGGGTCTGCTGTAGGGTTTGGAGTTTAGTATGTTAGTTGGGTTTGGTTTTGTTTTTTTTTTTTTTTTTTCTTCTTTTTGGTGGTCTTTGTGA